>NC_057825.1:13403687-13706717 GCF_910594005.1 Cervus elaphus
GTTAGGTGATCACGTTTATTGTTAAAAGATCACTGTGGCTGCAGGGCAGAGAACGATGGGGGAGGGGCTGTCAAGAGAGGACAGGGGAACCAGATACATCAGTTAGATGAGGCTGCAACAATCTGAATGGGAAATGACGGCTTTCAGCAGAGTGCTGACCAGGGAGAGGAAGAGTTGCAAGATTCGAGAGATACCTAGCAGGCGTAACCACGGAGATCCTTAAAGAAACAAAGCCCACGCTGATGGGTACTACACGGAATGGAATAAAATAGGAAAATCACTGATTCCAGTAACATCCACCCACCATGCATCTAGACTCAGTCTGGTCTGTTCTCATGGCCAAACTCCTTTCCTGTGTCTGCATTCCATCTATCTCCACCTCGCCTTCCCCTGGTGCTACTTTCTTCTTTATCAGGCATTTCCCAGTCATCCTGCTGATACATACGGTGTTTGTGGTTTTCATACGCATGTTCCTCATTTTTCTCTCAGGTTTTATCTTAAGGATTAGGAAAGTGAAACTCAGAGTGATGAAGGGATTTCGCCAGTGACATTGTGAGTAGACGGCGGAGCCCAGATCTGAACCCACATCTCCTGGCTCTATCTCCTGAATGTTTCCCTCCGCCCTGGCACAGCTCCACAGAACCACAGCTCCCAGTCCACACAAGGTTTGGGAGAGGTCCTGTCTCTAGCAGTTACAGTAAGAGACTACACAGAACACCGATTTTGCAAGCCTGTCGTCACTGGAATAAAGATGTTATGGTGGAAAATTCCACAGTGAAAAACAACACCCCTGCACATTTGTTTCTAGCATAAACTTTTGAAGCTTTATGAGAGCATTTTGTGCTTAAGACTATCCTGTTTGGAATCTAGGCTCTGGCCCTTCTGGGTTGCGTAATCTTGAGGAAAGCGCTCAACATGTAACCTCAATGTTCTCATCTATTGAAAGGGACTGTTGCTGCTGAGAACCAGATTAGAGAGTTGCTATCTGTAATATACATAAAGCATTTAACTCACTGCCTAATACACAGTAAGGCTTAATAGGTCTTAAGCATGACTATTGTTTCTCTTAATTGTGCACTCATTTTCAAATCATACAAAGCACAAATAAATATTTCTCCCACCAAGTCTCATAAACTTGGGTGAAGCACAGTCAAGCAATGAAAAATATGAAAGCTCTGAGGTTTCGCAAAGAAGTACAGAATAACTGTTTTCAAGAGCATCCAGGTACCCCTGACAAAGGAGAGGAATTGGACAGGAAGTAAAGGAAGACGTGAAGACGATGATGGAGCAGGAGAAGAGGAAGCCGAGAAGAGAGGTATTTACTATCCCAGATTACAGAGAAGGACACCAGGAAACAGAGATGTTAGGCAATCAGCCCAAAGCCACACAGCCAGAAAGCGAAGGAGCTGATTTCAAAATGCACGCTCTTCTCAAAGACACCACATGATGCTTGCTGCTTTTCAGCATGTCTATCACCATACCTGTAGAATTTTGTGGCAGTTATTTGTTTAAAAGTTTGTCTTTCCTGCCAGACTATAACCACCTTAAGAATAGGAGCTGAGAATCACTCATCTTTTTAATCTGTGTTGGGTTCCTAGTGAGTGTTTAAAACAGTGATACTGAATAATTGCGAGAGCATAAATCTTCAATGTTTATGAATGTTTTAATGCATAGGTTCAAATATTAGGCTGACCAAAAAGTTCATTTGGGTTTTTCCATACCATCTTATGGAAAAACCCAAATGAAATTTTGGCCAACCCTATAATACAGCTTTTTTTTTTTTTCCCCAAACCAAGTTTGAATTAAAATATTGGCTTTGAAAGGGTGACTATTGACACTGTGTGCCTATGTCAGCAGTTATCTTATTTACCTGATTCACTGTTTAATTTTTTGTTTATTTGTTTTGTTTTGTTTGCAAGGATGGTAGAGAGATGAACTTCAGCAAATCTAATAAATATTTGTGGGGAAATAAGAGTTGTGCATTGCTGAAGTCTATCTGGGATTCTTTCTGAAAGGAAATTCACTCTCTGATGTCCTTGCACTTAACACAGTTTCAATTTTATTGTTCAACTTACTTTTGTGGACTGTGGAAAGGATGACAAAATCATAGACTTCTTATAGGAATCCTAGGAAAGAGAGGAATAAATTGAAATTTGTTGAATTAAAATATATTTTTTACTATATATTTGAATATATGTATTGGCCTATGCAGGACCATGGAGAGAGTTAACCAAACCAGCAGTGTGTCCGAGTTCATCCTCCTAGGACTCTCCTCCCGGCCTGAGGACCAGAAGCCACTCTTTGCCCTGTTCTTCATCATGTACGTAGTCACCATAGCGGGAAATGTGCTTATCATCCTGGCCATCCGCTCTGACACTCAGCTCCAGACACCCATGTATTTTTTCCTTAGCATTTTATCCTTTATTGATGTTTGCTACACAACCACCATAGTTCCCAAGATGCTGGTGAACTTTCTGTCAAAGAAGAAGTCCATCTCCTATGCTGAGTGTATGACCCAGATGTATTTCTTCCTGGCTTTTGCCAACACAGAGAGTTACCTCCTGGCAGCCATGGCTATTGACCGCTACGTGGCCATCTGTGACCCCTTCCACTATGTTACCACCATGAGCCACCGACGTTGTGCCCTTGCTGGTGACCTTCTCCTGCTCCATCTCTCACCTCCACTCCCTCTTACTGGTTCTCCTGATAAATCGTCTTCTCTTTTGTGACTCCAATGTCATCCACCACTTCCTCTGCGACATCAACCCTCTACTGAAACTGTCCTGCTCCTCCACACTTGTCAATGAAATTGTGATTAATACTGAAGGACTGATAACCCTGGTGAGCCCTTTCATATGTGTTATCATCTCTTATCTACGAATCCTCATTGCTGTTCTTAAGATCCCTTCAGCTGCCGGGAAACATAAAGCTTTCTCGACCTGTGGTTCCCATGTCACCATGGTGACCCTCTTTTATGGAAGCATTATTTATGTTTATTTCCGACCCCTGTCCACCTACAGCATCAAGGACTGAGTAGCAACAGTCATCTACACAGTTCTGTCCTCCATGCTGAACCTTTTTATCTACAGCCTGAGGAACAAAGATATGAAGAGGGGTCTGAGGAAGCTGATGAGCAGGAGGATGTCCTAGGCATCACTCCTGTGGGCATGCTCAGGGGTGAGTCTTCTCCTGAGGCCCCTCACTTCTGATGACTCCTGGTGTGTACATCGAGCTACTGAAGGTTAGCACACCTAAGCCAAGAGTCCATTAGAAATGGTATGGATGACTGACAAGACTAGAATCTACAGTCTTATTTATTTATAGTATAATTATATAAGTATACAATATATTCATATATATATATATATACATATATATATATATCCACCAATCAAAGCCACCTTATTGGGGCCCCCCAATTGGCCAGAGTCTTCATGCCCAGCCCTCATCTCCCCCTCCCATTCTCTTTTGTCATTCACTCCTTTCAAGTGCAGCTGAAAATGAATATCCTGCATTAATTTCTCTTGACCAAATATCTCCTTATTCAATCAGTCATGGGCACAGAATGGCACAGATTACATGAGGATCTGGAGCCTAGAAACAGGTAAGGGGAAAACCTTCTCCTTTCAGGGCTCTTGAGAAGCACTTGAGTTCTGACTGTAGTAGACATTGAGAAGACCTCCACATCTAGGGACAGGAAATGTCTTTGTCCACTTGAAGACAGGTTAGCAGCTGGCCTGATGATTTCTTAGAAGTTAAGGCCTGTTGTTGTACTTGGAAGTACAGGGTTCTATGGTGTACTTCCCCTTTCTATGGTGCAACTCTTCAATAAAATATTATCGATAGGCTTTTGTTATTGCTCAGTCTCTCAGTCAGGTCTGACTCTTTGTGACCCCATGGACTAACACACGCCAGGCTTCCCTGTCCTTCTCTATCTCCCAGAGTTGGCTCAAACTCATGTTCTTTGAGTCAGTGATGCCATCCAACCATCTCATCCTCTGTTGTCCCCTTCTCCTCCTGCCTTCAATCCTTCCCAGCATCAGGGTCTTTTCCAATGAGTCAGCTCTTCCCATCAGGTGGCCAAAGTTTTGGAGCTTCAGCTTTAGCATCAGTCCTTCCAATGATTATTCAAGACTGATTTCCTTTAGAATTGACTGGTTTGATCTCCTTGCAATCCAAAGGACTCTCAACAGTCTTCTCCAGCACCACAGTTTGAAAGCATAGATTCTTTGGTGCTCAGCCTTCTTTAAGGTCCAGCTCTCACATCCGTACCTGACTAAAAGAAAAACCATAGCTCTGACTAGATGTACCCTTGCCAGAAAAGTTATGTCTCCTTTTTAATATGGTGTCTAGGTTTGTCAACAGATACAGCCTTTTCTTTACTGTACTCTGGCCACCTGGGGAAGACTCTGTGCCCATGCCTGACAAAATCGAGCAGGGTACAGCAGTATTTCCTTCCTTCTGGCCAGATTGGGACATCTGCAAAAACTTCTGGCCACATCAGAGTCTAGCAGCAAAAGCACAAGGGTCAGCTCCTGATTCTCTGAGGCCAGTCCTGGGAAAATATTCAGAAAAATTTGGGAAATGGGGAGATGTGGCCTTCTAGGTCCCATCCTAGACTAGGTGAATCAGAATCTACAGAGGAGGGAATTCCCTGGTGGTCCAGTGACTAAGACTCCCAATACAGGGGGCCTGGGTTCCATCCCAGGTGAGGGAACTAGATCCCATATGCTGCAATTAAAGATCCTGCAAGCTGCAACTAAGACCCAGTGCAGTCGGATAAACATTTTCTAAAATAAAATTAATTAACAAATTTTTTAAAAAAAGAATCTACAGAGGAGAGGCTCACGGATTTTTCATAAGCTTCTCAGATGATCTGAGGCAACTGGCACTACACCATGTACTGGAACTGCATTTACATATGACAACTCTACACCAGGACTTCCACAGCTACCTGACAAAAGAAGGGGCTCTGAGAGACACAGAAGATAGAAAGTATCAGAACTCAGTAGCTAGAGCTCCACTTTAATTGCCCCTGTACGTGTGCGATCAGTTGCTCAAACGTGTCTGACCCCATGGACTGTAGCCCGCCAGGCTCCTCTGTCCATGGAATCTTCCAGGCAAGAATATTGGAATGAGTAGTCATTTCCTCCTCCAAGGGATCTTCCCCACTCAGGAATCGAACCTTCATCTTGCATCTCCTTCACTGGCAGGCAGACTCTTTACTATCAATTCTTTACTATTGTGCCATCAATTCCTGCTACAGTATAAAAGTAGCCTGTCAGCACCCTAGTGGACATCTCTACTGTCCTCCCATTTGCCTTCCCAAACCCACTGACTCCGTTATGATTCTGCTCTTAGATCCACTTTTTACTTCTCTGCCCAACCTTCCCTGGGGGCCCTTGTTTTAAGTGTTACACACCTGAAGACCACTCTCTATTATGCCCTGAAGAAAGATGGGCATTTAGGCTCATCAGAGTAGTCAAATTACATGCCATTGCCACTCTTTCAGAAGAAAGAAAACATAATCACTCAGAAAGATTGTTTATAAAAAGATGGTTTGTGCTCACCCTCAGGGGTGATTAGGAAAACTCACAACCAGGGTGAGATATTATTTTACACACAGCAGATGAATAAGAAAAAAATATTTCTGGCAATTCTGAACATTGTTGAGTGTAGGGAACAGTGAAAGTCTATGACAGTGCACAAAGGAGTATAATTTGGTTTAGTCACGTGGAGAACAATTGCCCTCATTTTTCAATACTAAAATTGAATACAGTGTAGTGAGATGCAATTTGAGCTCTATGAGGTATGTAATAGGCTAGTTTCACTGCCTTAAAAATGCTCTCTATTTCACCTATTCATTTCCTCCCACCAGGAAAAACAAGAAACCCTCCGGGATTTCCCTGGTGGTGCAGTGGTGTAGAATCCACTTGCCAGTGCAGGAAACACGAGTTCAATCCCTGGTCCGGGGAGATTCCACACGCCTTGGAGCAACTAAGCCCCTGAGCCACAACTACTGAAGCCCGCAGGCCTAGAGCATGTGCACAAGAGAAACCACCACAGTGAGAATAGCCTCCGCTCACCACAACTAGAGAAGGTTCTCATGAAGCAACAAAGACCCAGGACAGCCAAAAATAAATAAATAAAACTATTTTTTAAAAAACCATCTGGCAGCCATTGATCTTTTCAACTATCTCGACAGCTTTGCCTTTTCCTGAATGTCATGTAGTTGTAATCACAGAACATGTAACCTTTTCAGACATGTTAGACCCCTGAGATTTGATGAAATGTCATAACTCTCTTATGTCTACACAGTTAGTAGAGTTATGGGGTTAGGATTTAAAACATCTGTCTGGCCCGATACTCTGCTCTCAACGCTACAATGTGTTATTTGATCACTAACTCTAAATGAGACTCATCTATATTCAACTAATAATAAAAACCAGTCATAGCTGAAGCACCAACCAGGAAATAATATTTAGAGCTCACTGACACTTGATGTTTATCAAAAGTTTAACTAAAGGAAAAATTATCTGGAGAAGATTGCCCAAATGACGTGTATAACAGCCATACTTTCTCACGGATCTGATAGCCAGTGTATTGTCAACGCAGATCACTGGAGACATAAATGTCTGTGTGCTCAGCCACTTAGTCATGTCCAACTCTTTGCAACTCCATTGACTGCAGCCCAGCAGGCTCCCCTATCCATGGGATTTTCCAGGCAAGAATACTTGTCATTTCCTACTCCAAGGGGTCTTCTCAACTCAGGGATTGAACCCACAATTCTTGTGTCTTCTGCATTGGCAGGTAGAGTCTTTACCATTAGTGCCATCTAGACAGCATGATTTTTGTCTCCAGACCACTACTGATATTAATTTTGATGCACCAATGTGATTTCCAAAAACCTCTAACTGAAGCTGATTAAAAGAAAGCTCATGCATTGTGTCTGTTCTTAGAACACAGATGTTAGTATTTCATCTAAGCAACTGTTTATTTTTTTCTCTTTGGTTGTGAATTCTGTGACTGAATTCTTTGGCTTGGAGCCAAATCTAAGGCTCACCCTAACAAGGGTCATTACCATCTGCATTTTCAGAGTCATTCCTGGCTCAATTTTATGTCCCCACCCTTGTTTATTCCTTCTTTTGTGCTTGTCTAACCTTATTTTCAGTTTACCCATCTTGTAGTTTATATGTTCCTCCAAGCTGCCTTAAGCTCTTCAGGAGTAGATCTACTATAAACATAAATAATTTTTAAGTCAGAGAAGAAAACCCACCAAACTGGAAAAACAATGGTCATCTCTGGGTAGCAGAACTATAGTTTTTTAAAATTTACTTCCTCATGCTGCTGCTGCTGCTAAGTCGTTTCAGTCATGTCCGACACTGTGCAACCCATAGACAGAAGCCCACCAGGCTCCCCCATCCCTGGGATTCTCCAGGGAACACTGGAGTGGGTTGCCATTTCTTTCTCCAATACATGAAAGTGAAAAGTGAAAGGGAAGTCGCTCAGTTGTGTCCGACTCTTAGCGACCCCATGGATTGCAGCCTACCTGGCTCCTCCGTCCATGGGATTTTCCAGGCAAGAGTACTGGAGTGGGGTGCCATTGCCTTCTCCATTACTTCCTCATAAGGGATATCAAAATAAGATAAAAATATTAAAAGCCAAAAGTTACTCTAATTCTACCAGTTTTCTTTACAGAAATTAAAAAATTTATTCTAAAATTTATATGGAAATGCCAAAGAGCCTAGAAGAATCAAAATAAATTTGAAAAAAAATAAGGAGGAGACTCACACTACCTAGCTTCAAGACTTACTAAACTACAAAAATCGACAGTGTGCTATTGGTTTTTGTTTGTTTTTTTTTTACTTTGGATGATTTCTTTTGTGTTTCATATATTATCTAGTTTCACATTCTCACAGGATCAGCAATTACAACAGCCACCTCGTCTTCTAAGTCTGAAAATGGCAAGACAGCCACAGCTGCAGCCAACGGCAAACAAAACAAAAAATTGCACAATTTTTTCTTCACTTTTCTTAAACTAAGGGCTGATGCTAAGGCTCACTGCTGAAGAACGGAAATCTTTTTCTTCTTCATGCCTCAAAAGAAAACATTAAACTTACCTGACAAGGCAGACAAGAGCACTTCAATAATTAATTGTATGCACACACGAAGCTTTCAGTTCAGTTCAGTTCAATTCAGTCATAGTCATGTCCGACTCTTTGTGACCCCATGGACTACAGCACTGCCAGAATTCCCTGTCCATCACCAACTCCTGGAGCTGCCTCAAACTCACATCCATTGAGTCGGTGATGTCATCCAACCATCTCGTCCTCTGTCATCCCCTTCTCCTCCTGCCTTCAATCCTTCCCAGCATCAGGGTTTTTTCCAATGAGTCAGTTCTTCGCATCAGGTCACCAAAGTATTGGAGCTTCAGCTTCAGCATCAGTCCTCCTAATGAATATTCAGGACTGATTTCCTTTAGGATGGACTGGTTGGATCTCCTTGCAGTCCAAGGGACTCTCAAGAGTCTTCTCCAGCACCACAGTTCAAAATAATCAGTTCTTCGGCTTTCAGCTTTCCTTATGGTCCAGCTCTCACATCCATACACGACTACTGGAAAAACCATAGCTTTGACTAGACAGACCTTTGTCAGCAAAGTAATGTTTCTGCTTTTTAATATGCTGTCTAGGTTGGTCATAGCAAGGAGCAAATATCTTTTAATTTCATAGCTGCAGTCACCATCTGCAGTGATTTTGGAGCCCAAAAAATAAAGTCTGTCACTGTTTCCGTTGTTTCCCCATCTATTTGCCATGAAGTGATGGGACCAGATGCCATGATCTTAGTTTTTTGAATGTTGAGCTTTAAGCCAGCCTTTTCACTCTCCTCTTTCATGTTGCATAAATATTTTGTGACACAGGGTACAAAAATACTTTCACTTTCTTGGTTGATTTCAAAGTTTGGAAAGACTGAGGAGCCATGGCAGGGGTGGGGTGTGCCAGGGTGCACCGGGGAGAGGTAAGTGAAATGAGCAAAGAAAGGATTTTCTTAACAGTTGTTGGCCCATCTGAGGAGGAGGAAGCAGAGGCCCCTGATTTGAAATGACCAGGAAAATGCTCTGTCTTGGCTGGGTGGTCCTTCCTGTTCAGCCTGGAAGTGAGTGGGTGGTGGTAGAGTGCCAGCCATCGAGCAGAACTGGCTACGGGGCTTGGTCCTCAATGAAGCCAGGTGGGTGTGGGGCAGAGGGGTGGGGAGAGGGACCCGGAATGCTGAGCCCTTAGTGGCCAGGTCTTGTTGCCATGGTGAAGCAATGTGAAAACAAACTGTGCACTCACATACACACAAGTTTTAAGTGTCTTAATTCATGCCAGAAAACATTCAAAATTAAATGCCTCAGGGTCTTGAGGTGGGGTTACGGAAGCAGATTTGGGAGGTTGGGCCTTGTTCAGTCCCCAAGGAGCCCTCCCAGCAAGAAGCCCCCTGAATCCAGCCCTGAGGCCTTGGAGAGAGGCTGTGGGGCAGGACAGGGCTGAGGAGGAAGAGAGGAAGAAAAAGAGGCCACTGAGTCAGGCTTAGAATTCCGTCTTTGGAGGGCGGCAGCAGCAGCAGCTCCACAGGGCGAGCTCAGGGTGGCTTCCTCCCCTGTGGGGTGGCGGCCTCGAGCTTGGTGACAAGGTTGAAGAGCTAACAGAAGTGCCGATATTTCCATCCTGGTTGGATGGTGTCGGAGGACGGGTACCAGCGCACCTGGTGCTTTTGAACTGTGGTGTTGGAGGAGACTCTTGAGAGTCCCTTGGACTGCAAGGAGATCCAACCAGTCCATCCTAAAGGAAATCAGTCCTGAATATTCATTGAAAGGACTGATGCTGAAGCTGAAGCTCCAATACTTTGGTGACCTGATGCGAAGAGCTGACTCATAGGGAAAAGACCCTGATGCTGGGAAAGATTGAAGATGAAAGAAGAAGGGGATGACAGAGGATTAGATGGCTGGATGGCATCACAGACTCGATGGGCATGAGTTTGAGGAAACTCCAGGAGTTGGGATGGACAGGGAAGCCTGGCGTGCTGAAGTCCATGGGTTCGCAAAGAGTGGGACACAACTGAGCGACTGAACTGAATGAACCAGCGCACCTGAGCATGCAGGGCGGCGGCAGCAGCGGTGGCGGCTGGGTAGGTGAACGGCAGTATGTGAGATGGCTGGGGTCAGCTCCACGGTGTACAGAGGGTAGGGGGCCCAGGCCTCTGGGGATGTGGGGATCAGAGGGCCCCCATCGGGTTATAGGTGTCCCCTGCGATGAAGTGTGCTCCAAGGGTGGGGTGGGCTTTGGTAGAATTTGGTGTAACCATTCACTTGTTCTTCCCTTTGGCTCATCGGCTTCCCTTGTGGTTCCACTGGTAAAGAATACACTTGCAATTCGGGAGACCTGGGTCTGATCCCTAGGTTGGGAAGATCCCCTGGAAAAGGGAACGGCTACCCACTCCAGTATTCTGGCCTGGAGAATTCCATGGACTGTATAGTCCATGGAGTGGCAAAGAGTCGGACACGACTGAGCGACTTTCACTTTAGCTTGTTCTTGGCCATCTTGATGTTGGCTTATGTCAAACTCTAGCCTCAAAGTCTGCGGGTTTTCAGCATCAAAGCGAATACCTTTCAGTTCTTGGAAGCTGCTGCTCCTGCCCGACAGTCAAAGATCACAAAACCAACAGGCTGTCCTGATGTGAGCTTGATCAAGGACCCTTCATACCCCTTGAAAGGCCTGAAGAGCAGGTAGAGTTGTCTGGGTTTAATATCCACAGGGAACCCACTGACCAACAGCGTCCTGACCTCGTCCTCCTCCAGGGTGTCACCGGAGCCCGTGCCGCACCGTCAGGCTTCAGGCTGCTCATGGTGCTGGGGTTGGCGAGGGGAAGGGGGTGCTGAGGGCTAGCTCTGCGCTGGCCCGGAGAGTAAGTGGGGAGGGGGCACGGTGAGCGGTGCGCTCCCGGGGTGCGGGGCGGGGTGGTGGTGAGAGTCACATCAAGTTTGGCGGGTGCAGCGTGGGGAGGCACCGCAAACCTGAGCGGTGTGCTATTGGTTTTATAGATCAATGGAACAGAAAATTCAGAAATGGATCCACATCTATATAGGCAACTGACTTTTGACAAAAGTGTCACAGCACTTCCAGGGAGAAAGTGTAATTTTTTTTCCCAACAGTTGCTGCTGAAACAATTGGATATCCATATGCCAAAAAAAAAAAAAAGGCTGAATCCTTATACCACTGTACAAAAATTAATTTGACATAGCTTAAATTTAAGAGCTAAATCTACAAAAAAAACTTCTTGAAGAAAACATAGAAAAGAGTTTGTAAACTTGGATTCGCAACACTTTTTTCAATTAGAGACAAAGAGCACAAAAAATAATAGAAAAAAACTGATAAATCAGTTTCACTAAAATTTACAACCTCTGCTACTTGAAAGATACTCTTTAGGGAATGTGAGGACAGGCACAGACAAGGAGAAAATATAAACACAGGCATCTGATAAGAACTCATATCCAGGATATGGAAATCTCAAAGTTAAGACAACTCAATTCAACACTGGATAACTCAATAAAACAATGGACAAAAGATCTTGACAGTTAACCCAAAAAGACATATAGATAACAGATAAGCTTATGAAAAGGTGTTCAACTTCATTAGTCACTGCGTGCATGCTAACTAAGTCACTTCAGTCGTGTCCGACTCTTTACAACCCATGGACTATAGCCTTCCAGGCTCCTCTATCCAAGGGATTCTCCAGGCAAGAATACTGGAGTGAGTTGCCATTCCTTTCTCCAGGGGATCTTCCTGACTCAGGGATCAAACCCAAGTCTCTTTATGTCTCCTGCATTGGCAAGTGGGCTCTTTACCACTATCGTCACCTGGGAAGCCCCCATTAATCACTCAGTTCAGCTCAGTCACTCAGTCATGTCTGACTGTTTGCAACCCATGGACTGCATGCAACACACCAGGCTTCTCTGTCCAATCATCTCATCCTCTATCATCCCCTTATCCTCCCACCTTCAATCTTTCCCAGTATCAGGGTCTTTTCCCAATGAGTCAGTTCTTTGCATCAGGTGGCCAAAGTATTGGAGCTTCAGCTTCAGCATCAGTCCTTCCAATGAATGTTCAGGACTAATTTCCTTTAGGATTATAGTCATCCGTAGTCATTCATAGTAACTAGGGAAATGCAAATTAAAACCACAATGAGATGTCACTGCACATCCACTAAAATGGCTAAAAAAATTTTTTTCATTTATTTTTATTAGTTGGAGGCTAATTACTTTACAGTATTGTAGTGGTTTTTGCCATACATTGACATGAATCAGCCATGGATTTACATGTGTTCCCCATCCCAATCCCCCCTCCCACCTCCCTCCCCATCCCATCCCTCTGGGTCTTCCCAGTGCACCAGCCCTGAGCACTAGTCTCATGCATCCAACCTGGGCTGGTGGTCTGTTTCACCCTTGATAGTATACTTGTTTCAATGCTGTTCTCTCTGAACATCCCACCCTCGCCTTCTCCCACAGAGTCCAAAAGTCTGTTCTGTACATCTGTGTCTCTTTTTCTATTTTGCATATTGGGTTATCATTACCATCTTTCTAAATTCCATATATATGCATTAGTATACTGTATTGGTCTTTATCTTTCTGGCTTGCTTCATTCTGTATAATGGGCTCCAGTTTCATCCATCTCATTAGAACTGATTCAAATGAATTCTTTTTAATGGCTGAGTAATATTCCATTGTGTATATGTACCACAGCTTCCTTATCCATTCGTCTGCTGATGGGCATCTAGGTTGCTTCCATGTTCTGGCTATTATAAACAGTGCTGCGATGAACATTGGGGTGCATGTGTCTCTTTCAGATCTAGTTTGCTCGGTGTGTATGCCCAGGAGTGGGATTGCTGGGTCATATGGCAGTTCTATTTCCAGTTTTTAAAGAAATCTCCACCCTGTTCTCCATAGTGGCTGTACTAATTTGCATTCCCACCAACAGTGTAAGAGGGTTCCCTGTTCTCCACACCCTCTCCAGCATTTATTGCTTGTCGACTTTTGGATAGCAGCCATCCTGACTGGCATGTAATGGTACCTCATTGTGGTTTTGATTTGCATTTCTCTGATAATGAGTGATGTGGAGCATCTTCTCATGTGTTTGTTAGCCATCTGTATGTCTTCTTTGGAGAAATGTCTGTTTAGTTCTTTGGCCCATTTTTTGATTGGTTCATTTATTTTTCTGGAATTGAGCTTCAGGAGTTGATTGTATATTTTTGAGATTAATCCTTTGTCTGTTGCTTCATTTGCTATTATTTTCTCCCATTCTGAGGGCTGTCTTTTCACCTTGCTTATAGTTTCTTTTGTTGTGCAAAAGCTTTTAAGTTTAATTAGGTCCCATTTGTTTATTTTTGCTTTTATTTCCAATATTTTGGGAGGTGGGTCATAGAGGATCTTGCTGTGATTTATGTCAGAGAGTGTTTTGCCTATGTTCTCCTCTAGGAGTTTTATAGTTTCTGGTCTTTCATTTAGATCTTTAATCCATAAAATGGCTAAAATTTTAAAGACTGATGATACCAAGTCCTAAGCATCTGGAAATCTCATTCATTGCAAAATGGAACAGTTGATTTAAATGATTTGACAGTTTCTTAAAAGGTTTAACATACCCCTACCATGTAACCCAGAAAACCCACTCCTAGGTACTCCAAAAGAAATGAAAAATGTGCTTACACAAAGAAATGTATACCAATGTTTTGTAGCATCTTTATTCATACTAGCCAAAATTTAAGACAGTCTAGGAACTGATGAATGGATCAACAAATAATGGTATATCTACACAGGAAATGATACTGAACTAAAAAGGAAAGAACTATGATGATACAACAACTTGGATGAAACTCAAAAGCATTATGCAAAGTGAAAGAAGCTAAATAAACAAACTAAAAAGCTTCATACTGTATGATCCTATTTGTATGACATTTTTTCTGGAGGTAGGGGAGACAGGAAATCAGATCAGTGTTTGCCTGGAGCTGGGAGTGGGAGAAGAAAAATTACTACAGAGGGGCAAGAGAAATGTCCAGGGTGCTGAAAATGTTCTCTGTCTTGATTGTAATTGCTACAAAACAGAATACAATTGTCAAAACTCATCAACAAAATAGTTAACATGGATAAATTTTATTGTATATAAATTGTACTTTATGTGTAATAACACTTCATATTAAAAATAAAACATTGTAGAAAATAAAAATAGTCATATTTTAGGCCTTGGGCTAGAGAAACGTTTCTTAAGTAAAATGAAAATGCATTGACAACAAAATACTGACAGAGTTGATGTAGCACTAAAGCGAGAATCTTCACAGTGGTCTACAAGGTCCTACATGAACTGGTTCTCTGATCAGTTTGGACTCATCTCCTGCCTCTTCCTGCTCATTCAGTCCAGTCCTTTTGCCCTTTTATTATTCGTCACACACATCAGGCACATTTCTGCCTCAGGGCTTTCACCAATTCTGTCTTATAACTGTAGGTCTCCTTCAACACAAAGGAAATTAATTTCAAGGGATGTCTACAGCCATGCCAGACCCATCCTCCAACCTGGCGCCGCAGTTCCAAGTGTAATTCCAGGGCAGACCCAGATAGGCCCAGCTTATCTGATTGGGAAGTGAGGCAGATAGATGAGCCTGAGAAAGGACCTCTGTCCCTATGGTTTTGAATTGGTGATGGCCAAAGACTACGTTTCAGTGGAGAGACACTGCTTAATTCCTAATCACTGCTCAGTTAGGAGAAGCCAAACTTTTAGCTATAGATGTTTCTTAATTAAACCACAAACTTCCCTGAGTGGCTAATTAGGACCAAAGCAGGGTAGCTGGGGAATTCTCAAACAGAATTTCTCCCGAGCCTTGTTAACAAGGTCATGGACTAGACCAGGCTGCAAAGAGACAGTTTCCAGAGCACTGAAACTTTTCTGATATTTCACATTCGAAGCACAGAAACTTTTCTCTTTCCCCAAGAGATTATAATCACCAGCTCCATCATCAAAAGCAATTTCCCAGCCTGGCTCTTGGCTAACTAACTCCCCAGCCTCATTTACTCTTCATGACATCTCATTTTCTCATTCCCAGAACAACAAATAGGTTTCACCTCTTATGCCACCACCACTTAATTAAGAGTAGTTGTCTAGTAATGTTAATTTGAGAATGGTTCAAGGCCTCTGCTGAATCCCAGTGAGGAAAATGCTCTGTGATAGATTAGCTATGTCTGCCATGGATATAGAATGGGAGGAGGTTGCAGCAAGCCAGCTATGTATTCACCATCCAAGTGTGTGTGTGCTAAGTTGCTTCAGTCATGTCTGACTCTTTATGACCTCACAGACTATAGCCCTCCAGGCTCCTTTGTCCATGGGATTCTCCAGACAAGAATACTGGAGTGGGTTGCTATGCTCTCCTCCAGGGGATCTTCCCAACCCAGGGATTGAATCCCCATCTCTTGCATCTCCTGCACTGGCAGGTGGGTTCTTTACCCCTAGCATCACCTGGGAAGCCCAATTCACCATCAATATCCTATATCAAATTCTGGACTATGCTGCATTCCCCAAACACGTCTTTTTACACAACTCCATGTTTTCATATGGGATTGTATTATCTTTGCCTCTCTTTTCCACTTAGTTGTGTGGGCTTAGTCACTCAGTCATGTCCGACTCTTTTTGACCTCATGGACTGTAGCTTGCCAGGTACCTCTGTCCATGGGGATTCTCCAGGAAAGAATACTGAAATAGGTTGCCATGCCCTCCTCCAGGAGGTCTTCCCAACCCAGGGATCAAACCCAGGTCTCCCGCATTGCAGGTGGATTCTTTATCATCTGAGCCACCAGGGAAGCCCTTTCCACTTAGTTAATGCCTAGTTACCATCCCTTGAGGCCTGACATCGCCTCTATAGCTTTCTCTGAGCATTCCTCTTATCCTTGGGTCCAAATGGGATTAATAACTCTCTCCATTGTGCTTTTAGTATTGGATTATCACTGCAAGTACCACACTGATCTGGGTATGCTGGGATGCTATGCAAGAATAAACTAGAGAGAAGTTCTTGGTGGATGGACCAGAACAGAGACTGGTAGTGACACTCACGGGAAAAGGAAAACAAAAAACAGTAGAGATGTTTGTGGTGGGGGAATAGGAGACAAAAAATAGAACCTATAGGAATTTGTTGTTGATGTTGTTTAGTCACTAAGTCACGTCTGACTCCATGGGCTGTAGCCCACCAGGCTCCTCTGTCCTTAGAATTTTCCAGCAAGAATACTGGAGTGGGTTGCCATTTCCTTCTTCATGAGATCTTCCTGACCCAGGGATCAAACCTGAGTCTCCTGCATCCCCTCCGTTGGCAGGTGGATTCTTTACCACTGAGCCATCAGGGAAGCCCATATTATAATGCTACTTAAACATAAATAATAGTAGAGCTATGTATAAATAAATGTCTTAGGCTAACAGTACTTATACAATTATAAAACCAAAATAATAAACAGAAAAACAGCATTAATTTAATGCTATGCATTATATCATTTTGCTGAAACTAAATTACATTTCATAACATGAAGTGACTCTTCAATGGCATATTGAGCATAACATCTTATTGTATGCTGTGGGATGACTCACTTCTCCCACCACTTTATTCCAACTACCAAGAAATTACATTATGTACCACGCACCTAGTATAGGACCAAATCACATAGTTTACAAAATCTGACTTCATTTCATATCAACCTGAAACAACTAAAGTGGTACTATCTGATGTTGATGTACTTGTAAATACAAATACAAATGTGAATAGTCAAAACAAAAATTCGAGAGACTCTCCCGTTTAAAGCAATTGAGGGTGTAGCTACTGAGTATTCAGAAGAGAGTGAGTAATTGGTGAAAAAAAAAAGCCTAATCTTATATTACTAGAAGTCTCTGAAAAGGACACACTAAAGGGTGAAGGAAAATGACCCCAGAGGGAAGCACAAAATGCAGAAAGAAATGAAGCACCTCGTAAAGAGCAAAAATACAGGTAAATGAATATTAATGAATTAATATTCATTAAAAGTGAATATTGCCTGTTTAACCAAAAGTAAGAGTGTCTTATGAAGTTTAAAATACATTTTGAATTAAAATATATTACCACTATAGCATAAAAGGCAAGAGGAAAGGAAATAGAGTTCAAATATCCTAGCGTTCTTGCATTAACCAGGACATGGTAAAAAATATACATACATACGGGACTTTAATAAGTAAATGCTATATGTTGTAATGTCTAAGGTAAGCACTAAGAAAATAGTTTAAAATATATAACTAATAAGCTAATCTTAAAGAGGAAAGCAAAGTTGGAGAATTGCAGTGAACAGTTTTAAGACTTACACTGATGTGTGCACCCTGCCATGTGTAAAATAGCCAGCTAGTGGAACCCCGCTGTATAGCACAGGGAGCTCAGCTCAGCGCTCTGTGGTGACCTACATGGGTGGGATGGGAGGTTAGGAAGGAGGTCGAAGAAGAAGGGGATGTATACGTAAATATAGCTGATTCACTTCATTATTCAGTAGAAACTAATGCAACATTATAAAGCAATTATCATGCTTTAGCTCAGTCTCTCAATCACGTCCCACTTTTTGCAATGCCATGGACTATAGTCTGCCAGTTTCCTCTGTCCATGGAATTTTTCAGGCAAGAATACTGGAGTGGGTTGCCGTTTCCTTCTCCAGGGGATCTTTTCAACCCAGGGATCGAACCCTCGTGTCCTGCATTGGCAGGTGGATTCTTTACCACTGCACCACCTGGGAAGCCCATAAAGCAATTATATCCCAAATGAAAAAAAAAAAAAAACCTACTATAAAGCTAAAAGTCAGTGTGGTCTTGTCATAAGGATAAACGGATCAGTGAAACATAGCAGAGTCCAGAAATAGACCCACACAAATAGAGTGGCTTAATCATTTACAAAGGTGCCGGTGCACCGTTGGGGTGGCAAAGAGTTGGACACAGCTTATCGACTCATTATGAACAACAAGTCAACTAAAATCCACCTCAAAATACATGTAGACTATGCATATGGAAATTATATTATCTGTGGCATATGGATGCATTTTTAATCTGTTTGGTAGGATGTAGGATGAAGTGTCCAGAAAGGATTAGCCTTAATAGCAAGGAGGTTTTCTATTAGCCTTAATAGCAATAGCCTTATAGCAACATTTCCCAAGAAAATGTTGATGACATATCAATGATAACTTTTCTATTAAATCTCTGTGCAAAAGGAGATTGCAATTTCTTCTGCTATTTCTGGAACCACAAGGGAAGTCAGTCTACATGGTCTGGGAACCAGGAGCTCAAGCTCTTGAAGAGAGAGTCCAGATGACCAACACACAAGACCTAGGCATCTGGGACTCATTAGAGTCTTCCCCTTCAAGGGACCCCTCCTCAGCCTGGGGCACATTTGGAGTCACTCGATTTCTTCTTATTCTGCTGCCTTGCGTGCGGTCCCAAGATTTGAAAAGGCAACCGACAGTATCTTGGGTCACATTATCTGGGATCTTGCCACCAAGCTACTTCCCTCAAGCCAGCATCCCAGATCCTGGAAAATTCCAAAAGCCTAAATCATTTGAACATGTGCTAACTGCATTTTTTTTGTGACCACTGACCTTCAGAATGGAAAGAATATGGAGCTTAGGCGCCACTCAGACGTATGCCGTGCTCATCACAGGAAAAGCCTCTTAGATCTGGGTCATCAGTGAGCACAGTCTGGACACAGCACTTGGCCATGACTTCTTTTCCTGGTTCTGCCATTTACAGGCTTTATGACCTCACAGAAATCTCTCTTTTCTGAGCTTCAGTCATCTAATCTGGAAATACAAGGAAGAACCCTAATTTCACAGAGCTGTTTTCATGATAATTAATAAGATATCGTGTGTGATGAGATTAGCACAGTGCAACACTGTCAAACAGGGAGCAGATGAACAGCTGGGGGGTAGCGGGAAGAGTAGGAAATGGAGAGACTACTCAGTGGGTGCAGGGTTTCCTTTCGGAATGATAAAAATGTTCTGGAACTGAATACTGCACCATAGTGAACGCACCAAATGCCACTCAATAATATACTTTAGAACAGTTAAAGTGGTCAACTTTATGTTAAAAAACAAGAAAAGCCCTGCTATCCCTCCCACCTCTCTACCTCATAGGGTGAGTGGGTAGGAGGTAGAAACCAGGATCTGTCCTGAGTCCCTCCTACAGAGACGAGAACTGAGAACTAAGACAAGAGCAGGCACTTGAGTATCCCTGGGTGAGGAAAGGGGGGACTCTGCATCGGAGCTTCACCCAAAGTGGCCAGAAGGGAGGCGGGGAGGGGAACTTAGCAGCAGATGGGAGGTTTGTGGGGACAGCTTTTCAGCGAACATTATCATGTTGGGCAGAGTGCAAGTCACAGATCAGAAAGAGGATAGCAGGCCTGGAAAAAGTGAGTCACAAGGAGAGGAACGAAAAAAACGTGTCATCTAAAGAGGAAATGAATGACCAAGAGGCAGCCCAGTAGGGTGCGCGGTCTCCATCTGCGGCTCATTAACAGAATCATCTGGAAATATATCACCATCACCAATGCCCACCGCATCACCGCGCCCACCGCATCACCGCACCCTCCACCCTTCATCCTCACCCCACGCCCATCCCTGCTGAGTCTTTGGTTCTGAAGGTCTTGAGCCTTAGGGCCTGTGGTGAAAATTGACTGCACATTGGAATCGCACTCCCACAACTTTGTAGCTGTACCACTCTGGACAGCTAACCTGATTTTTCTGCATCTTAGTTTCACCTTTATGAAACAGGAAAATCTACTCACAGGCTGTTGGTAAGAGTTAATGAAATTGACAGGTCAAGTACATGCCACAGAGTAGGCTCTTAATAAATACTTATTCCCTTTCCACTTCTCCAATGGCGCATGTCACACTGAATCCATTTAGTCTTTCCATCAGGTCACAAAGCAAAAGAAGGGATAGCAGGGGATTTTAAATAGAGAACAAGAACCATTCCCCATGATAAATGTGTTTGAAAGGTGACTTTTCATTTATTTTTGTGGCGTATAATCACTTTACAGTGTTGTGTTAGCTTCTGTTGTACAGCAAAATGAATCAGCTGTATGTATACACACATCCCCTCCCTCTTGATCCTCCCTCCCACCCCTCTAGTTCATCACAGAGCATCAAGCTGAGCTCCCTGTGCTATAGAGCATCTTCCCACTGGCTATTCATTTTACACCAGGTTGTGTCTGTATGTCAACCCAGTTTGTCCCACTCTCCCCTTCACTCCTGTGTCCACATGTCCATTTTCTATGTCTGTGAAAATAAGACATTTTTATTTTAGTTTATTTTTCTTTATTTTTAAAATTTTTTTTTCTTTTTTTATTCTTTTAGTTTAAAAGATGACTTTTTAAAAGAGAGTCCTTGTTGAAGGGTTAAAATCTGCCCTAGAGGAAGCTTTATTCACAATAGTAGAAAAAAAAAAGAAGAAACAACAAAAATGTCTATGAACAATTGACCAGAAAAGATTGTCGACTGTGCTATACATTAAACATTTGCATAGCAATAAATAATATCAGGTGGCTGATCCACACAACATTGACGTCAACTGATATGCTGAGCAAAAATGTCAGACACAAAAGGGTACATTCTGTATCACAGTAGTGTTCTGTATGCTGTGTGCTGTATCTCTGATCTTCTGCACTTCCATGATTTCACTTGATAAGTTCTTGGCTGGCAATAATGTTGAGCTGTGTTCAGGTCAACAGTGGTGCCATTGTGATGTTCTTTGGAGTGTTCTCAGGGGCAAAACAGAACTTAAGAACTCAGATCCACCAAGGTGGACTATCTCTGCTTGCCAGCCTCTTTGAACACCCTCCCATGGATGGAGACTATCCCACATTATGGGTCCCTCCTTCCCAATGTTCAAGCCAAAAAACTCACTTTCCCACCTCCTCTTGGAGCCAGAGTGCAGGTTTGTGAGCTAGGCTCTACCAATCAGACGTGAAGTAAAAGTGACTTGAATTCGAAGTAGAGAAAAGTGAGCAAGTAGGCACTGTGCAGAATGAATGCATTTTCTGGCAAGGGTGGGTAGCAGCAGCCAGCTTTCAGGGGCAGCAGTGGTGGGGTCCAGTCAGCAGAGGTGCAGTCGGAGATGTCTGTGTCCCGCGGCAGCAGCAGAGGCATCTTCACTCGGGCAGTAGCTGCTGTTCCTGGGTGTGACTCCTCTGAGTCTCGTTCTCTGGTCCAACAGCTGTTTCCATGAGCTACACAATGTCCTTTAATCAACTCCTTCCTGCTGAAATGGGCTAGAGGAACCCATTTGTTCTACTTCTTTGGAGAACCCTGAATGCTACAGGGGGTGATCCACTCAGGGCTCTTAGCACAATAGCACATATATTTATATATGTATGTATGTATATGGGGGAGATGGATATATAGAAATAATATAGATATAAAAATAAATATATATATGTATGTGTGTGTATATGCGGGAGATAGATAAATAGAGATGATATAGACATAAATACAGAGATATATATAGATACAAATGGCTTTGTTTTGGTTTACTGGCTCCCACCATTGTCAGGGTTGGAAAGTCTAACATCCACAGCGCACTCAGTCACTCAGGCATGTCTGACTCTTTGGGACCCCATGGACTGTAGCCCACCAGGCTCCTCTGTCCATGGGATTCTCCAGGCAAGAATATTGGAGTGGGTTGCCATTTCCTCCTCTAGGGTATCTTCCCCACCCAGGGATCGAACTCCTGTCACCTGTGACCCCTGCATTGGCAGGCAGATTCTTTACGACTGAGCCACCTGGGAAGCTCAAAATCCAGAAGGGCAGAATAAAATCCATAGGGCAGGCCAGCAGGCAGGAGACTCAGATAGGGGTTGATATTGTTGTTTTGAAGCAGAATTTAGGAGTTTGGGATTAACCCATACACACTACTATATATAAAATAGGTAAACAACTTAGGACCTACTGTATAGCACAGGGAATTATATTCAATGTCTTGTATTAACCTATAATGGAAGTGAATCTGGAAAAGAATATATACATATAATACACATATGTAATATATATGTAACTAAATCACTTTGTTGTATACCAGAAACTAATTTAAAATTTTAAATCCACTCTACTACTATTTTTTATTTTTAGTAGAGTGGATTTAAAATGTTATATTAGTTTCAGGTATACAGCAAAATGATTCTGTTACATATATATTACATATATGTGTTATATATACAATTCAGTTACATACACATATGTTCTCTTGGAAGCATCAGCTTTTGTTCTTAAGGCTTTTCAAACTAGATGATGCCCAGCTACATTAGCAGGAGTCATCTCCTTTCTCAAAATCAACTGACTGCAGTATTAAGTAGCTTGCAAAATACCTTGGCAGCCACACCCAGATTAGTGTTTGATTAAATAACTGTAGTCCAGCCAAGCTGACACAGAAAATGAATCACCACACCCTTCAAATCAAAATTCCAGGAATGAGCACTCAAATTATGAACATTAAGATCCTTCACTCTTAGGAGGGCTTCCCTGATGGCTCAACAGTAAAGAATCCGCCAGCAATGCAGGCGACATGGGTTCAACTCCTGGATCAAGAGGATCCCCTGAAGAAGGAAATGGCAACCCACTCCAGTATTCTTGCCTTGGACAGAGACGCCTGGAGGGCTACAGTCCATAGAGTCGCAAGAGTTGGACACAATTTAGCAACTAAACAACAACAACTCCTAGGAGAAATATCATATGACATCCCTTATATGTGGAATTTAAAAAGAAATGATACAAATGAGCTTATTTACAAAACAGAAGATTCACTTTTAGAGAGTGAACTTGTGGTTGCCAGTGGGGAAGGACAGGGAAAAAAGATAGAGAGTTTGGGACGAACATGTACACACTCTATTTAAAATGGATAACCAACAAGGACCTTTGGTATAGCACAAGGAACTCTGCTCAATATTATGTGGCAGCCTGGATGGGAGCCGAGTTTGGGGGAGAATGGATATATGTGTTTGCATGGCTGAGTCCCTTTAATGTCTACCTGAACCTATCACAAAATTATTAATTGGCTATACTCCAATATAAAAAAAAGGTTTTTTTAATTTATTTTAATCAGAGGCTAATTACTTTACAATATTGTAGTGGTTTTTGCCATACATTGACATGAATCAGCCATGGGTGTAAATTTAAAGATCCTTTATTCTTTTTTTTTTAATTAATTGATTTATTTTAACTGTGGAGGCTAATTACTTTACCATACTGTGGCAGTTTTTGCCATACATCGACTTGAATCAGCCACAGGTACACATGTGTCCCCCATCCTGAACCCCCCTCCCATCTCCCTCCCTACCCCATCCCTCTGGGTTGTTTCAGAGCACTAGCTTTGAGTGTCCTGCTTCATGCATCAAATTTGCACTGGTCATCTATTTCACATATGATAATATACATGTTTCAATGCTATTCTCTCAAATCATCCCACCCTCACCTTCTCCCACAGAGTCCCAAAAGTCTGTTCTTTACATCTGTGTCTCTTTTGCTGCCTTGCATATAGGGTCGTCGTTACCGTCTTTCTAAATTCCATATACATGCGTTAATATACTGAATTGGTGTTTCTCTTTCTGACTTACTTCACTCTATATAATAGGCTCCAGCTTCATCCACCTCATTAGAACTGACTCAAATGCATTCTTTTTTCATAGCTGAGTAATATTCCATTGTGTACATGTACCACAACTTCCTTATCCGTTCATCTGCTGATGGACATCTAGGTTGCTTCTGTGTCCTAGTTATTGTAAACAGAGTTGCAAAGATCCTTCATTCTTAAGAAGTCTTCTTGGTACATTTGATAGAGTTTCTATTTACAAAAGTTCCACACACAGTTGTCCATACAAAACAAAGTCCCCTTAATCTAAGAATCTTTATTCAAAAAAGACTATCTCTAGGATCTATCCCATCCTCCCATCCCCACAGCCCTTCACCTGGCACCCAGCGGCCATCCTGTCTCGGCTGGACCACAGCCACAGCCTCAGTACGTTCTGCCTCGCTGCGGTCCTTCCTGCTCTACTCTGCCATCCACCCTACCCGAGGCTGCTTTTTCTAAATCTCTAGGCTGATTGTGTCTCTGCTGATTCAATTCCTTCCAGAGCCATCCTACTGCATCTGTCAGCAGCTATTCGTGTTTGGTTATAAGCAGCAGACTCCCAACTCTGACCAATTTAAGTGACAGAGGAATTCATGGACCAGCCCCCCAGAATGGAAGGAACAGCTAAGGTTTTGAGAAGGTTATCAATCCAGGCTTCCCTGGAGATGTTGAAAGCAAGAACAAATGGACAGTGTTTTCAGAGCCCAGCTGTGGGGACTTCTGGGGCAATCCAGTGATTAAAACTCCATGCTCTCAATGCGGAGATGCATGGGGCGCTGGTTCAATCCCTGGTCAGGGAACTAAGATCCCACATGACGATCGGCCACAGCCAAAAACAGAGAGAGAGAGAAAGAGAGAAGAGAGAGAGCCCAGCTGTGGGGGAAAAGCCCAGTCTTCTCAGTCTCCATGCAACTTTACACAGGGGCTGGTGTATAAAAAGAGGGTGTTTCACTGACCAGGATGGATTCACAGGCCCACCTCTTGGCCAGGAAGGGACCCTGGATGGAGCCACCAGACTGAAATTAACACAGAGCGAAGGATTCTCAGCAAAGTCAAAGCATTAGAAGAAGAGAGGAAATAGATACAGGCCCTGCAAGGACAAGACACAGCTATGCCATGCCCACTCCAAGCACCCAAAGGGTCCTTCCACTTTAGAGCGGCTGGGGGAGCAGGCAAGGGTGGCATTCTCTTAATTCAGCAGGACCAGAGAGAAATGATGGAAGCAGTCCCCAGTCAGCTAAAGAGAGACAAGGACTTTTTGGACCACAAGACAGTAGACCCAGCCAGGGACCCTCAGCTTGGACCCCAATTTCCTGCATTGTTTCTGTCATCATTCCTCACAAGGAACTCTAAACCCAACGTGGGAGCATGAAGAAGCTTTTCCAATCTCTTACCTCATCCCTCTGACCTCTCCTCCTCTGTTGCTGGCTATGGGGGTCTGTGTGGCTGGGCAGAGTCTGAGGGCTCCAGAGTCAAGCAGGGTAGGACAGTGTGAGCTAGAAGGGAGATCACACTCACCTGAGTGCTCATCTTTCATTGTTTTCCTCTTTATTGTCTGCTCTGCCCTCGCTGGAATGTGAGCTCCATGCAGACTGAAGCCTGTCATTTCTTAAGACTTTGAACTTTACAGGAGATATTTTTTTTTTTTTACAGGAGATATTTTTTAATTATTATTTTATTATTGAGGTAGAGTTGATTTACTTTATTACATTTCAGGTGTAAAACATAGTGATTCAGTATTTTCATAGATTATACTCCATTTAAAGTGAAAGGGAAGTCACTCGGTCGTGTCCGACTCTTTGTGACCCCATGGACTGTAGCCTACCAGGATCCTCCGTCCATGGGATTTTCCAGACAAAAGTACTGGAGTGGGTTTCATTTCCTTCTCCAGGGGATCTTCCCAACCCAGGGATCGAACCCAGGTCTCCCACATTGTAGGCAGACGCTTTACCATCTGAGCCACCATACTCCAATTAAAGTTATTATAAAATAGTGGCTACATTCTGTGTGCTATACAATGTATGAAATAAACAAAAGACATATTGCACAACCTTATCTATTGATCACTCACTGCTGTAGCCCCAAGTCTGAGACAGTAACTAGCACGCAATTAGGAATATAAACATTTGTGACTAAACAAATACCTTACAAGTAAGGTGGAGGATACACCCCACCTCTGCCCTTAACCCTGAGCCAGACAAGCAAGATCAGGCCTGGAAGTTAGTCAAATCAGGAAGCAAAAGAAGCCAGCTGGGGGAACGAGCCCAGCTTTAGATTCAGCCAGACCTGGGTCCCAATCTAGCTCTGGCATGTTGAGGGATGTCACTTAACCACCCTAAGTCTCAATTTCCTTGTTTTTTAAAATGTTTTTGTTTTGTTTTTTGGCCATGTGACATGCGGGATCTTAATTCTCCAACCAAGCATGGAACCCACACCCCTAGCATTGAAGGGCAGAGTCTCAAACACTGGGCCCCCTGGGAAGTCCCGGTTCCCTTGGTTTGGAAACAGGGATTATACCACCAACTTCACACTGTTGGGTTGAAAATAACTGAGAAATGAAATATGTAAAACTGGCACAGAGTAAATGTTCTCCTCCCCAAATGCCTTTCAACTCTGCTGCACGCTCAGTTAAGAGAGGAAGTTGCTCTAATCAGATGGTGGGAACTGAATGCCACATTTCCTGGGGCTGGGAAGTTGTGTATTTTAGGAGAGCAGCCTGGAAAAGGCAATGCCTAACCCATGTCAGGAGGGTGGGGGTGGGGTTGGGAGGGGCAGGATGAAACATCAGTGATGAAAGATCTAGACAGTGACAGGCCCCGGGAATCCCAGAGGAAAATCTCCTCCTGCAAACCTCCAGCACTTGTAGCCTGTGGTCAGGAGAAAGGTCACTACTGTATTACCCCTGCTTCTGGGGATGGGATCAAAAGAGATACAGATAGCAGGCAATTTGGAAAAAGCATTTTATTAACTTCATGAAAAACAGCTGCCGAGTTGAGACCTGAATGAGAACAGAGCTCTGGTGGCTTCCAACCAATGGCCTGGAGAAAGCCACCTGTTCTCTCCATATCCAGGGTCTCATTTGGGGTCCCACTGAGAAGACGGACACCCCACTTCCTTGCCCCCCTCCATGCAGGCACAGATCCAGGCAATGCGTTCTTGTTGGACATGAGATCCTCCTGCTCCGTGGCTGTCTCACTGAACAGGAAAATGAATTCTCAACACTCAAGACATTCAGATCAGGACTGATCTAGAATGCCAGCCACTGTTCGGGATCAGCAACTAGGAGCACAACATTCTGGATAACCAGTCAGAAAGTCGACATTCTGGAGGGCCACCCAGAACTCTAGAATGCAAAATAAGAACCCCCTCACTTTCTAGATGATTCCAATCAGGAGTCCCAGATTTCAGAATGCCTAAATTCCGGATCAACTAGAAATCTGACATTCTGGGTGGTCACCCAGGAACCCAGGGTTCTGGCATGCTGAAGGGATAACCACTCCTAACATTCTCGATGGTTCACCAGGAATTCAGCATTTTAGAATGACAAACAAGAACCACAGTATTCCAGACCATGGGTGAGAGACCTAGAGTTCTAAATGTCTACGCTGATGCTCTCGACGCCAAATCAGAAACCCAACATCAAAGACGATCCACCCCTCAGCATTCTGGAACGACAAGCAGGAAGCTCTACCATCCGGAATGCTGCTGCCCAGCCCCCTCAGAGCTCTGTGGGTGGCCGCTCCAGCTCAGGCCTGTCCTCCTGGCGGGGGTCTGGCACGTGGAAGGAGACATACGGACACGTCTTGGTGTTCAGGCAAACCAGCTTCTTCAGCGTGGCCGTCTTGACAAGGTTGAAGCCCACCTCACCACCAAATGTGCTTGCCTTCCAGTACTCTGGAGAACAGATGGGGTTCCCTAAGAGGCCCTTAAGGGAAAAAGGAGCCCCCATTTCTATCATACTCTCCCCAAAGATGGAGCTCGGATGGCACTTCTCAAGAAGCAGCCCTGGGTAGAATTCCAAAGCATCGATGTCTCCATATAGCTCCTCCAATTCAGCTGCCATCTCCTTCTCACCTGCAAGAGTGGGGAGCCAGAGTCAGAATTACAATGCCATCCATTAAGGTTCAGGAGGGAACCTTCTAGGTGCACCTTGTTCCAGGGAGAAGAAGGGACTTCAGAAGATCAACTTGAGCAAATGAGCAGGTGCCCTAAAATCTGACCTGGCTGATTGACCCTGCTCTAGGGCTGCCTGGAGATAAGGAATTTGCTACTGCAGATGGAGTCAAGGGCCTAGATCTGCAACCAGTGTGTACCTTGAAACAACTCACTCCATATTTCTGTGTCCTGATTACCTGATCCTTACAACAGAGAGAAGCTCCCCATCTAGTTTCCTTCATGGGCAGGTTTCAAGGCCTTATCCTGGTCCAACACCCTGCATTCCACTGGAGCTTCAAGTTCACACTTGTCCAAGTTCACATAAAGATTTAGCGACAGTGTTCTTTCTGTCTCTCTGGACTGTCACGGGAAACAGACGTGAAGCATCACTACCCATTTCCTCAAGTCCACCCTCCATGGGGCACCAGTACACGTCAGGGGTCAGGTCACACCCTGGTCATAGCCTTTCAGTGGCCCCCTCATCATCTGTGACAAGAGTTTCTGAACTTGGCTTCCCAACAACTGGGTATCTTGAGCAACAACAAATATTTATATATATATATATAATACATATATTATATATGTGAGTGTTATATACATATTTGTGTTTTATATATACACACATATGTATATATGTATACATACTATTGTGTCTATATACGTATCTGTATATACACACACACATATATATTCTTGGGCACCACCTGTGTGCTAAGTCTAGGCCTACTGAATCAGAATCTCTAGAAGAGACATCTCAGATTTGGTATTTTTAATTAGTTTTCTAAGTGAGTTTTAGGAAGCTGGTCCATGGGATTTAGGAGCCACTAGACAGAATAAAACTCAAAACCTTAGCATAGAATCCAAGATTCCACATGGTATGAGCCAGCCTCCTATCACCAACACCACCCTCTTCCTCACAAGCCTCTTGCTCCAGCCACACCTAGGACTGTTTTCCTGAATAGGCCAGGACCTTTGCAAGGCTCGTTCTTTTTAACCCCTCTGCTTTTGTACTTTCTGTTCCTCCACCTAGAAAGCTCTTCCCTCTGTTACTCACTGGAAAATCCCTTTTTATCCTTCAAACCCAGATGAGAAGCCACCTTCTCTCCCCAGGCTGAGTCATCGGCAACCCTTGCCACCCCGGCACTCTCTCACCCCTCAAATCCCACGGTCACAGGGCTGGCCACATGGATCACCCCTTCTGTTTCCTCAAGGTCTCCCTCACTTCAGCGTGAGCCCCTGGAGGGCAAGAATCATGGCCAGGAAGCAGCTGCTCACCTGTGAGCTCCTGGAAAGAGGTGTAGGGCTTCATGCCAAACCTCTTGCGGTACTCATTGAAGGGCTGCAGCCTCAGCTCCCGTGATTCCTTGATGACATTCACAGCCACGTGCAGGATGTGGTGGTCTATGTTCCTACCCCCACCGATCTGCCAAGAGATAAACACGGCGGTGGTCTGAGAGCCAAGCCATGTTGTCCTGGAGAAGACCTTCAGGTCAGGAGTCCTTCCTGAGTAGAAAGTATTGCTCAGTCGAGCAAGCACCAAGCTGGGAACCCGACCTAGGTCTGCATGGCCATGCTTCTCAGCTTCCTCATCTTATTTAGTTATTTGTATTTGTGTTTGCATTTTTGGCCACATGGAGTGGCAAGCAGGATGTTAATTCCCCAATTAGGGATGGAATCCATGCACCCCTGCACTGGGAGCTTAGAGTCTTAACCACTGGACCACCAGGGAAGTCCCATCAGCTTCCTCATCTTTAGACTGTAGAGTGGGCCAGGAGGACTCCTCTTGTCACTCACTGGACACATGGTTCCCCAGCCCTTTGAATTTAGGTGAGGACCTCCAACATCCTGTTAAGGAAGGTTCTGGAGCTATTAGGTACAACAACTAGGACTCTGCAGAGAGATGGCCAAAATGGCCACAGTCAAGAGCTCAAGCAGAGGGGACTGGCATTTCAGATCTTGAAATAAAAGGCAGAAAGGTTTCTAAGCTTTTAAGTGATGGAAACAGATGAATGGACAAACATTAGTTTGAGGGGGCCAAAACTTTATGACTTCCCTAGGATATTTTTTAAACTCTACCTGGCAGAACTGATGTGTCTGCCATTCCCCAAATCAGTTCTTATCACAGAACAAAGATATTTAGTCTTTTAATGGATCTTGCTGAGGAACCCAGGGCTTCCCAGGTGGTGCCAGTGGTAAAGAATCTGCCTGCCAATGCAGGAGACCTAAGAGATGCGGGTTCAATCCCTGGGTCAGGAAGATCCCCTGGAGGAGGGCATGGCAACCCACTCTGGTATTCTTGCCTGAAGAATTCCATGGATAGAGGCGGCTGGTGTATAGTCTATAGTGTCCAGCAGAGTTGTACAGGACTGAAACGACTCAGCACGAACACATACTGAAGAACCTATTTCTATTGTTTTCCACTCTCTGTAGCACAGAATTGAGATTAAACAAAATTTACTGAGTGTCTGGTATTAAAAAGTGAACCCCTAAGAACCGGCTGCCACTAGAAAAGAGAAACTGAGCTAGGAGGTAGGAACACAGAGCATTAAGTCACTTCATCCAGACCAGAAAAAGTTGCACACAGGAATGCAGGTGACCCCATCTGCTTCTCCTTCTTTTTGCCAAGCCTCCTGGGAGAGGAATTGTTGTAAGCAGGGAAGGAGCGAAAATCTCACCATGAAAAGTGTAATATATAAGCACATTTAGTTTAAGTAAATAGAGTTTACTCCAAGACCAAGGGGCAATATCCTCTGAAGGGATGGAAATGGGGTTCAAAGCCCAGGTAATCTGGTGACACAAAGCAGGTGCTTCAAACGGAATTCCCTGATGGTCCAGTGGTTAGCACTTTAACTTCCCAGGGTGCAGGTTCCAACCCTGGCCGAGGAACTAAGATTCCACAGCCATGCATGCATACTAAGTCACTTCAGTCCTGTCTCAAGCTTTGGGACCCCTTGGACTGTAGCCCACCAGGCTCTTCTGTCCATGGGATTCTCCAGGCAAGAATACTGGAGTGGGTTGCCATGCCCTTCTCCACAGGATCTTCCTGATCTGGGGATCAAATCCACATATCTTATGTCTCCAGCACTGGCAGGTGGATTCTTTACCACTAGTACAACCTGGGAAGCCAAGCAACACAGCCCAAAAGGAAAAAAAAAGGACTCCAGAAAAATCTGATTCATAACTGTTAAGGAGCATAGGTCTAAAGAAAGTTCTATTGCTCTGGATGATTTGATAATAATGCTCAAGAAAGTGTTCAGTTTGGATAAAACAAGAACAACTGGGTAAGAAAGAGGAAAAACATACATGGCCAAAAGCATACACCCTGAGGTAAAGCCAACAGAAGCTGGTACCAATCTCAGCTGAACTGGGAGGCTATTGTATGTTGACTTGGGTGTGTCCCAAAAGATACATTGAAGTCCCAACCCCTCTGCAAAAAGATACAATGAAGTCCCAACCCCTCTGCACCTGTGAATGTGACTTTATATGGACATAGATGTGATCAAGGTCATACTGCATTAGGGTGGGCCCTAATCCAATAACTGGTGTCCTGATAAAAAGAGGAAACAGAGACACAAGGAGGACTCCATGTAGTAGTGATGCTTCTATGAGCCAAGGAACCCCAAGCATTGTCCGTCACCACCAGAAACTGAGAGAAAGGCAAGGACCAATTCTCCCCTGGAGACTTCAGCAAGGGTATGACCCTGCCATACCCTGATTTTGGATTTCTAGCCTCCAGAACTAGAAAGAAAGAATTTATGATTACCATTTGTGGGAGTTAACTCTAAGGGCTTTCTAGAGAAATGTTTAAAGATGGATCTCTTTTAATGGTCTAGATATTAGTAATGCTTAATAAATGTTTAATGGAGGTTTGAGTGGATCAGTGAATAAAAGGCATTAATTCTCAGGTGTCAGCTGGGAATATTTATTTCCTTTTCTGGATGTTTCTGGCTCAGATGGTAAAAAATCTGCTTGCAATGTGGGAGACCCAGGTTCAATCCCTGGGTCAAGAAGATCCCCTAGAATAGGGAATGGCTACTCTCTCCAGTATTCTTGCCTGGAAAATCCCATGGACAGAGGAGCCTGGCGGGCTACAGTCCATGTGTGCATGCATGCATGCCCAGTCGTGTCAGACTCTGCCACCCCATGGACTATAGCCTGCCAGGCACCTCTGTTCAAGGGATTCTCCAGGCAAGAGTACTGGAGTGGATTGCCATGCCCTCCTCCCGGGGACCTTCCTGACCCAGGGATCAAACTGGGTCTCCTGCATTACAGTTAGATTCTTTACCACTAAGCCACCAGGGAAACCCAGTCCCTAGGGTCTCAAAGAGTCAGACATGATTGAGCAACTAATGATTTCACTTCACTACTTTGTTTATGGAGAAACCCCAGTAGCCTAACAGTCTTAGCATCTTTTTCCAGGCTCTCCCACTCACTGCTTATCAGAAGAGGAGTGACGTAGTATCACTGGTGAGTTTTAGAGCAATAACTAGGCGTGCATTGTACAAGCATTCCTCACTACTGCTTCTGAACTCAGTTGACACCAGAGTATGCTTCCTCTCATACTCCTTGTTCTGGGGGATGAGGAGGAGGTTGGGAGATATTTTCCTTGGTTCGATGCCTCCATGTCATGGTAACCAAATTTGTCTAATTTGGGGGTTTAGTATTTAAAAGCCTGCTTGTCAGCATAGATTATTTAAGTTTTCTAGAATCAGCTTTATCAGTAATAAAGGTGATATTTTAAACCTCTAAAAAAGAAAAATAAAAAAGGAAAAGTATAAATGTCTGCAGCTTAAAGCCCCTTGGTTTGTGGTCCTTTTGTAGCTCTGGGCAACAAAAACAGGGACCACAGGCAAATTACTCATGCTAAGGCTCTGTTTCCGCCTACGCAAACATGAGGAAGGTGGAAGCCTCTATCTGATATGGCTGTGGTGAAATTGAGATAAAGAACACAAAGCAGCTATCTCAGTGTTGGTCACAGTAACCCCGAAGTGCGACCAGGTGCGGGAATTCTCGGGGGAAGCCCTGTTTTATCACTTCTCACATTCTTTGTTATCCTGAAATATCCCGAGAACCTTTGGTACACTGGTCCTTCTGCCTGGCGTCAGGAAACAGCAGAGCTCTTTACACACATCACCAGGGCCACTGCTTGAAAAGTCTTTGGGAGCCATGCCGCCACCGACACAAGCGACTGTCTCTGCTCCTTTCTGTGCCCCCACTAAGAACAGAGACCTTAACCCCATTGGTGGTAGCCTATGATAATTGCAGTCAAATTACCAGGAGGAAACCCAAATCCACGTGGTGCCACACCTTCATGGTAGGGCTTAGGGATAAAGCAGAGAGTGGCAGGATAGGAAGGAAGCTAGGATGGAGGAGATGGGAGCTCCCAAACGTGGGGAAGGGAAGATTGAGGAGGGAGCTGGTTAAACATCCCATGGGTAGGACTAATAGCTTGCTCAGGCTGCCGTAACAAAGTGCCGCAGATGGATGGATTAAGCAAGTAGAAATGGGGACTTCCCTAGTAATCCAGTGGTTGGGACTCCATGCTTCCGCTGTGGAGGACATGGGTTCTATCCCTGGTCAGGGATAGGATCCCACATGCCAGGCAGCACAGCCAAAAAAACAGATAATAAATAAGCAAAAACTTAAAATAAAAACAAATAGGACTTTCCTAGTGGCAGAAGGCTGGGGGGGGGGGGGGGGCGGGTCACTGCCAGGGACATAGGTTCGACCCCTGGTCTGGGAAGATCTCACATGCCTCAGAGCAACTAAGCCCGCGTGCTACAACTACTGAGCCTGTTCCCTAGAGCCCACAAGCAAAAACTACTAAGCCCTCATGCCCCAACTACTGAAGCCCATGCACTTAGAGTCTGTGCTCCCCAACAAGAGAAGCCACCTCAATGAGAAGCCTGCACACCTCATCTAGAGTAAGCCCGCACAGCAACGAAAACCCAGCACAGACCAGAATAAATAAATAAATTACTTAAAAAACGAACAAACAAAAAACTAGAAATGTATTTCCTCACAGTTCTGGAGGCTAGAAGTCCAAGACCAAGGTGTCAGCAGGGTTGGTTTCATTCTCAGGCCTCTCCATGGCTTAGAGATGGCCATCTTCTCCCTTTGCTTTCCCTCTCTGCACACCTATATCCTAATCTCCTCTTCTTTTAAGGACACCAGTCATGGCAGGACCCACCCAATGACCCCATTTACCCTAATCAGCTCTTTAAAGACCCTGCCTCCGGACATAGTCACATGCTAAGGTCTTGGAAGTTAAGATTTCAACATGTGAATTTGGGGCAAGGGGGACTTCAGCCCAAAACAGAGGCCTATAAGTTAATAAAGACCTACTCTATGTAGGCACTTTTGCATACATCACCATACCCTGAATGTCTTCTTGGTCCTCAAACTGCCATGCCCTCTGACCCCGGGCCTTTGCCATGCCACCCCCTCCATCCTAACACAATGACCCCAGGTCACAAATGTTACTTCTTGCCCTGGGAGACCCCTATCCATCCTTTGGATCCCTGCTCAACGATCGCTTTCTTATCCACAACCCCCAGCTCTGGGGGGTAAAGTCTGTCTCCAAGTTCCCAGAGCATTGTGGGCTTCTATAATGTGATTCTTCACCTGCTCTTAGAATTCTGAGAATATCGGGAAAGACCTTGGCACAGCACCTAACCTGTAGTAAGTGCTCTGACTATGTTAGTCATCACATGACTTGTTCCTTTCTAGGGTCAGCTGTTGTCATTTAGTCGCTAACACTCTGCTGCCACTCCAGGGACCATAGCCTGCCAGGCTCCTCTGTCCATGGGATTTCCCAGACAAGAATACTGGAGTGGGTTAACATTTCCTTCTCCAGGGGATCTTCCTGACCTGGGGATCAAATCCAAGCCTCCTGCATTGGCAGGTAGATTCTTTACCACTGAGCCACCAGGGAAGCCCTTTTAGGGTGACTGTGAGTGTTAGTCGCTCAGTTACGTTGGACTCTTTATGACGCTATGGACTGTAACCTGCCAGGCTCCTCTGTCCATGGGATTCTCTAGGCAAGAATACTGGAGTGGATTGCCATTCCCTTTGCCAGAACTTCCCAACCCAGCGATCAAACTCAGGTCTTCTGCATTGCAGGCAGATATTTTTTTTTTACCGTTTGAGCCACTAGAGGTGGCATGTGCCAAAAAAATACAAGGACCCAAGAATGACATTGACCTTGTTCACCACTGTATCCCCAGCGCCTGGAGTAAAGCTTGATATCATTGAATGAATGAAAGAACAAGAGAATGAAAGAAGGAATGATTCCCACCACCACCCTGGAGGGGTGACACTCTCTCCCTTTCACAGAAAACTGGGGTTTGGATCCTGGAGCCCAGCTTCCCTCCCCAGCGCTCCCCTGAGGCTCACCCGGCCTGCAGGCTGGCGAGAAAAGGCATCCACCAGGGCCTCGACCCCGTAGTCCACCAGCATGGAGGTGTTGAACAGAAACTGCTCGTAGCTGTAGTCCTGGGGGCCCACCCGGAAGGAGTCGGGCATGAGGGGATGCCAGTGGTACAGCTGGTTGAACTCCATGGCGATGCGGTTGCGGTACTGGAATTGGGCCCCGAACAGCAGCTCTGGGTCGAACTTGAGCTGCAGGAAGTAGCCGCTCAGCTGCTGCACGTACTCCTCTATCACAATCTTGATGGTCTCCCCTGGGACGAAGGATGGGGCCCGGGGTCAGCAGAGCACAGGGAGCTAGCCATCGGGCTTGGGAAACAGGCTGGTTCATGCAAAGGGCTTGGTTCGACTTCTTTCTCCTTGTTAAGGTTGTTTGACTTTGTTGGGCCACTTTCACCTTGTCTTTTTGTCACCGGTTGTGAAAATGGAACCTTCTGTCTCAGGCTGGATAAGACAGGAGACTGTCCCAAGACAGAAGCCACCAGCTAGTCCCATGTTCCATGGGAAGGTCACAGGCCTGACTGATGGAGAGGAAGTACCTGGGGATGGGTTTTGTGACCCATGGTGGCCACAGTCCCATTAAAAGAGGCTTAGTGAGGCCACAAAAGATGGGCGGGTGGAGATTAACTTAGTGAGGGAATCTCAGCAGGCCTGACCTGGGGGAGGGTGATGGGAGCTCCCAAGAGACCATTCTAAGAGCTGCAGCAACAAACAAGGGACATGGCAGACCTAAGTGAATCTCCTCCCGAATATAATCCCCATATGTTCCTATGTATTGAATTCTTATGAGTAATTTTCCTCTGCCCTCTCTGGAACCAGCTCAGAGCAAAGAGCCAAGGAAGACACAAAATGAATCTTCCACAGCAAAATGAAAACTGGTGAACTAGCCATTAAAAGAAACACATTTTGGCCAATGAGCCACTAGACAAATTGACTTTTAGCAAACTGAGTGGGAGCCACTGGAATTGCAAGCAGCAGACTCCGGTCTAAATCTTGACGTCACCACTTCCAGCCACCTGGGCTGGAGCTGTGTGACTTACCCTAAATTCCTTATCTGTAAAATGTGTATTATAATAACATCACTATAGGAACTTCTTTAGCAGGCCAGTGGGTTAAGACTCCATGCTTCCCCTGCAGGGGGAGCAAGTTCAATTGCTGGTGGGATGGTGGGGCACCGGGGATAGAACTAAGATTCCCACATGCTGCATGATGCAGCCAAAACATAAATAAATAAGAAAATAAGCAAAACATGTTCACAAAGGAAATTTTAAAAAAATAATGACATCAGTGTAATAATATTCACAGGGTCGCTGGGAGGAGTAGACAATGAACACATCTGTACTGCTTGGCACAGGGCCTGGCATAATAGGGAGGGTCCACATGTGTAGAAGTAGGAATCCCCTCCCCAAACGCACATGTCACAAAAGATCAGACTAAGGCTCACACTCCCTCCCCACACAGGAAAGTACTCCCTGCGTGACATGGTAGAAGCAGCATAAAGTCTGGCGGCAACCAGATCTGGTTCAAGTCTCTCTCCGCTGAAAGGCCTTGGAGAATTCACCTAACCTCTCTGCATCCTAACTTTCATAACAAGGATAATCACGGCTGAGCCGTAAGGCTGTTGGGGAGGGTTGAATGAAGCACTAGAGGTGCCCTGCCTTCGGAGTCCTGCCTTTGGCCACAGCTTCATCACCTGTCAGTGTGCTGGGCAGCCCGCAGACACAGACTTGCCCTCTCTGGTCAAAGTCTCTGCAATCCTGGGACTTCTGAACCAGCCCCTTCTCGTTCTTCAGGTCATTCCTACACCTGGTGCGTGGCTCTTCCAGGCTCCATTGACTCGGGTACTAAAATTGGTAACAGCCATGCCCAGAGATGCCCAGAGGCGGGGGCAGAGGCTCACTGGTGACTCAGAGTGAACACGGTCTGGACAGGAGTGTTGGGGGCCAAGCTCCCAGGCAGGAAACCATCTGACATTTTAGGCTACAGACTCGCCCCCGTAGGGGACACAAAAATATCTTGTCCTTGAGTCATCAAGAAGCTACCAACCTTCAGGAAGGCAGATGCATGCAGGGCAGGAAACCCAAGTATTCTGAAGCCTAGGCAAGCTGGGGTTTGACCTGTACTTGCTGAGGATGCCCTCAAGTGCTCCTGGATGCAGTATGATGGGGAAACTGAGACTTAGGGTGGCTGATCAGATTTGCTGTCAGCCACCCAGGGAATAATCAACTATCACACTGTCCCATTTTCTGAAGGCCTGTTATGTGCCTAATACTTTCCCATTCATCATATCAACTAATCCTTAAAATCATTATTATTCCCAGGACCCCCCCAGCAGTTCAGTGGTTAAGACTCTGCCTTCCAATGCAGGGGATGTGGGTTCAAACCCTGGTCTGGAAACTAAGATCCAACCTGCCACACCACGTGGCCAAAAAAAAAATAAAATAAAAGCATCATTATTCCCATTGTACAGATTTGGAAAGTGAGGCTCGCCTAGGGGAAGGGTCCTGCTCAGGATTCTAATCTCACTATCCCCAAACCCTCCACTTGCCACTTCTCAGGACAGAGAGGGTGACTTTCCAGGGCAGGGCTGGGGGGATGCCTCACCGATGAGGATGAGGCGGGCCGTCTGGAAGAGCTGTTCGTCGCCCCAGGTGGGGTGCTCAGCCTTCAGCAGGTCACACACGCGGTTGTGCTCACGCAGCCAGATGGTGGCGTAGAGCATGAGACCAGGAAGCAGCCCAAACACTTCCTGGCCCACGGCCATCTGGCTCTGGGGCGGGATGCCCTCGGGGTAGCGCATTAGCACCGGAGCCTCCTCCACCGACGGCGGGTACACCTCTCCATTGAGCATCTGCGGGATGGAGCCACCTGGTAACCTGGGGAGGGGGCGGGGAGCCAGCACCTACATGGCTGACATCTGCCCACTGCCACTGACAGCTGCCCATAGCACGCAGGGCCGCTGTCCGGCCTTCCCAACCAAGGCCTGTGTATTCTATCTCCTAAAGCTCTCCTAACATGAGTCCCTTTCTGTCTCCTCACGGCCACCATGCTCTTCCAAGCCACCCTCATCTTCCACCCTGACTCCCCTTGTAAGTGACTCTATCCTTTAGACATTCTTCTCAGCTCTGTAGCCGGAGCAGTGCTTTAAAACAGGGGTCCCCAACCTCCATGACCTAATGCCTGATGAGCTGAGGTGGAGCTGATGTAATAATAATAGAAATAAAGTGTGCTCAAATCATCCTGAAACCATCCCTTCTCCCACCGGTCCATGGGAAAATAGTCTTCCCCGAAACTGGTCCCTGGTACCAAAAATGTAGGGGACCCTTGCTTTAAAACATCCAAATCTAGCATCACACCCTGGCTTTAAAAACCTTCCAAGTCTTCTCTCAGCTCTTGGCAGAAATCAGAAATCCTTAATACGACCCATGCTCATCAGATGTCCAGCAGCATCTCCCCTGTTTCACTGCCTCAAAGTCACTCAAGCGACTGCCCCTCTCCAGCCTTGATACCTGAGAATCTGGACAGCCCTGGGCCCTTCTTGGCCTCCCTGACTCCTCCTTATCCTTCATGCAACTCGTGGTTTATTCATAATTCCTAAGGAAGCCTTCCCCAGCCCCTGCACACTCTCCTGGCTTCTCCCCCTGAGGTACCTCTCGCAAGTGTAATTAATTATATGGCAGTTTCCTCATTCACTCAGTCAATAAACATCGAGGACCTACGATATGCCAGATTCTGTTCTTAATTCGAAAGATTCAGCAGTGAACTTTCCACCTTGGTTTTTGTTTGTTTCAATTTGCATGGTCCAGCGTGGAAGCCACTAGCCACGTGCAGCCACTGAGGTCTAGAAATGTGGCCAATGTGAATGAAGAGCTCGATTTTTAATCTCATTTACTTCAGATTTACATTTTTAAATCAAGAGCCCAGCTATCGGAAAGTCTTTATGCTTAGAACAACTTGGACATGTGAATCTACTTCCTCAACTGCAAATTTTATGAAATCTAAATGCTGATCAGAATCGCCAATGAAAACTTGGCACCCGAATTGAGATGCGCTGTAAGTATAAGACATGGGTCAGAATGTGAAGGTTGAGCATAAAAAGTGAGATATTTCATTGACAATTTTTGTGTTGATTAATGTTGAAATGAGGATATCCTGGATATATTGGGTTAAATTCAAAATATATTATTAAAATCAATATTGCTTGTTGCTTTTTACATTTTTTAATGTGGCCACTAGAAAAATTTTAATAACTTGGATGTGACTCACATCTATGAAAGAGGGCAAATGGTACCTAGTTTATGCAGTAGATCTGAGGAGTGCATGAGATAATCACCTATGTGGCTCTCACATAACTGGACAGTGTGAGTTTAAACAAAAAGTCCTCATGGAACTAGCACCCTAGGGTTTGTGTCTGTGGGCTTGAGGGCAGGGCTTATAACTATCACGGCCACTGCTCACCTGCCCAGCACACCATAGTGCCCAAATGCAGACTGTAACTGTCCATTTTCTGTGGAGCCCCAAAACCCACCTCCCAAGAGAACACGAGAGCCCACGTCTGCTCCTTGTCTGCTTCTCTTGCCTGGCACCTTCTCCCAGGGTTTACTGTCTCTTCTCCTCCCATGCACCTACAGCTTCTGCCATAGCACACCACCAAGGCCCCCCACCAACACCCTCTACCAGGGGAGACCGTGGGAGACCCTTCCAACGCCCCATCCCCAGGCCCAGTGCTACCTGGTACTTGAGTTTCCCATCCTTAAAGAGCCGCAGCTGATACTGACGTTCCAGATTGTCTCCATAAATGTGGCCGAGGTCTACCTAAAGACACAAACAGAGTCTGCTCAGATCCCCGGGTCCTGCCCCACCAGCAACAACCTACCTGTGCCACATGCGGCCCAGAGAAGTCCAGACCCCTCCTAGGTACTCACCCCGTGGCCCAACGCCTTGGTGAAGCCAGGACCCATCTTGCCGGAAGTTTTGAAGAACTGATGGGTGAAGTGTTGTGCAAAGAAGGCAAACATGAGGTTGGTGCCTTGAGGGTCGGGGATGAACTTCCTCCTGAGCAGGAAGCGACGGCTCAGGACCCCGGCATCTGGCAACTGCTTCTTCCCTGATTGGGGAGGTAGGAAAGAGCAGTAGCTGCCTCCTGTCTGGATCTTCCTTGCCCCAGAGCCTTCTAGGTTTTCCAGACTAAACTGATTCACGCAGGAATCCCAGAGTGGACCCCACAGGACCACCTCCCTCCCACCAGACCACCCCTTGCACCTTCTCTACCAAAAGACCCTAGAAGTATTCACGGGTGGAATGGAAAGATGTTTGGAATATGCTTTTAAAACTGAAATATATACATTACCATATGTAAAATAGATAGCTAATGGAAAGTTGCTATATAACACAGGGAGCTCAACCCACTACTTTGTGACATCCTAGCAGTCCATCGGGTCACTACGAGTCGGATATGACTGAGCAACTTCACTTTCACTTTTCACTTTCACACATTGGAGAAGGAAATGGCAACCCACTCCAGTGTTCTTGACTTGAGAATCCCAGGGACAGGGGAGCCTGGTGGCCTGCCGTCTATGGGGTCACACAGGGTTGGACATGACTGAAGTGACTTAGCAGCAGCAGAGGGGTGGGATGGGGTGGGGGTGGGGTTCAAGAGGGAGGAGACGTATGTATACTTATGGCTGATTTATGGTGCTGTATGGCAGAAACCAATGCAACATTGTAAAGAAACTATCCTCCAGTTAAAAAGAAAATAAGGTGAAGGGGATAGATGCAGTAACATTGGCAAATTGTGGACAAATCTTAAAACCTGGAGATGGATGCATAGGACTTCATTATCGTTTTCTCTCAACTTTTGTGTATGTTTGCTGCTTTGTACAAGTTAACCCTTCCCTGCCTCCAAAAAGAAAAAAGGAAAAACAAACAAACAAAAAAAACTTGGACTCCCCAGCCCTGGAACAAGGTTGCTGTGTTTGAAATGGGTTGTGCCATTTACTAAGAGTGTGAACATGGAGAAGTCATTCCATCTTTCTGAGCCTCAATTTCTTCATCTATAAAATAGGGCAAATGATATCTATCTTATGGAATGAATTTGAGGAGTGCCCATGTAAGCATGACAGAAAACCAGTGAGATGGAATCTCTCAAATCAAAAGTTAGCAAACTTTTTCTGTACAAGTCCAGATAGTCAATATTTGAGGATTTGTTGATAATGGTCTCTGTCACATCTACTCAGATTTGCTGGTGCTGCAGGAAGGCAGATAATACCTAGGGAACATGACTGTGTTTCAACAAGGCTTTATTTGCAAAATAGGGGGGGGGGGCGGATTTAGCCTTCAGGCTGGAGTTTGCCAATCTGTTTTAAAAGATGCCAGAACTTTCTATGTCTTGGGTAAAGACAAGTCATCTTGAAGCATGTGTCTATCACTGTGAGGACAAGCATTAAGAAGCCTTCCTTAAGTAAGTCAGTGTCAGATGACTTGGTACCCAAGACTGCCTTACAGAAAAGGCAATCTTTCACAATACATCTATGAGGCCCAATGTCAACAGAATAACTCTTTAGATTGAAATGACTGACTGATTTCCTGTAGCGGGAAAGGTCATCAAGTACCCCAAAGGGAAGTTAGAGGGAGTAGTCTGCACACTGTAATCTGGATCTATCATTCAGATTGTCACTGAGCATCGACTCAATGGACATGAGTTTGAGCAAACTCTGGGAGATAGCGAAGAACACGGAGGACAGGCATACTGCAGTCCATGGGGTCACAAAGAGTCAGGCACAACTGAGCGACTGAACAACAGCAAAGGACTGGTGGCCAGCAAAGTGTTGGCAGAGTCCAGAAGCTCTGAGAGACTAGCTTTCCTGGCAGAATGACCATGCTTTGGGATAGTGGCTACATGGGTGAGTGCAAACTATCGGAGTAGTGCCCTTGAGACCCAAATAAGGACACTGATACTGATGGAAGGTTGCTGCTACTGCTGCTAAGTCACTTCAGTCGTGTCCGACTCTGTACGACCCCATCCGTGGGATTCTCCAGGCAAGAACACTGGAGTGGGTTGCCATGTCCTTCTTCAATGCATGAAAGTGAAAAGTGAAAGTGAAGTCCCTCAGTCATGTCTGACTCTTCGCGACCCCATGGACTGCAGCCTACCAGGCTCCTCCGTCCATGGGACTTTCCAGGCAAGAGGACTGGAGTGGGGTGCCATTGCCTTCTCCGATATGGAAGGTTATGAACCTGCAAAAGCTCACAAGTACCGGGCTGCACGGGCCCAGTGCTCAACAGCGACACCATGTGGTGGGAACTGAAGCAGCGGCAGTGGTGGATTAATGTCTCTTTCGCCCTTTGTGGGCTTGAAGCTGAACTGATGGCTCTAAATTGAGTAAACCCCCAGGTCTGGGGACAATCAGGAGTGGATGAGGAAGAAGGTCTTTGGAGGAAGACTCCTGCCGATGAGATCAAGTAGGTTCTTAAACAACTAAAGAAAAACTGCGATTTTATGTGTAAACTGTACTGATGAAGCACGTAAGACTATTCACATTAATAATGAACCAAACTCAGAGTTGGCACCTGGTAAAAAGCTCACTATTCTTTCTTCCCTCCATTCCAGTTTTTAAGTCACCCTCATAGCAGCAGGATCCCACCCACTTAGTAGACAAAGTTTGGGTGAAGAGGAACCCTGGAAATACGGGAGCATTAGTTCGACTCTGCCACTGACCTCAGACAAGACCCTCCCACAACCTCTTTCTGTCCTCTTTCCCCAGCCCTGTCCTCATCCCTCGTTCTGGATATGCATGTCTTGCCTTGGTCCACCCATCTGTGAAATGGGTCAGTCATTGCTCTTCTGCTTGCTTTTTCCCAAAGGGAGCTGAACATCTCCTGTGACCCACCCCAGGCTCAGCCTCCTCACCCCATCACCATTACCTTTGGTGCCCATGGGCGTGGGACAGTCTTGGGGCACGGAGGGCAGAATGCGAGTGTAATAACTCACATTGGAGAAGGACTCCCAGCTGATGTAGTCATGCGCTACGTTGTAGGTGGGAGGGCTGGGGATAAGGTTGGAACGCACTGCAGAGGGTGAAAATGGTGGTGATGAGGGATTCCTGCCCCCAGTTACACCCCTCTTCCCCACCTCTCTTGGACTGTTTTCTTAGTTGTTTGTTTTTGGCTACCCTGCATAGCAGCTTATGGGATCTTAGTTCCCTGACCAGGGATTGAACCATTGCCCTCAGCAGTGAAAGCACAACATTCTACTCACTGGACCACCATGGAATTCCCTGGGTTCTTCTTTTTTATTTGGCACCCAACCCCCACCCCCTCACCCCCTGCCACTGCCCTGATCAGATGCCAAGAATTATAGCAACTGGCAGGATTTCTTGCTCCCCTAGATTAGAGGGACCCTGCCCCCCTGCCACCTACCTGTGAGTACGAGACGCATGAGCGTGTCCCGGATGAAGGTAGCATTGACAAAATCCCACAGCCAGCGCCCGTGCGTCAGCAGAAAGTGGATGAAAGAGGGGCTGGGCCGCAAAGTCGTCCGGAGCCAGGTCCATATCTCAGCTGTGGGGGCAGGGGGAGCCACTCAGATGGGCCCTCCTAGCAAGACTGGAAGCAGCCAGAGGAGAAGGTGGGAACTGGGGACAAGAGCCAGGATGGACAAGGGTGGGATTTAGGAGTCAGGGTAAAGCATAGGACCTTGGGAGTGTTGACACGTGACAGAGCCAGAACCAGACGGGGGCCAGGAGACAGGACCAGGGTTGGAGGTCAGTAAGGCCGGAGCTGGGCAGTGTAGACTCACTACAGAGCCCGTAAGCAGGGAGTGAGATGTGTCAAGAGTAAGGGCTTGTGCTGGAGGGGGCAGCATCAGAGGTCAAAAGCAGGCAAGGAAAGAAGGCTGTGGCCAGAGACAAGGGTAGGAAGTGGGGGACAAGCCCAGGGGAGAAGGAGTATGGGCTGGAGGCCCTGCTCACGGATGGTGCAGTTGGGGCCAGAATAGCCCGTGCGGGTGCAGTCACACTGGTAGCGGTCAAGGCCGAAGCGAACACAGACACCCTGGTGCTGGCATGGATAGTAACAGCAGGGGTTCACTGTGGGGGAGAAACAGATCAGGGAGCCCTCTCGTTGGGGCCAGAGGCATGGAGTCCAGTCACAGCTCTGTTCTAACTCACCCGACGTCTGCGTTCCCCTTAGCTCCCACTCTGTCCCCACAGCTATGAACAGAAAGCCCCTGGCCCTTCCGTTTCCAGACCTCACTCTGCGTTTTCAGTCTTGCCCACATCAGGCCCCCAAGGGAAGTCCCCCTTCCCTCCCAACTGCCACCAAAGTGGTGCAGACGCGTCCAGGCCTCAGGCTGGGACACTGAAGGCTAGGCACACAGCTGATAAGATGCTGTGGCCACAGGCTTCTAGAGCATTCACTTTCTGCCAAGTCAGAGCCAAGGGCAGAATTTATGGGGTTCAGAAAAGGATCGGGGTTCTCAGGCCAGCCCCTAGCCTCTGGGCACCTGGACACTTAGAAGATGAGGTTGCCCACCATCCCTCTATTTTTGCAGAAGGAAAGGAAGAGCAGGTGTCTCAACAGATGGGGAAATTGAGGCCAGACAAGGGGAAGCCCAGATAGGTCACCCAGCAAGTAGTACCAGACCACTTGCCCATCCCTTCCCTTCTACCCCCACCCTCATGGACTCAGCAGTCAAGTCCAAGGAAAGACATTTCCCAGAACTCCGTGGACAGGGAATAGGTTTGAGGGGAGTCATGGCTCCAGTTCCTGATAGATCCAGCCCTGGCCCACTTCGGGGTGGGGTCTGGGCTCTAGGACATTGAGGGAGATCAGGGCCCATGGGAACAGGAGACATGTGGCCGGAAAACTCTCTCCAGAGGGCGAGTGGAGCTCTGGAATCACCCCTCCCCCCAACCCCCTGGAGAATGGACCTCCAGGAAGTCCCTCCTCGTGTCTAATCCAGGTCTCCCCGACCACAGCTCTAGTGATCGTCCAACAGCCAGGTCAGAGACTCTTTGGAGCTCACTTGGTGCTCATTCAGGGCTCAGCAAGGGACACAGAGGCTCAGGGAGAGCTTCTCCAGCTTGGCCAAGGCCATGGAACAGAGTCAGGCCTCCTGCAGACCCAGGGCGCCCGGCTCCTGGCAGCAGCTCCTTCCCGGGCCTTACGCAGAAAATGCCAGGTTCCTCCTGCAAACATGCTTCCTTCTCTGGGCTCAGAGCCAACGTGACAGGGAACTCCGATTCTTTGTGCATCTGATTATGGGGGGTCAAGAGGGCAGCAATAGGCGTGAGGAGCTGGAGAAGTCACCTCGGGATGCTGGGATCAGAGGATTTATGTCTCCTCCCGTCACAGAATCATGCAAATAGTTTTGCTTAAGCCCTGGCAACTCCCATGGCCCCACAATAGCAACTCTATGGCCCCTGCAGGGTGTAAAAGGAAGGAACCAGTGGGAAGAAGTCTGGACAAAGAGGCCTTATCAGACCAACACAGGCGGACAGGCAGGTGCAGGGGGGACCCACGGCAGGGGCCTGGCAGAACCCGCCTCCCCCTCCCACAGCCACAGGTCCAGAAACGCCAAGGAGCTCTGGATCAGTCCTGCAGCAGGTTCGGAGATCCTGAACTTATCTCTCCCTCCTGCTTAGAACAGCCTGCCATTCTGCCATGCCTCCACACTGCCCAGCTCCCAACCCTGGTACACAGAACATCCTAGCACTTGGCAGGCATAGGCGCTGAGGCCCAGCCCTTTCTGAGCTGTTTCCCCATCCCTCTGCCAGCAGGGATCCCAAACCCAACTCAAGAAGTCCTTCCAGTTGGTCCTGGGGCAGCCCATCTCGCAGCCGCAAAGCCGAAAAGCTCTGTTCCTCGCTGACCCAGGCTGCAGCTTCTCCCGAGTAAATTCCCTCCTAATCAACCCGACCCTGCCCACTGCGCATGCACCAGAAAGCCTCCCCAAACGTCCACACTCCGCTCTCCCTGGCCCCACGTCCCAACCTGCTCTGCTCCACCACAAGCCTCCAAGAGAAAGGGCTTTCCTGGGCTTTCTCCTCCCTCCCAGAGGCCGTGCGCACAGCTGGGGCTCAACCCCAGGTCCTGGAGAGATCCAGCCATCAAGGAAATACAGAGCTTAACAAATGTTTGTGGAATTTAAAATGAAGTGAGGAGACCGGCACTCCAAGCTTGGTCAAAGAGACTCTCTCATCTCCCCATCCACTTCCCCCAACTCCCACCCCCGCACACACAGCTGGTTCTGAAGTCTTGCCTGAGGGCTTCCTGCCTGGAGCCCAGCAGCAGCAGAGCCGTGCCCCCCAGACTCAGAAGCTCCTGCCCAAGGCATCCCTCTCCTGCCAGGAGAGGCCCTTCCCCCTGGACCAGCTGTCCAACTTTCCCTCCCTCCTCCTCCTCTGAGATCTTTCCATAAACACCAGTGGCCCCAAGGCAGGAAAAGTACCCCCTCAATAAGGACTGCAGCTGTCGGTGGAGGCCCCAGGGTGTCAGGGTGGGCAGAGAGGAGGCTGGGTGTCACTTTCCGCCCTCTCCCAGGCTGACCATGGCTGGACTGTCATGACAGGCCAGAAGCCAGGGCTCTTGCTGACTCTCCAACCTTGTGTATCCACCTCACTTATCTGCACCTGTGGGGGCTGGTGAGACTCCCCCGGGACCCCCCGCCACCACCACAGATGAGGGGACTCACCCAAGCCCCACTGCTTCAAAGTTGCTAGAGGCAAGACTTGAACTCGCTTCCTTTCCCCTCCTTTCCTCCTCCTGGAGGTGCCCAGGCCAGGATTTGGGGAAGGGATGCAGGGAGGACGAGTCCCTTTGTTTCATAGGCTGGGGATGACCCTAGGTGAGGCAGGTCTGTTACCTTTCCTTCAAGGTGGACCTGAAAATCCTGAATGAATGAAACCAGGACTCCAGAGGAATCACCATCCCCTGCCACACTAGAGCTCTGGGAACTAGTCACAAAGGAAGGCCTTCCTTCAGTCTAACTTAAATCCCGCATGCTTCCATGTGTCCTGTGGAGGACATGCTGCACAATAAACCATCAAGAGAGAGACCTGGGGAGATGCAGACACTGATTGTAAAGCGTCTGGAGTCCCCACACCCAGCACAGGGCCGGGCACCAAGCAGTTGCTGGATGAAGATGTATGGGAGAGTGCCTGCTCTTCACAGCATGTCCGTGGGCAGACACCTTGTGTCCTGTGGGCCTCATTTTTCAGTGTTTTCCAGGAAGGAGAGGGGACAGACAGGCTCTAAGGAAACCTCCCCCTCTTTCTCTCTTCTTCTCAACTCTGGATAAAGCTAACTTATCTCCAAACATCTCGATTCCTTGCATCAACATGATCCCCGCCCCTCCATCAGCAAAGAACCCAGCAGCTTGCTCTGAGTCTTCAAGCCACCCCAGAGGTGGGGTTGATCAGCAAGCCCAAAGCACACACATGCCCACTGATGAGGACAGTCTGGGGCTGCCTGGCTCCAGAACTTTCTGAGGATTCGGCAAGGAAGTGTCCCTCAGCCCAGAGTCAGGGTTCTAGGCAGAGTGAGGGAACACCAAGTTCTCTGGACGCGGAGGCACCAGGCAGCAAGAGGACCCATTAAAGAGGCTGGACTGAAATTCCCTAAGAATAATATTTAGAGAAGTTCCAGGGGATTGGCAGCCAAAGAAAAAAAAAAGAGCCCCGAGCAGCCCAGACGTGGGCCCCAGCCCCTACACGCAGCGAAGGCAGCGGCCAGGAGCCAGGGACCACCGCACCAGGCCCCAGAGGCCGGAAGAGCCCAGCTGGAAAGGAAGCCCCCTCCCAACCCACAGCCCCAGCTGGTGCTTCAGATAGGAGGCGGCGGGCCACAGGAAGCCTGCCCCACGTGCCAGGGTTAGCTGGCCTCAGGCCCCTCCGCCTGGCACGGAGCTCCGGTTAGGTCATGCCCCATCCCTAGTCGAGGGGGGAGCACTCAGCCAAGTCCAAGAGCTGGAAGGGATGAACCTGAGCATTGAGGATGCCCCGACACAGTCCTGTCCTCCAAGCCGGACTCCACCTCCCATCACAAGAGAGGCAGAAGCAGCATCCTCCTCACCATCTACCCCCAGGTAAGCCCTCATCTCCTGGGGGATCAGCCTTTGCTGCCACTCTGGGGACTAGACACAGGCTTTGGCTTTTCAGGGCAGATGCCTCTCCTAAGTGTCCGGGCACCTTGCACCTCAGTTCACCCAGAGACTTGGCGATGGGAAGGTAGCAAAACCTTCAACCCACCCCAACCTGTCCTCCGTCCTTTCCTCGACCCTTACAGCAGCCTCCTTCATGGTCTCCCAGCCTCCAAGTCATCTACCCGATCTCACTTCCCTGCTCCCAGGGGGATATCCTGAGCCCCAAGTCCCACTCCTCACTCTGCATCCAAAGGCCCATGTCCGCCAACACCTGCCTCTGTCCTACGGCTTCCTATGCCTGTCCACTCCCATCACTCAGACCTTTAGGCTTCTGCTCATACCCTTGCTTCTGCCTGGAAGAGCCCTTCCAGAGTCTGAGAGTAAAACTTCACCACTTTACCTCTCACTCACCACGTCCTCCAGGGTCCAGGTCAAATGTCACCACCTCCAAGAAGCCTCCTGCAATTCCTCACACCTGAGACATAATTGTTACCCACCCCCGAGCCCCACACACCCCTGAGCTTCCCTCAGTCATGGCCCTGAGCCCCTTGGATGGCAGTCTGTGGGCATTTCTGTCTCCTCTGTCGGCCTGCGAGCTCCTCCCAGCTCAGCCTCCAGGCTCCAGCCAAGAACTGGCATAAAGCAATCCCCTGGGAATGTTTGTGGTGTGAAAAACACAATTCTGTTTAAACACTTACAATATAAAGATAAACAGAAAAGGCTAAAAGCAAAAGGGCACAACCATGGCGCACTCAGAGCTGGTGAACAGACACAGGAGGACAGGGAGGGTCAGCCTCGGGGCCCTGGGGGCCTGGATGGGGCTGAACGGGGCCTCAGAGGAAGTGCTGGGCTGGTCCAGGGGCCAACGCAACGGGCCACTGGGATGACGTGGTCAGTCCAGGCTCTGCTACCGGGGTCTCAGACCAATGGCAGCAGAGACTCAAATGGCTCGCCCCTCTGGGCCTCAGAGCTCCCTTCTGTAGGATGGGACTAGCGTCTCCCTGGCAGGGCTGCTGTGAACACCAACAACAGAGATGCCCACAGCCAGGTTTTGTAAACTGTAAAGTGCTGGCCACAGGAGTCTTCTTCCTCATCTTCCAACAAACTAGACCTCTACACATGCCAAAACTCTTGCCTAGAACACCCTTTCCTTGGCTTCCCCAAATGCCACGCACTCAAACCCCCTCCTCCAGGAAGCCTGGTCTGATTCCCAGTCCACAGAGATGTCCTTCCCCTCTCCTCTGAGCACTGAATTCTTTCTCCTCTGAGCATCACAACAGAAGGCTCAGATCACTCCCCATCCTCTCCTGCCCCTATTTTGCAGATGGGATATGGAGACCCCCGGGGAGGTTTCACATAGTTTGGTGAAGCTCTGTCCAGACCTTGCATGTGCACGCATGCACACACACGTGCACACACATACACACACAGAAACTGCGTGGGGAGGGAGGCTATGGGAAGGAGGAGCTGCATTCCTCCACCTGGAACCTGGTACATGCATGGTGCCAGGCAGGGGAATTTTTCAGGATCTAACTTTCCCCATCATCTTCGGGGTGAAGAAACTGGGGTCCATTGGCCGGGAGAGACGAGGGCACGGAGGACTCTGCAGAAAGACCCTGCAAAACGCCTAGAAAGTTCCAGCCCTGAGTCCACCGTGTTCTGGGTGAGCTTGAGGGTGCTATGGCCCCAACCTGAGCCTCCCTTAACTCATCTGGGCAGTGGGGACCTCCCAGGTGAAGATTCAGTCTCCAGAGGAAGCAACTCAGCCCTGTAAGTGTGTTTCCCCCTCCACTCTCCCCGGAATGGCGGGTGTACGCGGGGTCCTCACCCGGTCAGATCGTCTCCACCAGGGCTGAGAAGGGGCCTGGAAAGTTAGAGGCTGGAGAAAGAGAACGCGCCAGCCTGCTTTCCCCGGACGCCTGCGGCTTCCTTCGAAAGGGGCCCGCAGGGGAAACAGCGAGGATTGTTGGGGACCGAGTCGGCTGGGACCGCTGGGGTCCCAGAACAGGTGAGGGGGCCTGGAGAGACGCGGTCCCTTTTCCCAAAGCCGCCCAAGATCCCAGTTTGCCCTTTCCCGGCAAAAAGAACCCCGTGGGGACCTAGCCCAGGCCATACCCCCGGGGGTCTGCACAGAGCCCCCATCCCACCGAGAGACAGCCCCTTCCCCCCTCCCAGGCACCGCGAGCCTAAAGGGGAAGCTGGGCTGGCGGGAGGGGAGAGGGGGTGTGGGGTGCTGAGCCAGGGACGCAGGACCGGGGCTCTTCTGGGGCAGCAAAGAGGCCGCCTACCTGGCGCGGGCGCCCCGGGGTCCGCTGGCAAGACAGGGGAGGGCGACAGCAGCAGGAGAAGCAGCGGGAATCGGAGCGAGATACTCTGCCCTGCAAAGGGAGAGAGTTGAAAGGCTGAGCCTGGCATTCAAGGCTCCACGGGGAGGCCACGAGGGAAACCGGAGGCACCGGGGCCGGACTTACGGCTCATGGTGCAGGGTGGCGGTTGCGAGCTGGAGACGGACTCAGGCCCCTGGAGCGCGTCTCTAACTCTGCCCCGGAGCTCCGGCCCCTCGGGCCCGCCCCCTCCCCACCCATTCCCTGGCTCCACCTCTCCAGCCAGCTGTCACCTCGGCCGCCTCCCACTTACTTCCTCGGCTCTGCCTCCAGCCAAGACATTTTATCAATTATTCTGTGACGGGCCAGGCCACTAAGGTGGGTTTTTCACCCGCGATCTTTGAGACACTTGAGCTTTTAAAACCCAGTAGCCCCAGAATTGTGTCCATTTGGTAAGATAGGAAACTGAGGACCAGAGGTGATGTGCAGGGCTGAGACCACCTGGGGCTTCAGGGCAGAGCTGGGGGTATCTCAAACTAGAATCTGCTGCTGAGAACCACATACCCTTCCCCTACCCTCACCCCATGTGGAAGGAGGCTGGAAAAAGAGCAGTCCAGGCTGGTCTTCAAGTAATGTCCTGGAGGAGAAATGCACTACCCTCAGATCCAACAAGGAGACTGGCATCTCCCAAGGGCTGAAACCCTGCCCTCCAAGGCCACCTGCCTCTGCCTGAACCTCTACTGCCAGAAGGAAGAACACAGGTTCCAAGTCCAGGAGACCTAATTCGAATCGAGAGTCTACAGCTTACTAGCTGAGCCACCTTGGACCAGATACTTAACCTCTCTGGTCCTCAGTAGTCTCACCTCTAAGGCAAGGATGCTATTACAATAAAACTCAACCCAGAGGACGGTTTTAAGTTTCCATAAGGTCATGCACACAAACTTCCTGATGCAGTGCATAGCACAGAGAAGGTGACCCGTGACCAGGAAGCATTCTTTTCAAAGATCTCCTGACTCAGGCTGCAGGTGGCCAGGGTGGACGCTCCACCCGTCTCACACCCACTGCCTGCTTTACAGAGTCCCAGCGTTGAGCTCCTCTTTTTCGCAGCTGGGGGAACAGATCTTAGAAGATGGGGGGGGGGGTGCCCTGGGTACCACAGAATCTCCTGGTCCCCACGTCCACAGATTTTCTCCCTCAGTTTCCCCGCCACACCCAGCCATCCTGTGAGCCCCAGAGCCTGGAAGGCCGGGAGGGAGGGCTCAAAGGTCTGTAGGCAGGCTCCCAGACATCCCTGGGTGCAGAGAGAGAAGCATGGGAGAAGTGAATCCTGCTGCGGAGCCCCTCCTACGTCCCCACCCAAGCTGTTCCGTTGCTCCACTGGGACAAAAGCCAGTCACCCCGGAGAGACAGAGCAAGCCAGGCAGATGCCAGAGGGAGTGGAGCCAGTAGAAGGCCTGGGGACCTGGGGTGCTGGGGCATCCGGATCCCCCACCCAGATCCAGAGCCCCTGATAACTAACCTGGACGGGGTGAGGAGACATGAAGCTTGGGCTATCTGCCAGAGGAATGGGATTAAGGTGAGATTCAGGGGTCCAGTTGCCCAAAGAAAAGGGGGATTTCTGTGATGAAGAAAGAAGAGCTTGGATGAAGCCCCATCTCCACTCCCGGGTCCTCCCTCCCTTCAGGCCCGGAGCACAGCCAGTTCCCGGGCCTGTACCTCCTGTTGACCCCTAACTCCCAAGCCACCCTCCGGAACTCAGAGGAACAGCACTTGTGTGGCCCTGGCACTGAGAGAAAGAACCTGGGGGTCAGAGATCCGAGTCCAAGTTCTCTTCCCCCGGTTTGACCTCAGACAAGTGTCGGAACCTCTCCGGGCCTCTGGTTCCCCATTTGAACAATGTAAAGGGCAAATCAGATGGTTTCTGAGAAGAGGCATGGAGGGATTCTGCCCTCACTGTGGCCAGGCTGTGTGAGCAGAGCTGGAGGTCTTGCTAAGGATGCAGTGAAAGAGACATCAGAGGTAGGACGGCAGATAGGGTGCCCAGGCAGCCCCCCAGGGACAGGACCACGCCAAAAGGGGGTGTGGGACGAGGGAGACAGGAGAGATGGTGGCAAGAGCACAGTGATTGATTGGTACCGGAGCTTCATGGAAGGAGAGATGTGAAGGAGAATGCCGAGGTTCCTGGCGTGATGCTGGTGATAACACCCAGGAGGGAACCAGGGCTGGGGAGCCGGCTCTGGTAGGTGGCGTTCAGATTCAAATCTGGACTCGCTGTGTTTGATGCATGTCTGCAGCAGAGCCTGCAGGCAGCTAGATACGGGGTGGGGGTGGGGGGGCGTGTCCCAGGCAGTCCTCACCCCAACCCTGGAGAGGTCACAGCTCTTTTACTCTAAAGCCTGTAACCGCCACATCTAGGGGGTTTCCTTAACCCTCACGATGGTGAACGTCCATTCGCTGGGCACAGACCAGCTCTGTGTCCCCAGGGAAGCGTCTTCTGACACACCTCCCCCTCTTTCTGTCCTTTGAGGACTCTCCAGGGCAGCCTCTGGCCAGAGCAGGCAGCACGCTGGCTCATGTGGTCCCTTTCTGTCCCTTATTAGGCTGCAGGCATCTTGGTCACGCTTGGTCACACATCCCCAGGGCTAAACACGAGATCTGGAACAGAGAAGGCATCCACCAACGCAGGTTTATGGAATAAAGACATGAATGAGTGTCTGAGTGGTTGAATCTGTGAAAAAATATAGACCTGTGAGTGAGTGAGGGTCCAGGGCTAGCCTCATCGAGGTGACTGCCACCCCATCCATCTGCTGTGACAACGACTGGAAGTATCAGTGCTCTGCCTCAGTTTCTCTGACTTTCCCAACTGAGTCCATGGCAGGCACCCTCAATAGCCTCACAGGCCCAGCTCCACCCCAGGCCCTGAGCCCCTCCCAGCTAAGGTGGCAAGGACCTCCTTCCCTATTCCCCACCTCGGATATGGGCTGGGGTTTCCCTCTGCTTAGCCCCACCCCAGGCTCCACCCTGATCACACACTCTTCCTGGCAACTCTACTGGAAGCCCTAGTAAGGACCTGGATTTTAAAGCTCCTGGAGGCGTCTCACCCCAGATGGGTCCCACTCACTATTTGGAAATCCAGAGCTGACTCTTACCTGAATCACTCAGGGGCCCAGCTCCACCCAGCCCCACCTCCGGAGGCAGCTTCTCAGTCAGGCGGGAAAGCTCTGGAATCAACCCAACATCTCTTCAGATCCCCGTCCCCATTCCTCACAAGCGTTCAGTGTGACCTGAGGCAGCGAACTGCCCTTCCTGGGCCCCAGTTTCCCCATCTTTAAAACAGAGTTCACAATTCCATTCTTGTAAGAGTTATTATACCTTACAAGACTCTTGCTCCTTGGAAGGAAAAACAAACTTTAGACAGTGTATTAAAAAAGCAGAGATGTCACTTTGCCAACAATAGTCAAAGCTATGGTTTTTCCAGTAGTCATGTACGGATGTGAGAGTTGGACCATAAAGAAGGCTGACCACCAAAGAATTGATGCTTTTGAATGGTGGTGCTGGAAGACTCTTGAGAGCCCCTTGGACTGCAAGGAGATCAAACCAGTCAATCCTAAAGAAAGTCAACCCTGAATATTCATTGGAAGGACTGATGCTGAAATTCCAATACTTTGGCCACCTGATGTGAAGAGCCAACTCATTGGAAAAGACCCTGATGCTGGGAAAGATTGAAGGAAAAGGAGAAGAGGGTGACAGGGCATGAGATGGTTAGATGGCATCACTGGCTCAATGGACATGAATCTGAGTAAACTGTAGGAGATGGTGAAGGACAGGAAAACCTGGTGTGCTGCAGTCCATGAGGTCACAGAGTCAGACACAATTCAGTAACTGAACAAAAAAGTTATTGTGAGGACAAAATACGATGATGTGCGTGATTCTGAGCAATATTATAGGCATGACCAACCTCCAGCAGGAACCAAATGTTAATTCATTACCTACTCTCCCTAACATTCCCTACCTGAGCAGGAGGGTTTCAGGCAAAACTCTCTGCCTCCTCTTTACCTGCTCAGTGCCAGGCTGGGGCTGGGCATCAGTGGAAATAATAATGATTGTTAATATTTCAAGTCTCTCCTTCGGGCCAGGCAGAGTACCACATATTTCACATGTGCTATCATGTGTCAATTTCCCAACAGCCCTACAAAAAAATGATGACCTTCGTTTCACAGGGAAAGAAACCAAGGCCCCAAAAGCTGACATGGCTTACCCAAGGTTGCACAACTAGTAAGCTGGTTAGGTTTCAAGACTCAATCCCAGCCAGTGTTTGGAGTCAGTTAAAAGAGAGAAATTGGATGGCACAGAGTCAGGGGGAGGCTAGGCGGTCCAATTTAAGCAGCAGAGTCCAGCTGAAAAGCTAAGAACTGAGAATCACAAAATGTTTTTACATTCCTCTCATCCAAATTCTCACAGCTGCTCCGAGAGGAAAATAGCATTATCCCCATAATGCAAAAGAGGAAACCGAGATGCAAAGATTTCCCTCGATCGTGTGGTGAGGCAGGAATGCTAAGAGGTTTTGGTGTAACGTCTCTTTCATAAGTATAACATCTCCCTAAGATCGATTCTCTACTTGTCCCCATGTTCATAAACAGGAAAACTGACCGCTAAAGGCCACGGACTAGTAGGTGGCAGAGCTGGAATCGAAGCCTCCCTGGTCTGTTTGCTGTCAGACTGACAAGGTAACTCCCTGCTGCACCCCATCCCTGGCTCTCTTGGATCCCAAGTCCTGAATCTTTAAAACAAACATCCCCATCCAGGCAGAGGCAGAGCCAAGAAGGCAACTAAACAAGCAGGAGGTTGGTGAGTGGAGAGTCCTTAGGCTCTTCTGGGGAGTTTCCACTGCAGAGTCCCCTGTCCTATGGACCTCACTTCTAGGCAGCTGACGCCATCTGATGAGTAATCTTTGAGGATCAGACATCAGCTCCTGGGATCTGGGGGCCCAACCACCTGTGATGGAAGAGCTGGAGGGGCTTGGAAAGAGCAGTTGTCTTGTGAAGGTACAATAAAGGCTCCCGAGGTTGCTGGGTTGCAAAGTGTCAGTCTCTGCATCCCCCTCCTTCTCCATCAGAACTGAAGAAGGAGGAGCAGTTTCCATGATCCCACTGTGGTAGTGAAATGCTCTCCTAACTGCTCAGAACCTTCAGTAGCTCTCACCGCCCCAGCCCTCGACCTGGCCATCAAGCCACAGCTGAGCAGCAGAATATAGAAAGAGCCCTGGAATGGAGGCCCAGAAGGTGTGGTCCCCGGGCAAGCCGCTCTTCTCCCTCCTGGACCCCAGTTTCCCAACTAAATAATTACTAAATAACCTTCCCTGGTGGTCCAGTGGTTAAGACTTCGCCTTCCAATGCAGGGAGTGTGGGTTCAAACCCCAGCTGGGGAGCTGGGACTGCACATACTTCACCACCGAAAAGCCAAAACATAAAGCAGAAGCCGTATTGGAACAAATTCAATAGAGACTTTTTAAAAATGGTCCGCATTTGAACCACAATGGTTCAAAAAAAATTTTTTTTTAATAAATAACTAAACATGTTGAATTAGATGGGCTGAAGGAGGGAAACGGGGTCTCAAGGTCAGGCGGCACTGGATATGGAATCCGGCTTCCATGTTCAATATTGCAGCCAGTCATGTATCATTTCTGAGACTCGGTTCCCTCATCTGGAAACAAGGGCCGTAACAATACCTATTTCCTGGGAGCACTGTGAAGATAAGACTACTCAGCTCAATCCCTGGCACTCGAAAGATCCTTGGTAAGTGATCATTACTGAAGGAATTATTATTAGTATTGTTGTCATCATTTGTTACTGTTCAGTCGCTCAGTCTTGTGTGACTCTTTGTGATGCCATGGACTACCACAGGCCAGGTTTCCCTGTCCTTCACCAACTCCCAGTGTTTGCTCAAACTCATGTCCGCTGAGTCAGTGATGCCATCCAACTATCTCATCCTCTGTCGTCCCCTTCTCCTCCTGCCCTCACTCTTCCCCAGCATCAGGGTCTTTTCCAATGAATTGGCTCTTTGCATCAGGTGGTCAAAGTATTGGAGCTTCAGCATTATTAGTATTGGTATGAAATAATTAACAATAACTAATTTGATTCAATCAGTCTGCATGTGAAGAAAGCTTGTTCTGGACACCAGAAAGAATTTAAGAAAGAATGGTTGCAGGCAGATGCTCACCTAGGGTACATTTGGCTACCTACAGCAGAGCCCCAAACATGGAAGCTTAAAGACACAAATACAAAAAAAAAAAAAAAGAGGATTTTTCTGGAATCTCCTAGTGTAGAGGTTAACTCACCCAGGCCCCTTGGCTGCTGGAGAATGCCATCAAAGGCCAGGCTCTGTCCATCTTTCTGTTCCATCACTCTCAGAATGTGTTGTGCCCTCCAGTCTGAGTTCCAGTTGAGTTCCATCAGCACCCTCTTCCCCAGAACTGTGCCACCTCAGCCCCCTGGCAAAGGAGATGGGGAACTTGGGTTTGGGGGATTAGGCAGCAAGGGACCCTGAGTTGGAAATGGAGATTGGGCCCCCTGTGTCTGCCAGACTCAGAGGAGTCTCTTTCTGGTATGGGTTGTGGTTTCTGATGTGTGACTTCTCCGGAGAACCCAGGAACGGCTGTGTGCTGCCGACTCCGGAGGTGAGAAGACCTTGCTTGTCCCAGGAGAGGTTCAGAGAATTGAGAACCACAGCCGGTCAGATCCCGGAGCTGCCTGAGAGAAGGTCCAACCCAGCCCAGCTCAGTGTCAGACTCGGAGGCTCAGAGCAAGACAAGGGCTTGCCCAAACAGGCCGGGTGTCTTTTCCTCTGTGTCCTCTGGCCTAGCGTAAAATGACCAACCTGGGAACAAGTCATCTATGAAAGCAGTGCCCCCGTGCAAAGACACCTCTTCCTCTGAGGGTCTGCCTCCAATAAGCTGAAAATGCAGGGAGCAAGAATTCACACTTCCAAACAGCTCTTCAGGACTGTTTCATCCCTGGTGTGGAATGTGTGCTCCTGCCTTAGCACCTCGGTTAATAACCTACGGTCATTCGGCCACATGCAGTTTAGAAAAACATTTTCAGTTACATCATCTTCTCTTTTGATCCACACAGGAACCTTCTGACATAGATGGTTTAGCCCCTGAATAAATCAGGATTATTTCTATGACAAGTGACCCACACTCAACTCCAATGGATTTTTGGCAAAAGAAGAAGTGTTGGTTCCCAAGCTGAAAAACTGGGGACGGGTATGGCTGCATCCAGGTGTCAAGTTTCTCCTCTCTCTCTGTATATCCCTGTCTATCTCTCTCTCTTTCTTTCCTCTCTTTCTCATCCTTTTTTCCCACCTCTACTTGACTTCACTCTCAGGCAGATGCTCCCCAAATTCTGGGGCAGCTCCAGGCTTACACGGTCCTAGTGCCCCAATCCCAAATGAAAAGAGGATGTCTCTTTCCTGGATACTTCTGGTTGCTCCAGCTTAGCTCACATGCCCATCCATGAACCAAGTACTGTGGGCAGGAGAATGGAATGTCCTCATTCTTACTGGCCAGTCCTAGAGCAGGTGCCCATGTGAACTGAGAAGGAGAGAGGGACGGTCCCCAGAAGGAAACTGGGTACAGAAGACGAGGGAAGGGAGGCAGGACAGGCAGAGGCAACTGATAGCCACCAGCTTTCCGCGTCCCCATCTGCCAAATGAGGAAGCCCAGGCTCAGGGCAGTAAGTGGCTTTTACCTGAAACCTCAGAGCTGGTAGGAAGAGAGGCTCTCTTGCCTTTGGCCGTGAGCCTGGATGGAGAAAAGAAGGAAAGGTAATGGGGATGAAAAGTCCCCTGCCTTTCCGGAGCCTGACAGGCTACGGAGCCGCCCAGACGGGGCGGGAAGAGCGTGTGCATGGGATGCTGGAATCCAAAGCTGCTTCTCGGTACTTCCTGAGCAGGAAAGGATGTTTGTGTTTGCTGAACAACCAGAGCATGCCAGATATATCTGGGTACTTCGCAGACCATGTTTACCAGAGTTGAGGCTCACAGAAATGAAGCAACTTCGGTTGAAGTCACAAAGTCTTGGAATCACAGCGCTGGGACTCAATCCAGGTCAGGAACGACTCCAAAGCCAGTACTGCTTTCTTGAGTGGTTTCTCAACGGGGCGTTATTGATGTTTTGGGTAGGATTTTCCCCCACATAGGGCAGGAAGTTTAGCTGACTAATAGTAAGCTCAGTCATGGCAAAAAAACCAAAAATTGCTCAATGCATTTCGAACCTCCCCCCTCCCTCCAAGAGGTTACATCTGCCTCTGGCTGAGAACCATAACACCACACTGACCAAGCCTGGGGCTTTTCTGTCGCCTCAGGCCCAGACACAGAGAAAGTACTTAGTGAACGTCTGATGAATGAATGGATGAAATATTCTGGAGTCAAACAGGAGTAGGTATGAAACCCAGCTCTACCACTTCCTAGCCGTATGGTATTAAGCCAGTTACTTAATCCTTCTGTGCCTCAGTTTCCTCATGTGTAAGATGGGGGGAACACCAGCACCATCTTTATAGGGTTGTTATGAGGATTTAATGATTTAATTCTTATAAAATGCTTAGGTCATTGCCTGACATTCCAGTTCTGTAGTCAGTGTTTCTTAAATAAATGAACCCAATAAATGTAGCAATGAATGAATGACTATTGCTTGTACGCACACACACGATCAGGAGTATACAATGTGCAAACACTTGCACATTTGTTATCTCATTTGATTATCTCCCTTACATTTTACAGATGAAAAACCTCACTCAAGAGTTGAGGTGATTTGGCTCAGATCTCCCAGTTGTTCAATCACAGCTCCAGAATTTCAAACTCTGGCTTCTCTGACTTTTCCATCCCCTGCAAATACGTGGCATTTTTATGCCACAAATGATGCGTGAGGGCTCTTCCAAGGGCCTGGACAGGAGGGACCGTCCTGATTCCCTGGCTATAAAGAGCCAATTTCTCATCCATCTTACCTAGGGCTCTCTCATGGGGCTTCCCTTGCTCTGTGGAGTGTGTGTATATGTGTGTGTGCGCGCGCATGTGCGCACGTGTATGTGAGTTACCAAGGGGTTGGGGATTGAGGAGGCCCAGACATGGGGCCAGGACCACAGGGCCACAAGAAAGAGCTGAGTGGTGAGTGAGGACTGGCCAGCTGCCTGCCCACAGGCCCCCACTCTCTGAGGAGAGGAGCAGTAGCTCTGGGGACACCTCGGAGCCCCCAAACCTAAGGCCTTAGGACAAGAATTGGGGTCTCCCAGGGATTCTGGCACTCAGCACACAGGACTAGACTCCCTGCTCTGTGATTCCTTTCAGTTTCACAGCATCCATCCCACAAACCCTCATGAGATGGCATCTTGGCCAACCTCCAGACGGTCGGCTGGAGACTTCCACTTTTAGGGAGCTCTCAGACGATGGGTGAGCTTCAGAAGAGTAGGAAACAGAGGATGCGGTATTCCTGGGGACACACACACACTTGGGCACACACATTCATGCAATGAGATTCCCCTCTTTCCAGGCCAAGATTTAAGTCACAGCTGCAGTGAGCCTCTACAACACTGGGAGTGTAGAGCGGTAGAAAGACAGAGAAACACTGAGATGGCCCACGCCTCAGCCCCCTCCCCTCATCAGGTCTCTCCTTGCTGGTATCTCAATCCACCTTCCTTCCCTGGCAGCATAACTTAAGATTATGCCAGCTCTAGACTCCTCCTCACTCCTGTCCACTTGGACTTTTCAACTTTCTTATCCAGACCAACCCAACCTATTTCAGCTCAACCCACCTCAGTTGTCCTAAATTCAACTTGTCCACCCAACTCAACTTCTTCCCACCTAAGCCACCCAAATCCAGCCCAGCCCAATGCAACCAAACTCCGCTCCACTCAGCCCCAAGCAACACATCTTGGCTTACTCGACTAATTTCCATTCAAGGAACATCAGCTCAACTCACGGCCACTCAGCCAAATCGGGCTCCATTCAATCCAACCAAACTAAATTTTGTTCAGCAAACCCACCCTAGCACGACATAACACAACTCTATTCCACCCAAACCAAACTCAATACACTCAACCCAACTCAACACAATTCAGCTCAACTAAACCCATCCCTACCCAGCTCTGTTCTCCTTTTGCTTTTCCTCCTTCTGCCCAACACTAAATACTTGCTTCCCAATCCTGCCCCTTTGCCAGATTCCCTATCCTTCCCCAAATAGTGAGATACCGAGTTAATACCTAAACTAAAAAGAAGATGGGCAACTTTTCCTTTGGATTTCCCACCTCCTTTCTTTCCACCCAACCCTAACCATGTCCCCCCTGGTAACAACCTTCATTCACCTCTGATTCGCCACCGCTTGCCCTTACTCTTTTGTAAAAGCCTAAGGCCATGAAGCCTCAGAGACCTCAGCCTATGAGGCCTCTCATCTCTGCACACACTACCCCCAGGGAGGTGGGGTCTGGGGGACATTTAGATCAGGCAGCCGGGAGGGTCCCAGCCCCAGAGGAAATTTGGGGGACCACCAGACATGAGCACCTTGTGGGCAAAAGGATCTGGCTTTTGCAGAGCTCCAGGGAGCAGAAGTCTCTGTGACTGGCTTCCCTGCCACGTCCACCTGGCCCTCTTTCCGCTCCTGGAAGGCCCTGCCTTCCTGTCCCTGCCTTACCGCTCAGTCCCCGCTCATCTCTGTATCTCTTGCTCTCTCCTGGTCCTTATCTCTGTCATCTCTATCTTGGACGCTCTCTTCCTCTTTTACTCTCTCTGTGGTTAATCTTCTTCTTGCTGACCCTCCTCCCATCTCTGTCTCTATTTCTGGTACAATCAGCTTCATGTTAGACGCTCTGGCTGGGGAGGTAACTTCTCCCTCCATCCCCTCTGCCTCTTTCTGATGGAGAAACCTATAGTCACCCTGGGGCTGCCTGGGAACCTCTCCCCGGGGCTGCCTGGGATCCCCTCCTGCTGCTGAGTCAGGCCTGAGGCCACCTGCACATGCGCTGAATCTGCTTCCCTCAGAAGGAAGGAAAGCACAACTCTACACCCTAGAACCTAGAAGGGGCTTTAGGCCCATCTTTCCATTTTATGGATGGGGAAACTGAGCCCTGGAGGCTGCAGGGGCAAAGCCTAAGATCATTCAGAGGGAACAGAGTGAGAACGAGGCCCTCCTGGGCTGGAGACCCCAGACTCTAAACCTACAGGAAGAAGGCAGGGAGGCCAGACTGGCTGAGAGGTGGGTGGGAGAACAGTTGCCTCCACCCTGGAAGTTGTCTCCAGGACCGAGAGAATTTTGTCCCTTCCCAGAGCATCTCAGAGCGGTGCCTCCCTGTCTGTCTGTTTGTCTAACACTTAGGAAAGTGTATTCCCTAAGTGGGGTGGGGAAGAAAGGAGACAAGAGGCAACCTGGATGCCCCTCTGGTGAGGGTCACTTACTGCTGACCCTGACCTTTCCCACCTCTTGAGGTCGGGACCCAGCCCGGCAAAAAAGCACAATTCTGAAACGATGGGGAAGGTGTCATGGGCCCAGGGGAGAGGAGGAAGCCGGGCTTTGGCCTCCAGCAACAGAGCCTCAGCCTGTGAGGGTCAGCGCCAGGGGTTGACCAGGGGTTTCAGCCAGACCGAATCTAGAATCCAGCCACTGGGCCCTTGGCCAGGCACAGCTCCCCCAAACCACCCTGGTCCCGGGGAAGGGTGAGCATGCAGGCCCAGCACCAGGAGGGCATTTCTCCCTGCCCCCACCCCCGCCCCCAGCCCCTCCAGCCTCCTGGTCAGCTCAGGCTCGAGCAGGAACCAGACCAGGCCTGGCAAGCGAGCGGGCCCTGCCCCAGCCCAGAAGGGAGGCCCCAGCTCTCTCCTCCTTGGCTGGGACTGGCTGCACCTCTAACTGCTCTGAGATGCTCTCTCAGCACCTCTGAGTTCCTGGGCAGGTGCCAGCCCGCCTTCCTCGGAATTCTAGGCTGTCTGAAAATAGCAAGAAGAGGGGACTGTGGTCTGTGTGGTGGGCAGAGAGAAGCCAGACGGGCCGGGATGGGGGCAGGGTGAGATTCTAGGACAGGCACAGACACCTCCAGGACTGGCGCTGACCTGATCTCAAGTACCCTCCACCCCCTCACATAAGCCCCGGCTTCCTGCTTTTCTGTAGAAAGGGCCCAGCCCTTTCCACTGAACAGATCCGGAGACCCAGAGGGGAAGCAGGGGGCCCTGAAAACACGGAGCAGAAGCTGGGGCTCCTGCCCTCAGACCCCCACTCTGTCCCCAGCAAGCTCTTGGGGTGGAGTTCGGGTTGGGCTCCGAGCTGCCTCGTCGGCACCCAGTTCAGGGGGTTCTCCCCTCGCTTGAACTGTCGTAACCCCTCCCTCCCTCTGCCTTTGCCTGGGCTGGCTCTTCCTTCCTCTTTTCCCCAGCACCCCTCTCCCCACCCTGGGCCCCACAGAGCTGGGGGTGGGGGAACAGAGGGCGAATCTGAGGCCCTGCTGAGCCTCAGGGCAGGCCAGGTCCCCAGGAGCGAGCTCGCCGAGCTGACCTCACGCCCTCCCACCCACCAGGCAGTCTGCATCTTGGATGGTCCTGGGACACTGTGACACTGAAGTCAGCTTCGCGAGCTCCCCGCTGGCTCTGCCGTCTCAGGATCTCGTGGCGTGAGTTGCTTCCTCTGCCCGATGGGCCTCTTGCAGGCGGACCAGCTGCCACCGCCTCCCCTGGCTGGGGGGCCCGTGTGGGTGCCCTGTTATCTCTACCTTCAGTTGATCTTTGTCGGTATCCTTTCCCTGTAAGAAACCACAACCGTGAGTATCAGAGCTTTCAGTGAGTTGTGTGAGTCTTGGTAGGGAATGACCAGACCTAAAGGCACCTCCCGGACTTGCCGTTGGTGGCAGAAGTGATTCAGCAGAAGTGAGGCAGCCTCGAGTGCGGACTGTGCCCTCTGACCTTGTAGTTGGCCCCAGCTTCCTGCAGCTTCACCCACTGACTCCTCACCGTAGCCCTCTGACAGAGGTCCTGTCACCGGGGAGGCTGTTTTACAGACTGGGAAACTAAGTCACCTGACCAAGGGTGCACAGTTGGCGAATGAGAAGCAGGTGAGATTTGAGAGCCGACAGCCAAGCCCTGGGGGCTCAGTCAGTAAAGAATCTGCCTGCAGTGCAGGAGACCGGGATTCGATCCTTGGGTCGGGAAGATCCCCTGGTGAGGGGAATGGAAACCCACTCTAGTATTCTTGTCTGGAGAATCCCATGGACAGAGGAGCCTAGTAGGCTACAATCCATGTGGTTGAAAGAGTCACACACGACTGAGCGACTAATACACAGACACAGCCAAGCTCTGGTGGCTCAGTCAGTAAAGAATCTGCCTGCAATGCAGGATATCGGGGTTTGATCCCCGGATGGGGAAGATCCCCTGGAAAAGGAAATGGCAAACTGTTCCAGTATTCTTGCCTGGGAAATCCCACGGACAGAAAAGCCTGGAGGGCTACAGTCCATGGAGTCACAAAGAATCGGACACGACTTAGAGACTAAACAACAATGAAAATTGCAGCATTAATGATCCTGGAGTCCCCAAGAGGTTAATGCTCCAGAACAGGGCTGACCCTGCCCCATGACACAGGGTCCCTCCTCTAGACCAGGACTGCTGCTAACTCCAGAGCCAAGTGGCTCCCGCCCCTACCTCAGAGTTGCCACAAGGTGGCAGCAGAGGCCGTCTTTTCCCAGGAAGTCTGTCTAGCGAAGGAAGAGGGCAACCTCTGCTGGGGATGATGACTCACTGGGGAGACCTGGGGAAATGGGCCCTGGGCCTTGTCCAGCAGGCTATGAACCTGAATTCCTGCAGGTACAAACAGCCCTGATCTAGGAGGCAGGAATCCTGGGTCCTAATACCGCCTGTGACCCACACCTGCTCCTCTCTGAGGCTCAGGTTTCTCGTCTATAGAGTCCAAGCCCTTCAAGAGAGCCAGAAGCTGACAGAGGTACTTCTAACCTCCTCTCTGGCTTTCTACCCCTAATAGATGAGGCTCTTAAATATATCTGCAGAGGCAACATCTTTTTTTTTTTTAAACAAACAAAATCCTAAGTGCTCTTTACCCATCCCATGTACAGAGGACAGATTTATCCTGATCTGCTCTAGTTGGGGTGGAGGTTGGGGACCCTTACCAAATCACACAGAGGATCATCCAGGCCCCTCACCCTGGCAATCGAGGCCCTTTGCTCCCTCCTCCTCTGATGTCTTCCTTCACTACTCTGCCTTCTCCCCCCTGCTCTGTGGGATCCTACTGTACGAAGGATCAGGACTGGCTACATAATTTGCAGGGGCCAGTGCAAAATGAAATAGTGGGCCCCTCATTCAAAAATTGTTTAAAACTTCACAACAGTGACAGAAGAGCATTAAAGCAAGCACAGGTCACACATCCACGGAGCCACTCACGCAGTCTGTGCACGGTGCTAGGTGTCTGAAATCCAGCCAGCCGGTGCCCAAATGGGGGCTTGGTCTGCCAAGGAGATAGTCACCTTTTTCTTCACACAAGGGTACTTTCTGCTGTCAAGCTGGAGTCCAGCAAGGCTGCATCCTCCCAGAAGGGAGTGCCTTTTCCAAAGTCACACAAAGGTACCGTATTGGCCAGTAGCCACTCTGCCCAAATCCTCTGAGATTCATGACCCTGGCATGTGAAATGTGCTCCTGGACTGCTTGTCGAACCAGAAGATGGACACAGGACACTGGAGGACAGAGATGAGAGCAAAGCCTGGCAAACAACTGTGGCCGATTAATGTTTGATGAATGAATAAATGAATGACTCAGTGAACGCTGAAGACCAGACATATATCTAAGTAACAGCAATGTAGAATTATGAAGCTAAAAGAGACTGAGAAGTCATCACATCTCAGGGTTTCAAACTATAGGGTTCTTCAAAGGTGTGAGTGAGTGAGTCAGAGCTGCTCAGTTGTGTCCGAGTCTTTGTGACCCCATGGACTGTAGCCCATCAGGCTCCTCTGTCCATGGGATTCTCCAGGCAAGAATACTGGAGTGGGTTGCCATTCCCTTCTCCAGGGGATCTTCCCGTGCCAGGGATTGAACCCGGGTCTCCCACATGGCAGGCAGATTCTTTACCATCTGAGCCACCAGGAAAGCCCTTCAAAGGTGCAGAGGACTGCAGAGCTGTGCTGGGGACAAGAGAAGGGCAGATGGCGAAAGCCAGGCACTCAGGGGTCAGGCCCCCTTCCCGCCTTCCACCCTGTTAGGTCTCACATTCCGGGCTCCTATGAAAGCTGTTGTTTGAAGACTTCTGCTGGCTCAGGAAAAGGCAAGAGACTTACCTATTGTCATACAACAGAGGCTGGAGAGAGGAGGGAAAAGAAGAGGGGTCAGAGATGTGAGGTCAGAAGTCACCTGGGAGCTCCCAGCTGAGAGGCTGAGACAGTCAGTACAGGCAGGAGCATCAACTTCCGAAAGTGGAGCTTTGCTAGGATGCACCACATCTTGGGTCACAAATCAAGTTTCAGTAAATAAGAAAATTGAAATCCATATCAAGCATCTTTTCTGACCACACCACTATGAGACAAGATATCAATTACAGGGGGAAAAAAAAAAAAAAAAAAACCTGTAAAAAATACAAACACATGGAGATTAAACAATACATTTCTAACTAACAAACAAGCTACTGCAGAAATTAAAAAGGAAATTTAAAAATTCCTAGAAACAAATGATGATGAAATCATGATGAGTCAAAACCTATGAAATGCAGCAAAAGCAGTTCTAAGAGGGAAGTTTATAGCAATACAATCCTACCTCAAGAAACAAAAGAAAAATATCGAATAGACAACCTAACTTTACACCTAAAACAACTGGAAAAAAGAACAGAAACACTCCAAAGTTAGTAGAAGGAAAGAAATCATAAAGATCACAGCAGAAATATATGAAAAAGAAATGAAGGAAACAATAGTAAAGATTAGTACAACTAAAAGCTGATTTTTTGAGAAGACAAAGAAATTGACAAACCATTAGAAACTGGAGTTTTGTACCAGAAAAGTGAGATTAAAACCCAGACACACAAGCTCAGAGTGGAGATTCAAGGTTGAGTTCCAAGCTCAGAGGCCAAAGGGAAGGGTTCAATTCACTGATTTTATTTACTGAGCACCTACTATGCCCCAGGCCAAGTTCCTGGCCCCAGAACACCACAGTGAACAAGACAAAGTCCCTTCCCTCAACAGGGCTCAGGTTTGGGATTAGGGGGTGGGAAGTGGAGAAGAAATAAACATTATTATAAGAAAACATAGAAACCCACCAGGTCGAGAGAGATAACGTGATAGGAAGAAAATTCGACAGAGTGACACAGACTGCCTGTAAGCGAGCTAGTTCTTATAGGGTGGTCAGGGAGGGCCTCCCTGAGGAGGTGACATTTGAGCTGAGCTCTGAATGAGCCGGGCCTGCTTGGGGTGAGGGGGTGGAGTTGCGGAGTCGCCGGCCTGGAGAGCCTGCAGATCCACGCTTGGAAGTCGGGCGGGCTGGGCAGGAAGTCTGGCCCCCTGTAACCATATCCCCAGGAAGGAGGAAGCCAGGAAGGCGCTTTCAGCAGTCGTATTCATCAAGGCCGGCTGCACTAACCCCCAGGCAGCACCAGGGGCTCCTCGGGGCCCCTATCCACCTTCAGCCGCCTGGGGAGGAGGCAGCAGGGGGGTGGGGAGGGAGAGCAGCCTTCAGTGGGCCCTGGATTCTCTTCCAGACAATAAATGCTTCCAGGTTCCTGGGGAGCATTCCATGGGTCACAGCCGCATCTGATCTCAATTACCCCCGGTGTAGGGTTCCCGGGCTGGGCGGGGGTGGGAGCGGAGTGAGGGCTGCTTCTCCATAATCAGAATCTCCTGGCCCAGGGGGTGAAGGCACCCCATGACAGGTCCCCCAGATTCCAGCACTCAGGGACCGGGTTCTCCTCTGGCTGTTGGGTGAAAGGTCTCTGCATCTGAGGCATTTTGCTGTGTGACCTGGTGCAAGTCACTTAACCTCTCTGGGCCCCTTTTTGAAACAGTGAGGATTCCACCTTTTCCTTCAAAGGCTAGAGTACAGCCCTGGCCTTGGGGGCAAACCTCAGCGCTGTGGGCTGGGCTGGGCTAGAATGGGGTGGGGTTATGTTGATGTTCAGTCACTCACTCATGTCGGACTCTTTGCGACCCTGATGGACTGCAGCACGCCGGGCTTCCCTGTCCTTCACCATCTCCTGGAGTTTGCTCAAATTCGTGTCCACGGAATCGATGATGCCATCCAACCATCTCATCCTCTCTCGCCCCCTTCTCCTTCTGCCTTCAATCTTTCCCAGCATCAGGGTCTTTTCTGCCTTGATTAAATCTTAACCCTCCTGCAAATACAGCCCCACCCAAGAGTATGGTGGCAGAGTCACAGGGATTAATATCTCCTAAAGGCTCAGTGGTAAAGAACCTGACAGCAACGCAGGAGACACAGGATGGATCCCTGGGTCGGGAAGATCCCCTGGAGAAGAGACTGGCAGCCCACTCCAGTATTCTTGCCTGGGAAATCCCATGAACAGAGGAGCCTGGCAGGCTACAGTCCATGGGGCTGCAAAGAGTCCTACAGGACTGAGCACGCAAAACAGACCAGGGACAAGCCCTTCTCCCCCTCCCTCAACCTGCTTATGCAAGACACTTTCAACCTGCTTGTGCAAGACTCTTCACCTCTTCACCCTGCAGTTCACTTCAGCCCACCTCCGGGGGGATCTGAGGATCAAACGAGAAACAAGTGGAAAGCCGCTTTGAAAAGAGCCACACCAGTGACCCTGCTCGTTTGATCGATTTTAAGATGGACAACAATCACAAAAACGACTACCCTTCCAAGCGCCAGAAGAAGGATCCTTTACTTGCATAAATGCGGTTGGATGCTATTTCTGTGATGATCTTGAGCTAGTCTCCGCCCGACCCCGCCAGGCCTCAGTTTCCCCACCCATAACATAACACCCATAACCAAGTTCCATCCTGAAGAGGGTCTTTGGAGGCGTTTGTCGTGGGCAGCGCCTTTTGCACAAAGGGGTGTCGCTCAAGCTACACTGGTGGGTGATCTTTAGTAGATAAAACATTCCCCCTGCAGCCCGGATTTCACCGCCTCCCTTGGGTTCCCGAGGGACTGTGGCGCAGGGCTAGGTTTTCGGTGGGACGAGCAGACTGGAGGGGACAGAGGGCGGGGGCGGGACGCAGGGAGCGCCTGGGTTGCTACGGAGGTGGTCTTCCGGGGGCTTTATTTGCTTTTACACTCGAGGAAACGCAAGCTCGGGAGGCGGCGAGCCGGGATTCGAACCCGCGGACGGCGGGCCGCAGGGGCGGGGCGCATCCCCTGGAGCGGATGCAGGGGTCAGCGGAGCGCGGGGCCGCGCTTCCTCCGGCCGCCCGGGCCGCTGGCCGGCCGGCCGCTCGGCAGGCGCTGCTTTGTCCTTTTATGTCCGCGCGGGGCCGGGAACTCCCTGCCCCGGGCCGCGGCCGGCGAACAATGCGCCGTTTCCTGCCGCCCGGTCCGCCGCGGCCCCGCGCCCGCTCCCCGCCCCGCGGCCGCCGGGAAGTGAGCCGGAGCCCCGCCGGCCGCGCCGGTACAGTGGGTCGCGCCCCGGGAGACGGCTGGGGCCTTGGGAGGGGCCGCGGGCGGGGGCGCAGGCGGCAGCCGGTGGGCGTCCGTCCCTTCCCGGCGCACGGAGCACACGGCTGGCGCAGGTGGGTCGGGTCCCCGCGTGCTCAGAGGCCCGGGCGCGCGGGGCACCCGGGGACCCTCTGAATCCCGCACAGTCCCGCAGCCAGCTGCCCGCGCGTCTCCAACGCCCCCGGCCCGCACTGGGCGCTGCGATTCAGCAGGGAGCAAAACCAGAGACGCCCCGGGCTCCTGCAGCTAACGGTGCAGCCAGGGGGAAAGCACTGAGCATCACACATCACTGAATTATTAATATATTGTGCATTTAAAAGTGACGTACAGACACTACTATGTATAAAATAGATAACCACTGAGCACCCATTGAATAGCACAGGGAACTCTAGTCAGTGCTCTGTGATGACCTAAATGAGAAGGAAATCCAAAAAAGAGTGGATGTATACATACCTATAGCTCATTCACTTTGCTGTAAGCAGAAAACTAACACAATATTGTAAAGCAACTATACTCTGATTAAAAAAAATTTTTTTGAAATGATACTTTTTTTGGAGAAAATAGAGACTGGCATGGGAAACTGGGTCTATTTTAAATGGGTGGTTATAGATGTTTCTGGAGTAGGAAATAGCAACCCACTCCAGTATTCTTGCCTGTAAAGTCCTAAGGACAGAGGAGCCTGGAGGGCTACAGTCCATGGGGTTGCAAAAGAGTCAGACACGACCAAGCAACTAAACAAAAAAAACATAGATGTTTGGACTTCCTGGTACCTCAGCTGGTAAAGAATCCGCCTGCAATGCAGGAGACCCCAGTTTGATTCCTGGGTTGAAAAGATCCCCTAGAGAGGGTATAGCCTTCCCACTCCAGTATTCTTGGGCTTCCCTGGTGGCTGGGGAAATCTCCTGGGAGAAGGCATGGCAACCCACTCTAGGATACTGGCCTGGAGAACCCCATGGACAGAGAAGCCTGGCGGGCTACAGTCCACGGGGTGGCAAAGAGTCAGACATGACTGAGCGGCTAAGCACAGCATAGATGTTTAGCTGAGAAGCTGACATTTGCGCATAGATACACTGAATATGAGTCATAAACAGACATATACATCTCGAAAGAATATGCAATATATCCCATCTGTGCATCACCCACATGCATGCACTGTTTACATCGATGAGCCTATATACCCCCATGCATAATACATAATATGTGTATACAATACTTTACATACATGTGCACCTATGAGACCACATAGGATGCCGTGTATCTATACAGTATGAGTGTCCTCTACACCATATTTGTATGTATATGTATCACCTCTCTGCACACATATTTGCCTCCATGCCTCAACCCAGATATCCATCATTACTGTATTTACATATATTCTTCAGCTCCCCAGTACAAGGTCTGGTGTACAAGTACAGGCTCATATATATCACATACCTTAAGTATGTGATTTTTCTAATTTCATAAGCCACCTGTCAATATAATGCATCATAACACATCAGAGCCAACTCATTGGAAAAGACCCTGATGCTGGGAAAGATTGAGGGCAGGAAGAGAAGGGTGCAACAGGGGACGAGATGGTTGGATGGCATCACCGACTCAATGGAGATGAGTTTGAGCAAGCTCTGGGAGATGGTGAAGGAAGGGAAGCCTGGCATGCTGCAGTCCATGCGATTTGGACATGACTGAGCAACTGAACAGCAACACTTTATTTACATCTCTTGTGTTCATTAAGTAAAATATATCACATGTGTATATACCTCAGTATGTATATTGTAAACCTTGGAGTAAATGGAGCCCTGCACTAACTCCTCCCACAAACACACCTACACAAGTCTCTCCCACACAAATATACTGTATCCATACTTCCGCATATTGCCTTGTACCTGTTTATACATCCCATACACATGTATCAATGTGCAAATAGTAGCAATAATACTTACAGAATACTTACTATGTGCCAGATAGAGTGCTAGGTGCTTTACTTGGATTGAAGTGAAGTTGCTCAGTCATGTCCAACTCCTTGCAACCCCATGGACTGTACCCTGCCAGGCTCCTCCGTCCATGGGATTTTCCAGGCAAGAATACTGAAGTAGGTTGCCATTTCCTTCTCCAGGGGATCTTCCCTACCCAGGGATCGAACCTGGGTCTCCTGCATTGCAGGTAGACTCTATTGTCTGAGCCACCAGGGAATTACTTGGATTATCTTAATGATAACCATGCAAAGTAGTTATTATCTGTCTAACCCAGTCGTTAAAAGCTCTCACTGCAGTCAGATTGCCTGAATTTGAATCCTGGCTTCACCATCATTTAACCTCTGAGAGCTTCCATTTTCTCATCTGTAAAATAGGGACATTAGTTATAATTACTTTTAGGGTTATTGTGAAAAGTCCAATAAGATAATATTAATAATTCATGAAAATTACAGTACCAGGCACATAGTAAGTGCTCAGTGAAAGTTCGCTGTGTTTATTATTATCCATTTTACAGATGAGAAAAGTCAGGCTCTGAGAGGTTAAATGAGTTGCTTGAGAGCACATAATCTGTAAGTGGAGGAGGCAGGCTTGGAGCACAGGTCTGTGTGGTCACACAGTTCAAGTTCAGGCCCTCAAAGTATTCATCATTCTTGCCCCCATATCACACAGTGGGGACAGGTAACATAGCAGGCACACACACCACACAGTCTCCATCTGCTCCTACTTTTTTTTTTTTATTTTCAGAGATTGATTTGTCTTTTTTCTTTGTTCCTTTCTTTTTCCATTTTGTCTGCACTGGGCCTTCATTGCAGCCTGCGGGCTCAGGAGTCGAGGCACATGGGTTTAGTTGCCCTGTGGCCTGTGAGATCTTAGTTCCCCCACCAGGGATCAAACCTGTGTCCCCTGCGTTGGAAGGCAGATTCTTAACCACTGGATCACCAGGGATGTCCAGCTCCAACTTTTAATACATGTCACACAGCTCCCGGTGTGTATCTGTCACACAGATGTAAATTCATTCAACAGTTATATATAATCAACATCTATTCACCTAGCCAGGCACCCAGCTAGTGCCGAGGGGCCAGCAGTCAGCATGGTGAACTTGATTCCTGTTTTCACAGCACTTATAGCCCAGGACCTACAACTGTGAACACACACCACATGTAACCTGTGTACCCACAGCCCTGCCACGCGCACAGGTCCACATGGGTAATCCCGTACATATGGCCCCATGTACGAGTCCCCCACACACCTCTATGCTGGAGGAGCTGCATATACTCCACCTAGCACATGCATCATTTACTCGGACTCAGGACATCCATACTACATGTTCCGTATCCACCTCACACATGAGGTCATTCACACATGGCTGGTGTGCACACCCTCCTTAACTTGTGTCCAGGTATTATACACACCCGGCTTGTGTCGCTCAGGTAGGTACCTGTTCCTCTTTCTGCCCCACATGGGCAGCTTGGGAGGCCCAAGGCCCGTCCCTCTAAGTGGGACTGGAGGGGTGGAGGTCAGGGATGCAGGGCTTGGACCCCCATTGCAGAGGAGGAAAGGTGGCCCCTGGCTTCACGGCCGGCGGCCAGGAAATTATAGTCGACACCAAACCAAAGCGGCCCCTTCTCAGGCCAGGTAATCAGGCCTTTCCCGGATTCGGCCTGACAGCTTAAATGTTCTAATTCCGCTGCCAGGGGGCCCAGCTCCCCACTCCGGCCGCGGCTCAGGCCCCGGCCCTCCACGGTAATTGGACCCATGTTTTCATTACCCTGAGATTAGACAGGTCCCCTCCGGGGCTGGGGGGGATGCCTGCAGCTGCAGGGGAACCATCCCCGGCACGAACGCATTTACCTGATTATGGAGTTTATTTTATAGCAATTGTCCAGAGTGCTGGAGGCCTCGTTCCCCCACCCCCCACCCCACCCCCGCCTCCCGCTCCCCTGGCTCCAGAGGCCTCTACCAACCCCTGGACAAGTGGTTTCTGCCTAATGTACTGCCACCTCCCCCGACCCTTCAATCCTGGAGGCTCCCCCCCAGAGAGATCTCCCTGCATTGACTGGGTCCCTTAAAAAAAAATCATTTGTGAAGTTTGGAGGAAGACAGGGAGGTAAGAACATTCCAAGAATCTTCTCCTGGGGTGCATATAGGGGTGGAATCCTCCCTCCAGAGCTGTTTCATTTATTCATTCAACAAACACATTTTCAGCTTCTGTGTTAGTGTCAGTGCCATTGGTGGGTGAGGGGGTTCGTTCATTCACACAAAGTGGATGCCAGAGAAGAATGTGCACATGGTCATGCCTTCCCAGAGATCTCAGTCTAGACAGGGAGACCGGCAATTCTCCCAGCGTATGATTTCTGCTTAGGTGAGGCTGTGACATGTACAGGATGAAACAGTTAAGACAGGGAGCCTGGCACGGAGGCATTTGAAACAGAAATCACAGCAAGTGCAACAGCCTGTGGCAAGAGAGAGAGAACCTGATGTGTCTGAGGAACTGAAAAAAGTTGATGAAGCTAAAAGTTCAGGGTGTGCAGGGTCAGCCCAGAGACTGGAGTTAGAGTTCCCATCACAAAGCGAAAGTCGCTCAGTCGTGTCCGACTCTTTGTGACCCCATGAACTATAAAGTCCATGGAATTCTCCAGGCCAGAATACTGGAGTGGGTAGCCCTTCCCTTCTCCAGGAGGTCTTTCCAACCCAGGGATCGAACCCAGGTCTCCCGTATTGCAGGTGGATTCTTTACCAGCTGATCCACAAGGGAAGCCCAAGAATACTGGAGTGGGTAGCCTATCCCTTCTCCAGCGGATCGCCCTAAGCCAGGAATCCAACCGGTGTCTCCTGCATTGCAGGCGGATTCTTTACCAACTGAGCTATCCAGGAAGCCCTCCCATCACAAAGAGCCTCCCTCAAAATTGCTTCCATTTTACCCTAAGGACCTGCGAGCCACAGGAGGGTTTGGGGCAGAAGACGGAGCTACTGTGCAGCACGTGTGAGCCCTCACTGTGTGTGGCTCTGAACACCTTGTGTGTAGTTAACTCATCTTATCCACACGTCAGCCCCATGTGGGTACATACTCCAGGCCCACAATCCTGTCTCCACAATTCTATAAGCTTCAGTGACCAAAAGGTCTTACAGACACTTGGTGACCTGAACTAAAGAGACACTATTTTGGTCTTCATTTCACTACCTGGTATGACTATTCATACACTTTGTTGGGGAAAAAATGTGAATGAGTTTGATTATGAGCAATGCCCCCAGGGACTTCCCTGCTGGTCCAATGGCTAAGACTCCCTGTTCCCAATGCAGAAGGCCTGGGTTCGATCCCTGGTCAGGGAACTAGATCTTGCATGCTGCAACTAAGACCCAGCACAGCCAGATAAATAAATAAAAATATTTTTTTAAAAAATGCGCCAGGCCCCATGGGGAGGTTGTACAATATACAGGGTGTATTGCATAATAGACTTTAGTATCAGACACGCTCTGACAGCATTCAACTTGATAGGTTTTTAGGTAAGGGATTCTGGGCTTCTAGTATAATCTTTATTTTACAGATGAGGAAACTATAGAACTAGGTTAAGTATTCAAGAGCACCCAGCAAGACAGAGTCTGACCACTGCAGTACATACCTTGTCTTTTGGCTTTTGATGTTCTAAATCGGGGGTCTGGGCCTGCTCCAGGGGTTAGGGGCCCCTGAGGTGATGGTCAGGAGCTGACATTGTTCAGCACTCGTTCTGACCTCGGTGGCACCCAGCCGAGTGCCCACAGACACTGTTATCCCATTTCACAGGTGGAGAAAGTAAGGATCAGAAAGGGGAGTCGAACATGGGGCTCAGGTCTGGAGTGGCCAGAAACCCACCGTTCCCACTCTCTGGGGACTGGCAAGAGGAGGCACAAGCTGGGCCAGGTGGGACTGAGGATATGGGCCCCAGTAAGAAGCAGATCCTCGTCAGGAGCCCCAGGCTGTCAGGCACAGAGTCCCTGTGCTCTGGTGTGACCCCAGGGACACCCCCACCCCCAGAGCTGCCTCAGCCTGACTTCTGGGCCGTGACTCTGCCTCCGTGCCCAGCTCGCTCCAGGAGGCCCTCTCTGGCAGGCGGATTCTTTACCACTGAGCCACCGGGGAAGCCCTCTGCCCCGACACTTACACTTGGCTGCCTGTTTATCACTGACTCTCAGCAAGTGCCTATCCTCTGACCATGCCCCCCACCACCACCTGAGACTTCTCTGGGATTTTGCACTTTGCATCCGTCCTGAGCTCATGGCTCCCTGGCCCCTCTCCAGGACCTCTCACCTCCACGCCCTTTCCTGTGCCCTTCCTGACACCTGGCAATCCTTCCCCCAGCCCCCCTTGTACAGGTTTCGATTTTACGATTCATCTGTTATTTCTGCATTCATTTATCCATAACAAATGCTTTACCATGCATTTACTCTGTATCCAGCCCTGGGCCAGGTACTTTCACAGAAGTTACCAACCCTCATGCCAGCTTTCCAAGGGCAAGAGTGTTATCTGCATTTTATGGAGGAAGAAAATGGGGCTCAGAGAGGTTAAGTCACTTGCCTGAGACAACCCGGCTAGCAAGGGGCAGAGCTAGGATTTGGCGCCAACCCGCCAGCCTCTGGAACCCAGCCTTCTCCTCTCTGTCCTGCGGGTGCTGAGGCATGGAGTCAGAAAGCAGGGCCATCAGAGGAAAGCAGGCCTCTGTGCCTGGGTGAGAGACAGGTGAATTGGAAACGGAGAGGAGGTGGCAAGGCGGGTGTAGACCAGATTTCCACAGGGGTGGGGGGACCAGGTTCATTCTACCAGAAGGACCTGGAGGCAAGATGAGCAGTCGTGGAGTTGCCATGGAGGGGAGCCGGACACAGACAGCAGCTGAAAGATGGGGGTCTGGATAGAATGACCCCCATCTGCTTGGGGAGTCAGCGAGAGCCTTCTTTAACACTGCTGCCCCCACCTCCCAGCCCTGCCCCCCCCTCAACCCCGCCCCCCACCCCCCCCAGCCCGCCAAGCAGCAGGAGACAGCCCTGTGATGCAAGAGAGATGACTGCTTTCCTACCATCCTTGCCCTGGAGAGAAAATGAATGGCCCAATGCTGGCCACTGCAGAAGGTTCCAAAAAGTTCAGAAACCAACTCCCACCCCAGACCTCTTCCAGCAGCCACAGCTCTAAGGGAGACAGCCCCAGGGACTCTCAGATCTAACAACCCCAGCAGCTGAGAGCAAGGAGCAGATGCAACCTGGCAAAAGGACCAAGCAGCCAGGGGCAGAGAGATGGGGAGCAGGGCTGGGGCAGAGAGAGAAAGGGGAGGAAGGGATCCAGAGACAGAGGGACAGACTCAAGGCTGAAGACAGAGAAAGCTGGCGGGGTGGGGGTGGGGTGGGGGGAATGCACACAGAGATGCAAACAGAAAGAGGAGCCCGGGGAGGCTGAAAAACAGCAAAGAGCAAACACACAGGCAGTGAGAGACAGATCCATTCAGCTGGAGAAGAAGGCGCCTCTATCACTGTGCACAGAAGGACAGGATGACCAGGAATGGCCCTCAGGGGCAGCCAGAGCGGACAGGAAAGCAGCCTTGGACTGCATCTGGAGGCTCTGGCTTCACGCTGTGTGGCCTTCTGCCCTACCTTCCCCTCTCTGGACCACAGTGGTCCCAGCAGTCACATGGGCGCCATATGGGGCTCCTCTACTTCCATCCAGATTCCTGGATCTTTCTAACCCCGATCTGGGAAGCTGAGGGCAGTGAGCGGCAGGGGCCTGAGCCTAGGGCTGCTGTAGCACTGTGGCTCTGGTTCTGTCCATTTCAAGGTTCATGATGAAGACTGCAGCTGATGGGACAGAAACTTGTGAATCCACCTGCTTCTCTCTGGGCCCCTGAACCCCACATTCCCCGTGCCATGTCTGTGTACAAAGGAGCTTTGAAAAAGGACCTGCCTGGAGGAAGTAAGGTTTGAGAAGCACAGACCTCTGTCCTGGCAGACCCTCAGGGTCAAACTTTCCCTTCCCTTCCTGGTTCTTCCCCCCAAGAGAGGTCCACAGCTGTTAGCCTTGGGTCCCCTGACCACACACAGTTTACTCCCTACGTTACCCTCCAACCTTCTGCCTGGTAGTGAGTCCAGGCCTGGACATTGACCGATGACAGCCACTAGGAACATCTGGAGGACCGCTGGGAGGAGACACTGCAGGAGGTTAGAAGCCAGCCCGAAACAAGGGGCCGCAGCAGAGCACAGTCCCCACTGCGGACTCGCGGGTGTCGGGGGCCGAGGGAGCAGAAGGAGAGGTGGGCCCAGAGCACTGGGTGAGGTCCATCCGTCAGCGAGGAGCCGAGTAAGCCTGACCAGGCTGGCAGCAGGTAGGGAGCTCTTTGGCCCAAGGAGAGAACAAGCATAGGCTATGAGATGCGTCCCCAGTTGGGTGGTAGAAAGGATTCAGTTGCAGGATAAAGGAGAGCCTGGGAGCTTTCCAAGGCCCAGTTCTGAGAATACCCTGCCCCCCAGCCAAAAAGGGAGACATCAAGAAAGTGCTGCAAGGGCCACTGCCCCAGGCTCCCAACTTTCCTGTCTGCCTTCTATAGACTTTTGTTGTTCATCCACACAGCCATAGCTGGAGCCCTCCAGGAGAAATGACATGATGACTGATAATAACACTATTAATAATAACAATAACAGCAGCAGCCTTCCTTGGGTCAGAGCTAACATTTACCAGGAATGCACTGTTAAGGTCCTGCTAGTTGTAAAAAAAAATATATTGTAACAGGTCCATACCAGTTGTCAAGTAGCCACCAGGCATCCTGAGTGCACCCCTCCCCACCCCGCCGCCTGGCCTGAAACTCCACATTCCATTTTCTGTCCGGTTCTGAGCATCCCTGGGCCTCAGCTTACCTGCAAGAACATCATCTGAAGGGGGTGTGCCTCCTAGACCTCAGCACGCCCCCTCCTCCCAGGCCCCTCTCCGGAACCTGAGGGCCACCCCCCCAACCGTGGCTCCCTCCCGGACTGGTGCGAGTGCCCGCCTCCTCCGGGGCCCCTCTCCGCGGCAGCAAACCCAGCTCATTTGCATGTGGATCGTGCCTGCCACCATGGGTGCTGGGGTCAATTGAAACTCAAGAAAAGAGAAGAAATTTATGCAAAACTGTTGATTGCATTTGTATGTAATGAAATCATCCAATATTCATCTGACTATAGAATCTAATCTGAGAAGAGAACTGAAGGACATGAGTGTCACTGCAAAACCGTAATGAGCCACTGTAGTGATTAAAAAAGCTCTTGAGCCTTCTGAAAATCCAGGCAGAAATAGCGTCTAATCAACTCTGAATATAGGAGGCGAGATTGGGCTGGCGCGTTGCGCACGGCCCGCCGCGGGGCTGGGGGTGCGCGGTAAACCCTGGCGGCCGTGGTCTGTGGGTGCCAGTCGCCCGGCCACAATCAGCCAAGTCCTCGGTGCACAAAGCAATCGCCGCCTCTCGCCTTGCAGAAGGAGCCCAATCATCACTGTTGTGAAGAGCAGCTCCAGGCTTCCGCATCCACCTCAAGACCTTGGCCAAAGGCCTTTTTTGGGTTCCTTTTGCTCCCACCCTGGGAGGCAGGGAGGGTTTGGGAATCTGGGACTGTCATGCCTGGACACACCTAGGGCCCAGCCAGCCCAAGGAAGGCAGAGGCTCTGTGTTTGGCACTGAAATGTCGCCTCCTCCAGGCAGCATTCCCTGACTACCCCTTGGAAACTGGCAACCCCTTCATCAAACCTAAACACACAGGGCTCTTCCCTTTTCCCTGCTTTGTTTTCTTTCATAGCACTTAGCTCTACCTGGTCTTCTGTTACTTCTTTATCTCTCTAACTTTTCCCTTTCTCAAGTAGGCTGAAAGCTCCATGAGGGCAGGGGCTTTGTGGCTGTTTGTTCAACACTGTGAGGGTGTGGGTGACAACCATGCCTGACACATAGTAGCTGCTCAACAAATATTTGTCACATGAATAAATCAATTTCAAAGGAGCCAAATCTATTTATTCAATCATTCAGCAAATACTTACTGAGTATTTGGCACTTACAGTTACTGGCACTTACAGCATGTGTCTGGCTTTGTTCTGGCACTAAGCCTGTATTGGTGAATAAGACTGCCCACTTGGAGCTCATGTCTGGGCAGAAAACAAGCACTGAGGATGCTATGTATAATCAATTGGGATGGTACAGTCCTAGGGACAGACTGCTGGCTGTGAAGAACAGCCAGCGGAGGTATGAAGCCCATCTGGGGAGGTCAGGGGAGGCTGCCTGGAAGCGGTGACATGAGGTTGAGATCTAAAGGATGTATAGGAGTTAGCCAGGCAAGGTAGGGTCTGGAGTGCTCCCAGGCAGGGGGAATGGCATGTCTCTGATGTGACAGGCACATATAGGCACCTAACAGAAGTCACAACCAGAGGTGGCTGGAGCCAGAACCAAGGAGAGCCTGCTGTGAGATAGACAGATGGTCCAAGTTAAACCTTGCAGTTAAGATCTGGGGGTGAGAATCTGGGGCTTTTCCTTGGAGGCAATAGGGAGCTGTGAAGGGGAGCAGTATGATTTGCATTTTGAAGGGTTCACCATATAGACAATGGGTCAGAGGAGCCTCCACCATAATGAAAGAACGAAGGAGGTGATTCAGTTATCCAGGCAATGGGGAGCTACAGGGCTCTTGAACTGAGCCACAATGGCAAAGGCTGGTTTAAGATGATTAATCTGGTTTTTAAAAAGTATTTATTTATTTGGTGGCATTGGGTCTTAGCTGCAGCACAAACAATCTCTATTGCTTCATGTGGGATCTTTCATTGTGGTGCGTGGGATCTTAAGTTTCCTCTTCAAGGATTGAACCCGCATCCTCTGAATTGCAAGGCAGATTTTTAACCACTGGACCACCAGGAAAGTTCCACAGGAAGGGAAACCTGGTGGGAGGCAGAAATCAGCCTGGCGGTCATCCATTCATCCATCCATCCATCCATCCATCCATCCATCCATCCATCCATCCATCCATTCATCCATCCATCCATCCATCCATCCATCCATCCATCCATCCATCCATCCATTCATCCATTCATTCATTCATGTACGTGCATGCATGCTAAGTCATGTCAGTCGTGTCTGACTCTTTGCAACCATATGGACTGTAGCCCGCCAGGCTCCTCTGTCCAAGGGATTCTCCAGGCAAGAATACTGGAGTGGGTTGCCATGCCCTTCTCCAGGGGATCTTCCTGGCCCAGGGATCAAACCCACATCCCTTATGTCTCCTACACTGACAGGTGGGTTCTTTACCACTAGTGCCACAAGGGAAGTCCATTCATTCATGTATTCCACATTTAACAGATATCTCTGTGTGGACAACAAACTCCACATTCTAATTTATTGTTTCCAGTCTGCTCCAGGTTTGGCTACCAAGTTAACTATTACTAAAATGGACTCTAAAGCTGGGGGTCAATAGATTCTGAGAACCCACAGGACTCTTTGGGTCATCAGTCACTTGCCTAATTTGGGCCTTAAATTCCTGGTCACTACCAAGAGGGAACCGAGCAAGATGGTCTCCAAGGCCCCTCCCTGCTCCCCAGACCCTACAGTTTTATGTCCCCTGAAGACATAATGACATGGCCAAGCCCCAGCGGATGAAAAATCCTGCTAAATGGTAGACTGCCATGGGCAATCTGCGGCTGGGGGATGGGTAAGCGGTCAGGAACTCTGGGGTCAAATCCCAGCTCTGCCACTCACTTGTTATGCTGTTAATGGATGAGTTCTTCCCCCTCCCGTCCTCAGTATTCCACTTCCCCCTTTTGTACAACGAGGGAGCTGCCTGGAAGGAAGGAGACCTCTGCATCCCCGACACCCAGACCTGAGACTGGGGGCCCAGCACAGCCATCCTGTGACCTGGAGGCCTCCCCTGTAAAACGGGGGCTACTGTGAGAGTTAAATTAGCTAATATGGCTTGGCATAGAGGAGTCGCTCAGTAAATGGCACGGCTGTGACAGATGGAATCACATCTGCCCGGATGGGTGGGCCAGGGCTGGCGGCCTTCCTGCCAGCTCTCCAACAGCTCCATTGTACCAGCAATTTTGAGATTCACTGGCTGGAAATGGGGGGAAGTTTAGTGAGTAGGTTTGGGTAGAAGGAGCCACATGCCTCTCTGCTTCAGTGGGGGCATGGGAGTGGGGACTCTGTTGTAACTCTAGCTTGTTAGCAGTGTCACCACTAACAACCGGTTGATGATGGTGGGGTGATTTTCTGGTCACAGTAGACAAGTTCACCTCTCTTCTTTCCTGAATATATATATGTATACATGTATAAGCCACCCCACACTGTAGGGAGAATCCTAGTTCCCCAACCAGGGATTGAACCTGTGCTCCCTGCAGTGGAAGCACAGAGTCCTAACCACTGGACCGCCAGGGAGGTCCCCTGAATATTTCTGAATGGCAGCTGCTCCCCTCCCTAGATCCCCATTCTGGAAGCCACGCTTTGCCTTTCAGGACCCACCTCCCAACCCCCAACACTGATCATGTGCTGGATCTGAGACATGAACAGAGCTTGGTGGTTTGCCTCCTTCAGTGATGTGAAGGAGGGTGAGGTTCAGACTCACAGATACCCCGGGTTTCGTGGAAGCCCCATGTGGAAGACTGTCCATGGGAAACACAGTCACAAAGGGAAACACAAGAGGGGAAGCACTGAGAGCCTTGAGAGCCTGGCATGGGGAGAGGGGCGGGGAGACAACATCTGACTGGGGGGTAGGTTCCCAGAGCACTGAGCTGGGTCTGGATGATAACTAGTATGTCTCTGTCTAAAAAAAAAACAAAAACTTAAAGTACAGAAAGAAAAAAAAAGGCAGAAAAGGTAACAACCACTTCTATTTTTACAACCCCAAGTTACCATACTGTCGAGTTTTCAGCTGTATTTATACATGGAAGATGACGTGAGGGACCCTTTAAGCCACCCCCCTACCCACCCCACCCCCAAGTAGCAATCTACTGTTATGAATTTAGGAAGTCTCCCTTCACAACCCTCTCTTTAAAAATACAATTTTATAATGCAAAATAAAGACAAGCATAATTTTAAAAAGAAATGCTTTGTGTTTGAGTCATGCTAATTTACATGAATGGTGTCACACTGTTCATATGACCCCGTGGGCTTTCTCCACTGCCTATTATATGTCAAGGGGGCCCTATGCTTACGGAAATACATGGCCCTGATTCACTGTACTGGATGGATGCACCACATTTATTTATCCCTGGAATGGGTAGGGTTTCCATGGATGCAGATAATCAAGGGGTAACATTTGAGGTAGAGAGAGCAAGAGCGTCAAAAACACGGGGATAGAGAGGCTGCGGCTCCATCTGAGGGCTGGCAGGGGTCCAGGGTGGGGGAGCACAGGGCATATAGGGTGCTGGGGGGCTGGGGGAGGCCCCACGTCTCAGGCCCCAGGCCAGGAATCTGCAGTTGGCATGCTGGACATCTGGGACAGTAGGGACAGCCCCGCCCTCCCTTAGAACCACCGGCTCTGGCCCCACAATAATTCCACTAATCCACTCTCCAAGTCCTCCCTGGGGAGGCCTCTGTTACTCTTTCCATTAATTGTCTCATTAATGACCCACTGAAGTCAAGTACCCATTGTTCTCCAGGGCAGGGGCAGCCTCGCTGGCTTTCTCCCCCCCGGGGATTTGTAAACGTCTTTCCTTCCCCTGCTTTCCTTTGGCAGGCGAGCTTATCTGTCCCCGCAGCCTGGCCCGGGGCTGCTGCGGCCTCTTCCTTCACCCACACCCAGTGCTGCAGGCCTGGGCCCCCACCCGCAAGGCCGCCTGCCGGCCCCCTCTCCTCTCTGTCTGCCTCACTCAGCCTCCATCTGGGTATTTGTCTCTTTCCATTTTTTTCTTTTTCTTTAAACCGTCACTATTTCTCTCCCCGGATTTCTGTCGCTTTCTCTCTTTGTATTTCTCTAGCTCCCTGTGTCTCTGTCTCTCTTCTCTTTTGGAATACCTGTTAACTGTCTCGCTGTCACCATCAGCTGCTGTCTCTGGGACCATCTCCTGCTTCTACCTGCTGATCCCCTGCGCTTGTGCATGTGTGCATGCTAGTATCTCTTTGTCTCTCTGATTCTGCCTCCCTCCCTCTCTCCCTGCGTGCATCTCTGTCTCCCTCTCTCCTCTCTCTGACTCACCTCTCCCTGCCTGTCCCTCCTCCCTCGTGGGACTCTGAACCCTGATGATTGACTATTGTCCTGTTCCAACCCCTGCCTCACCGTCACTGCTTGTTCACCCACCGGGTCCCTGACACCCACACAGGTCAAACCGCCCGCTTCGCTTCTCTCCCTGGTTACAGCTCTGGCTTTGTGGGGATGACAGCCCTGGGGATATCAGCTCTAAGAGTAGGTGAGGTCCTACGACTCCCACTCTTTGAGATTCAAGCATCTGTACAGTTAGAAAAAATGGAGGGGACCAACAGAAGGTGACCAACTTTTTATTTTTCTAAATGAGGATTTTTTTTTTTAGAATCACCAACTTCTTATCGTTCCATTAGGGAAAGAATATGTTAACACCAATAACAGAAGTAGGAAGAGCAAGATGTTAAGAATTCAGTCTTTTAGTTAATTTTGTGGAAACGATTGCTACATTGCTTTTATTTCCCCCCAAATGGGTGAACATGTCAGGGAGCAGCAGGGATTCTCTGGCCATGTTTAAAACCGCTGATCCTGTCTAAGCCTCTCCTTGGGACTCTTGGGGAGGTGGAGGAACCTTTATTGAGGACACATGTTAGTCACTCAGTCATGTCCTACTCTTTGCGACCCTATGGACTGTAGCCTGCCAGGCTCCTCTGTCCGTGGAATTCTCCAGGCCAGAATACTGGAGTGGGTTGCCATGCCCTTCTTTGGAAAGCACAAAACTGGGACAGGACCTGTGCGTTCTCTCTGGCCACTTCAGCACCACACAAGGCCTTTCCAGCCCCTCTGGTCTCTTAGTTAAAATAATGTATTGAGGGACTTCCCTGGCAATCTGGTGGTTGAGAATCTGCCTTCCAATGCAAGGGACGCAGGTTTGATCCCTGGTCGAGGAACAAATACCCCATATGACGTGGGTGGGGGAGCTGAGCCTGAGTGCCACGACTATTGAACCTACTGCAACTAGAGAAAGCCTAGTGCTGCAACAGACATACCATGCGCTGCAGCTAAGATCTGACGCAACCAAAATAATTAACTGACTGATTGATTTTAAAAAATAACGTATTGAGGCAGCCTAGCTAGGGGTCAGACACCAGACTCCCTGTGTTCCAAGTCTCCCTCTGGTCTGCCTCTTGGAACAAGTAAGTTCACCTGTCTGTGCTTGCTTCCTCTTTCTTAAAATGAGCAAAATAATAGTTTATCGAGTTGCCTGGTACACAGCAAAGACCCAGGATTTGTTGTTGTTCTCGTCAGCAAAGAGGGGGTGACTTTAGCCGAGGCTGGAGCCTGGAGGGGAGAGAAACCGCGTGTGCCCGGCCGCTGGGGGCAGTTGAGAGACCACATCCGGGGCAGGAGTCAGCCTGTGGAGAAGCCACTGTGCTGCAGCCTTTCGGGGCTTGGCTTCCCCAGTGGCTCAGGTGGTGTAGAATCCGCTTTCAATGCAGGAGACCTGGGTTTGATCCCTGGATTGGGAAGATTCCCTGGAGGAGAATTCCATGGACAGAGGAGCCCGGCGGGCTACAGTCCACAGGGTCAGACATGACTGAGTGACTAAGCGCGCACACACACACATACACACACACACCCCAGGGAGACCACTTTGGAGTTCAGAGGGCCAAGGGCAGCCTGGAATTAGGGAAGAAACCTTTCCCCCTTTTCCTCCCCACCCAACATGCCCAGGCAGCCCAAGTCCACGATCCAGCACTCTTACCATCGAAGCTGACATTCCAGTAGGAATACAGAAGCTCCCCCGCCCCGCAAGTGGCACTCCTGGTCACAGGTGTCAGCAAAGGGGCCTGGGTGGGAGAGGAGGGTGGTGGGTACCAGTGACCGTGGACACTCGGGAGGAAGCCGCTAGGAGATGTCCAGAAACTTCCAGGGCTGACTCCGTGGATGAGGCTGGAGATCTGAGCAAGCAGGTGAGAGTGATTAGACAAAGTCTGGGTTACGATGCAAAGGGACTTCATTTGTATTCACGTCCTGGCAGGTCCGTTACAACTGGCCACCTGCTCTGCGCCCAGCACCATGTCAGTCAGGGGGCCAAAGGTTAAAAAGCACGGGGCTTCCTTTCAAGGGACTTACCCAGGGCTCATCTAATGGCAGTGTCACTCTGCCTCTGAGGGCCAGAGACCCCAGCAAGGGCAGGCCGGGACACATGCCACATCTGTTCCCAGAAAGGAAAGCAGAGTCAGAAATGACAGGACTTATGACTGGATGAACGGGGTGAGGGAGGCGGAGCCCAGGTGGCTGCCGGTGTCGTGGCTTGGCACCTGAGTGGAGGTGATGCCATTCCGAGAGGAAATGCAGGAGGGGAGCAGGCATGGGGGGCACGAGCAATCCAGATGGGGCCGTGGAGTTGCGGTGCACAAGGAACATTCAAGTGGAGATGCTACCTACACACATGTAGGGCTAGGGCTGAGGAGGAACAGGTAGATAAACACATGGGTTTGGGACTTCTCTGATGGTCCAGGGGTTAAGAATCCGCCTTGCTGTTGATGTATGGCAGAAAGGAAACCAATATTGTAAAGCAATTATCCTTCAATTAAAAGTAAATAGATTTAAAAAAAAAAAAATCTGTCTTGCAAAGCAGGGGACATGGGTTCAACCCCTGGTCAGGGAACTAAGATCTCACATACCACTAAGCAACTAAGTCCACACGCCGCAACAAAAGATTCTGTACAACACAAGTTAAGACCCGAGGCAGCCAAATGAATTAAAAAAAAAATTTTTTTTTTAAAGAAATGAATAGGTTAGTGTAAGGAAGGACATGGGACCATGGCTTTTGAAGGCTAGATAGAAATTCTGCCTACTGGGTGTGGCAGGGATTTAAAGGAGCACACACCAGGCAAAGAAAATAGCCCAAGAAAAGACAGGGAGGTAGAAGAAAGCAGCAAAAAATTTCAGAAAAGCTATCATTCCACTCAGCGTAAGCACTGGCTGCCGTAGCACGGTAGCTGTGGGTCGTGTGTCACAGCTAAAGAGAGGGACTGCAGAAGTTACTGGATGCCGGGGAGAAAGAGTTCGACCATAATTCAGCAGCCAATGAGGAGTCATTGAAGGTTTGGGGACAGAAGAATGAAAGGATAAAGGCTACGTTTCAGGTTGATCTGACCTAACAGTACAGGATGGATTAAAACAGAGACCAGAAGAGAGGAAGAGAAGAGACAAGGATCATCACTCATTTGTTCATTCAACAAATGGTAACCTCCTCTCTGCAGAAGCAACCCTTCTCCGTCTAATGCTAAGGGTTTCAACACCAAACCAGCTTTTGTTAACACTGCACTGAAAGAAAAAAAAGTAAGTGGGTTCTACTAAACCTAACAGTATTATCAATAAATATAAATGAGTTTAAGTCATCTATTGAAAGGAATCTCATACATACAGACAATAGAACATTTTTCAGCATTAAAAAGGAAAGCTATTCTGACACACGCTACATTATGCTAAGTGAAATAAGCTAGTCACAACAAGACAAATGCTGTGTGATTCCATTTATATGAGGTACTTAGCGCAGTTAAATTCACAGAGACAGAAAGTAAATGGTGGCTGCCAGGGGCTGGGAGAGGGAGGGATGGGAGTTGTTTAAGGGGCTGAGTTTCAGTTCTACAAGGTGAAGAGTTTTGGAAACTGGTTGCACAGCCATGTGAAGGTACTTGACACTCCTAACTCTATATTTAAGAATGGTTAAAATGGCAAATTTTATGCAATATGTGTTCTACTACAATGAAAAATAAAGACAAAAACTTAAAAAGAGTTTTAGAAGGGTTCACAGGACAAAATCTAACTCTATAAAAGACATACACCTAGCACACTGATTCAAAAAGCCTAAAAATAAACAGACGGGAAAGATACACCAAGCAAATGTAAACAAAAAGAATGCAAGGGCTGCGATCTTGATCTATGACAAGATAGAATTCAGACTCCTGGCACTGAATGAGATGGAGAAGGTGTGACTCAAGCCATCTCTGCAGCAAACAACACACCAGCACTTTCACAGAGCAGAAATTACAGGAAATGCAGAGAGAAATAGAAATGCTAGTAACAGGAGACTGAAACACACCACTTTCAGTCCAACTCTCATCAAAATACAGAAAACATAAACAATGTAATCTATGAAATATATTTTCCATATATATATGGATATATATAGATATATATATCCATGTATAGTGTCCATTTCAAAACTTGCACCCCTAAAAATAGAGAATGTACCTGTTTACACACATAATGAAAACTGACCCTTATTAGGGCAAAAGAACTTGCAAAGCTTCACCCAGTGGTTCCAATGGGATAAAGGATGTATTGATAGAACTTTGAAAATGAAAAAGCACCGAGCCAAATATTAGTTACTGATGCTGTCAATACTATTACTGTGGTTATTATCAGCATTCACTTCTGGGTGGTCTTTCCGCTCACTCCCTGATTCTCCCATAGGTTCTAGAGGAGGAATAAATATGTAATCTTGACTATCTCCATAAGAGCTACCATTTCTTCACTGTTGTCTATGTGCCAGCCACCGGACTGTTCTGCATGCAGCCCTTTGCTAGAAAGAGTTTTCTAATCATTTTATAAAAGTGAGCTCTCTGCTTCCCTCATATCACCCTCAGGGCCCAGAAACTGCTGGGCGCATTCTGAGTCAGTACTTAATGAACACTTAAAAAACTGAAGCGCATTGATCAGGGGCCCCACTTAAAAGTTAGATCCGAGTCTCAAACTTCACTCCAGCACTTACTATTAAGAGCTGTGTGTAGCCTTTCTGAACCTTGGTTTTCTAATATGTAATCCCAGATAGGAGTCTTACCTATACCCACTAGGACTGTTTGGACACTTAAATGTAGTAACACATGTAAAGTTTTCAGCATGTACCTGGTTTACCGGAGGGATTTAATAAATGGTAGTCTGAGGCTGACTAGGGCCTCAAAAGAGATCAATTTAGATGAGGGGTTCTTTTTTCTCAAAATAAATAAATAAATAGAAACATCTTCCAATGCAGTTGAAATTATTTTTTAAAATACCATGGGAGTGATAATAAGTTATATTACATCCTTATTATGGAATACTGTAAGGCAATGAAAAAGGGGCTAGAGGGCCATGATATGTTGAGTTTAAAAAAAAAAGTCCAGTTTCAAAACAGAAACAGAATGGTGCACATCCCTGTTTTTCAAAAAATCACACACACATAGGGAAAAGTCTGGAAGTACATACATCTAATTGTTAAAGGGGAGTATGCAATTCAGGATTTGTAAGAGATGCTTAACTTTTTACCTTCCAGTTTCTTCTGTAATTTCTAACACACACACATACACATACACAAGAAGAAAAAATAAACATATAAAGAAGTTCCCAAATTCTCTTTGGCCTGTATTTTTCATGGGACTTTGAAAGCCGTTGAACTGAGTAGAGGACGTGGTTAATTTTTCTGGCAAGTGTCAGAATTTCCATACCTGGGTTTTCTTTGTGAAAGAGAGACTCGAGAAGGGAGGATGAATGGCTCCAGCATTGCTCACTCCTCAGCACATCCACACAGGTAGTTTCCCTCTCGTCCCTGCCACCACGGCAGGCCTGACATGCAGGGTAGCAGAGAAACCCTTTGATAAATGTCAACCGAAATAGAGCAATCAGCTGAAAGCCATTTGCTGAGCCGTCTGACTGCCCTGGGCTCGAGGTTTTCCTTTATTCATTTATCATGATATACGGCTTTGGCCAACATACACACAGGAGAGAAATTGTTGACATGTGGAACCCAAGTACAGAAAATCTTTCATTTTCCCCCCCGTCTGTTCACCAAATAAGTTTTTGTTTATTTAAAGACTACAGAGGATTTGGCTGTTAAGAACCAAATGCCTTTGGAGTGGAGTTACAACATAATTTATCATTTCCTCTGTTTATTAAAAAATCCTGCATCTTTGAGCAGCACATTTGTAGTGAGTGGGGGATTTCGGCCACTCACGAAAGACTGTTGCAAAGCCCCTGCCATGTGGCTTACCCCCTAAAAAATATCTCCCTTGATTGCTGTTTCTTTCCCTGTCCCTCCCCCTGGCTGACTTCTGACCGTGCAATGGTTACTCGGGGCTGGTGAATGCAGCTGGACTGAGGACAGGTAAGCAGGGCTGGAGACTGTGTTCCCTTCTTTCATCTTTGACCTAACTCTGACCTTGAATCCCACTGGCTGTTGTGCAGCGTGTTCTGCCAGTACAAGCAGAGGGAGAAGCGCAACCTTTATTACCTCTCACAGGGGACAGAGTCTGAGGGGAAGCAAACAGCAGAGAGAATGTGGATGCTACTTGGCAGGAATGTACAGGCCCTGCTGCCTCCAGAGAGGGTTCTGTTCTAAAGGCAGACATCTGGCAGAACTAGAATAGACCTTCTACTTTCCAGCCAAGAGACCATAGACAGCAACACAGTCCAGTGACCATGCACCTCTCAAAGACAGGGGCCGTGTCTCCCCCTCTTTGCAGTCCCAGCACGGAGCATAGTACCTGGAGCAAAGTGGGCGCTCCACCGTTTGTGAAGGCAGCAGGATGCGGTGGGCAGAGCACAGGACTGAGATCAGGCCTCACTGTGACGCCCAGGTCTGCCCGTTGGTAGCTGTGTAATCCCGGGCAAGAGACTGAACCTCTCTGTAAAATGAGGCTGACAATGAAACCCTCTAACACTTTGGGCAAATTATCTGATATCGTCATGTCTTAGTTTTCCTACTTGCAAAATGGGGATAATCTACATCTTGTGAGTTTACTGTGAGGATTAAAAAGATTACCTAGAAGCGTTATGAATCTAGCTCATGACGGCTAGATTATGAATGAATGACTGAATAAATGAACAAACAAAGGGAAAAGAATTACTGGGGGGACAACATAACTTAACCTAGTACACAAAGATGTGCCACAATAAACAACTTGTCCATCAGTAACAGACAGGCCCTGGGGACAGAGATCTCATTACTGAATAAATGCTGAGGACAGAGGCAAGGGTGAAAAATGACAGAAGAACCGTGTTCAGAGTGCAAAGAAAGGAAAAGCAGCCAGCATTTGTTGAGCAGCTTCTATGTGCCATTCATTCACAACACACTGAATACTCACTATGTTCCAGACATTATGCCAACGTGTAAGGAAACTAAAAATATACAGACTAATTATCAAAAAGAATATTAAGGTTCAGATAAAAAAAAGCAGTGGACAGTGCTAGGAGAGCCAACAACAGGCATCCTAGGTTGGGGCAGGGGGGAAAGGACACGCTATCCAAGCTGAGACCCAAGGGTGAACAGGACCGGCCAGCAAGGAGTGGGAGGATGGTAAGGGAAAAGAGCAAGAGCACTGTTCTGGATGCTTTACACACTGTCCTCGGAGATCATGAATCCAGACCGATCCCATCGTTTCCTTTGTGCTTGTTATTCTTTCCAATTTATTTAGGTTTTACTGTTTGGCGAAAATGGGCCTCTAGCAAAGGTATCCAACACGGGTGAAGGCTCACACTGGCTCAAGCAGAGTTCAAAAGTGGGGACAGGGCCTGACTAATTGTCTGAAAAGGAGGCTCCCGAGATGAGGAGCAGACAGTGGCAAGCCTGCCAATGGTCCTGACAGCTTGGTGACGTCACGGTCAAGACAAATCGCCCAAGTGAAGGCCTTCTGTCAGCAACAGAGTGTCTCTAAGGACCACCCATGCCAGAAGGGCCAGAGCAGATACGGTGGTCAGAGGACAGGAGGAAGAGAATAAACAGTGTCCCACTGGAGGGCGGTCAGTCACCAGGACTGACAGCTGCGAGGTGACAACCTTCCGTATGGATGGAATAGAGAAGTGCCGATTTGCCACCCGTGTGGATGGAATAAAGACGTGCCGATCTGCCACCCGTGGGATCCACTGGGAACTGGGCTCTGGAGCACTGCTGCCCCTGCTGGGCTTTCATCCAAGGAGTTCTTTGGTTTTCACGGCCAGATGCCTGTCTAGCTCTGCAACTGTGTCGTCGGCCATTTGGCTGATCTGCAGAAAAACAAAATGAGACAACCTGGTAACTGGGGCTGAGAAGTGGAGGGGGAGAAATGTTTTGGAACTGTGAAGGTTATCTGGGAAATAATAATGGTGACAAAAGCTCATGTGAATTGCATCCCAGCCAGGCACTGAACTAAGAACTTTGTATATATGCTCTTACTGACTCTGGACAGAAGAAATAGACACCATGAGACAGTGTTATGTCCCCATTTCACAGATGAGGAAACTGAGGCAGTTAAAATCATTTGTTCAGGATCCATAGCTGTAAAGTAGCAATGACAAGAATTTAATCCTGGGTAGTCTGACTGCAGAGGCCCCAAACAGTTAACAATTATAACAGTACAGAGAAGTCAGTCTAATCTGTCCCTTAATGAAACTCTATAATTTCCTACACTTCAGACACTCTGCTATATAAGGCCCTCATACCAATTGATAAGGAGAATATTAAGATCCCAATAAACAAGCAGAAAAAAAAAATCTTGAAAAAAGATGAAGTACATCTGGTTAACAAACATGGAAAATTCAATAGACACTGAAGAAATGCAAATTAAACCAAGATATAATTTTGTTATCACAGTTAACAAAATTTGATGTTGCGGTTTTTAATTATAATAGTCAATACCAGAGCTGTGGTGAAATGGATGAACTCACATATCATGGATAGGAATTCAAATTGATGCAAGTGTTCATATCATTTTTAACCCCAAATTCTCTCAACTGGGAAATTATCACATGAATAGAATCTGAGAAAATGTCCTTAAGGTCTACATACGAAGATATTTATCAAAGCTTATAATCAAAAATAAGAAAATTTTAAATGATAGTATATGTAATTGAATACATATAGTCATTAAAAAGGGTTAAGACTGTCTACTTCTCATGGAGAGGGTAAAAATACAAATAACATTCCAGTATACATTTCTGACATGTCTGTTTTATAACAAGCATGGATTGCTTTTGTAATCAGAGAAAAAGAAATAATGTTTCAAGATATTATTTATAACATCATGGAAACATGCCCATGTTACCCTTGAATTCAAGAAAAAAGAGAATACAAAATGTGTATATACATAGTAGAAATCATCTCAAATATATTTAAAATATGCATATTTTTAAAAACTGGAAGAAAACGTGTCAAAATATTACTAGTGATTATCTTTTAGTGATGGGAAGACAGGAAATGTATTATTCATGTTGGTATCTGTCACATTCAGCATAAAACTTAGTCCATAGCAAGAGCTCAGGAAATATTTCCTAAATGAATAATTATTAGTTTTCTGTGCTTTTCTGTATCCTCCACATTTTCTGTAGGAAACATAAACTCCCTCTAAGAACGAAAAAAGAAACAGTACAACTGAGTGAGTGTTGCAAGCCTGCAGTCCCATGTCTAAGAGGCCTCAGGCAGGAAGCTCTGAAGGCGGCAGTGTGGTCCCCAGTTCTGTGTGCTCAGCGCAGCGGCTGTTTGACATCTTTATTTGCAGACCACAGGCCTTGGCCAGGAACCGGGAAATAAATGCCCTGGAAAGGATAGCAACTAAAAAGGATTTGGAGCAATTGGTCCCAGGCAGGGAGACAGCCAGACTCTTGCCATAGCAACAGCTGCACATTTTGGAGGAGGGGAGAGCAAAGCTCTGGGGCTGCCGGGCACTCCGAACAGGACCAGCTCCCAGTGCCTGCCTGGGATCCTCACTCAGCTGGCACAAGCCCCCGAGAGGCTTCCTGTGCCCCCACCCCAAGCAGCCTCCTTGTGTGGGGTGTGGCGTGGTGCCCAGCAGCACTCCGGCACCCGCATGCTGGTAGCCTGAGACAGCCAGGAACGAGGGCTGCAAGGCTCCTCGGGAAAGATGGTGTCTGAGGACAGAGACTGGGACTAAGGGGCGGAAGGGTACCTGGAGGAACCGGCTGGTAACATGGTTCTGGCTTCAGTTCTCAGTGGGGTGACAGGATGCCAGTCATTTCCCCACCCTGAGTCTCAGTTTCCTTATCTCTCCAATGGGGATGTGAGTCCCTCCCTCAGAAAGGAATTGTGAGGGTTAAATAAGATCATGAATATGCAAGTATGTTTAAACTGGTTATTTGCTATGCAAATATTGCTTGTGTTACTCTGATTTTTACTATCACTTTCTGACTTCTTTTTAAATTAATCAATTAATGAAAATATTTACTAACTCTCTGCCATATTACAGGCACAGAGTGCCCTTGGGGACAGTCCACCTTCAAGTTCTTTTCCATCTTAAAATAACAATGATTAACAACAAGGATACAAACAACATCATCTATTTACTAAGGGCCAAACACTGGGCTAAAAACTTTACATGCATCACTTCACATCATGTTCAAAATACAGAAAATACTATTATTATCTCCCTTTGTTGTTGTTCAGTCGCTCAGTCCTGTCCCATTCTTTGCAACCTGATGGACTGCAGCACACCAGGCTTCCCTGTCCTTCACCACATCTCGAAACTTGCTCAAACTCATGCCCATTGAGTCAGTGATGCCATCCAACCATCTCGTCCTCTGTTGCCCACTTCTCCTCCCACCTTCAATCTTTCCCAGCATCAGGCTCTTTTCCAATGAGTCGGCTCTTCCCATCAGGTGGCCAAAGTATTGCAGCTTCAGCATCAGTCCTTCCAATGAATATTCAGGACTGATTACCTTTAGGATTGACTGGTTTGATCTCCTTTTAATATTATTTCACCTGATAGTTGCACAACAGTTCACACTACGCAGAAGTGTTTTGTCCTCTGTGACTTCATTCAGATCCAACAACCTCACATACCTATACCATAAGGCAGATGGGACAGATACTATCTCCATTTTACAGGATAGTAGACCACGGCATGGGATTTTAACTGACCTGCCCAAGATCACATAAAAAGTCAGTGATGTGACTGAGCCAAGAACTCACCCACCCTGGACTGCCAGTGTGGTGCTCCTACTCCCCTCAGGGAGCCCACAGCACCTGGCCTAGCCCTTCTTCAGTCAAAGGAGGCTGTGCTGGACTCATTAAAACCATCCATCCCCATCCCACAGTGAAAGTCACAAGGTTGGGAGAGGAGCAGGATGGACAAATAGGACAAATGACTACTGAAGACCAGCCAGCACACTAGCTGCTTTTAAGTATTCTGTGTCATTTGGTCCTCTTGCCAAATCCTGTGAGACAGGCATTACTGTTTCCCCTTTACAGATGAAGAAACAGGCGCAGGAAGGTGAAGCCATTTGCTGACCTTAAAAGCGGAGACATGAAAGAGCTAGGATTTGAACTCAGGCCAGTCTCCACAGCAGGAGCTCTTTCTATTAGGACCCGCTGCCTCATGAAGATGATAACATCATCAGTGCCATCACTGTCATGGTCATGACTGTCATCAACACTGGCTCCTTATACGTTCAGGACAATGAGAGGCGGAGACTGAAAAGGGGGATGGTAAGAGCCCACCAGACACCCGTAGGGCAGACCTGGGGAGCAGAGCTCAGCACACCCGCAGTGCCGTGGGGTGTGTCTCCCGCCCACTGCCGTGCTCAGCCCAGCCTACCTGCCTGCCTGCCGGCACAGGAGCCCTTCACCCCACGAGCACCCAGCTTCACTTCAGAATGGCTGTGTCTCAGGAAAAGGGAGCAGTGAAAGGATCTTGGCTAGGTTTACTGGGGGTTTCTGCCAAGTGCTTTAATGTTCAGCAGACCCACTTGTAGCAAACTGAAGCAAAGGTGAAACAGCAGGCTGGCAGATGTCAAGAGTCCCAAGTGGGAAGACTCTGGTCCTTCTTCAGCAGAGCTGGCCTGGGTTGGGGGTTGGGAAGGCTGTGGGGGAAGCGATAGGGGTCAGACATGACTGTGTGGAGAGAACATACCACTGAACCCTTTTATTCTTGTATACAAAAGACGAAACACTTTTATAATACAGCTTTTTAAAAAAATCTGACCGCAAAAGAATTTTGGAAAAAAATTTTAAAAAGAAATTTCACTAAGAAAAAAATTACAATTGTTCATAATCCAAGTGACCACCATTAATATTTTGAAGTAAATAAGCTGCCAAACTTTTCACATACATGAAACTTAATAAAAGTGTTTTTGCATCTTACCTTAAAAAGAAAACTCACTGTGGCTGCAAAGTGTTTTTATGTCTATATAAAGAGTCCAGTGAATGGATGTAAAACAAGCTATTTTCCTACTATCAGAAATTTAGACAGTTTTCAGGTTGTTTTTTTCTCTTCCAGCTGCGCCACGCGGCATGTGTGATCTTAGTTCCCTGACCAGGGATGGAACTTTTGTCCCCTGCAGGGGAAGCATGGAGCCCTAACCACTGGACCGCCAGGGAATTCTCCCCAGCTTTCATACATAATACATCAATGGACAACTCTGTAGATAAGATTCTTGATAACTTATTTTGGATAAATCCCTAAGTTGATAAATCAGAAATACATAGGTATATTATCATCTAGAAAGGTTTATGGATTTATAGAAAGAATAAATCTTTTCTGTGGAATGTGGAAGTAAAAGCAATACTTCCAAGGTAAGCAACACTTTAAGTTCACATCAAAAATGCTAGGTTCAAATGTCAAGGATTAGAAAAGGCCAAGAATTTTTAAAATACACATATTCTAAACACCCTGCTAGTGATTTAGACAGTACAAAACAAGAACCTTAAAAATATGCATTTCCCTTGTGCTATAATTCCACACATGAGACTCTATCCTAGGGAAGTCATCTCAACAAAGATCTATGTATAAAAACATTCACTGCAACCTTATTTATAATAACAAAAAAGTTTAAACAAACTAAATGTCCAAAAAGAGGGCTTATGAAAGTGAATTACAGTATAACCACAAGATGGACTATTTTGCAACCATCAGAGTGTGGCTGTTTTTACAAAGAGTTTTTTAAGAAGAAAATGCTAATAATCTTAATGCTAAACAGAAAATAAAAAACTGGATAGAAAGTTGTTTGATCATTTTAAAAACTATGTAGTTAAGTTCCCAAGTTTCCCTGGCAGTCCAGAGGTTAAGACTCGGCACTGCCAATGTAGGGGGTGTGGGTTTGATCCCTGGTCAGGGAACTAAGATATCACATGCTGATCAGCAGGGTCAAACAACTGAAAAATAAATATAACAAATAAAGGATATATTAATAAATAAACTACCAAATATTTTTTAAAAACTAAGTAGTTAAAAAAGGGGGAAAAGGAGAAATATCCCCAAATCCAGGACTATAGGGTGAATTTTCCCCATTTTTAAAGTCTTCTGAAATCTCTACATTTTCTACAATGAACCTACACTGCTTTGATAATCAGAAACAAAATTTAAAAATACATTATAAAAGCTTTTTGATAAAGCAGAAATTAGTTCCTGTCTTGCTTAAACAAATTAATAAATAACAATAAATAAGCACACCCAAAACTCCAGATTGATGCCTTCTATTGGGGAAACAAGAAAAAAATGAAGTGTGCACATGACTCTCTCCTGAATATTTTCTTACCCAAACTTTTAACCATATGACAATAATTAAAGTTATTAACAACAATGGTTAAGAGCTAACATTTAAGTGATAATATCTTAAATAATAAAGATTAATGCACTGGATGTATCATGTAATACTACATATAGCATGACCTTTTTTCTTGTAATATTCCATATATGTTTACAGAGATAACCTGAAGGCCTACACCGAAAATGTGAGGGGAGTGCAAAAGGGTTAAAGGAGGGGTCAATGTGTATGGTGATGGATGGAAACTAAACTTCTGGTGATGAACATACTGTAGTGTATACAGAAGTTGAAAAAGAATGTTGTAGAATAATGTATACATGAAATATACAGTGTTATAAATTAACATTATTTGAATAATATTTTTTCTTAAAGTACAAGAAGACATTTTAAAAAAACAAGTGCAGGTTATGTGATCGTTCTTCCTTTTCCAAGGAGCATGGGCTCTAGTCCCTGAGGCAGAGGCCCAGACTTGCTGAGAGAGTGCCTGAAGGGCATCAGAGGTTACAGGCTCACCACCGGAAAGCAACGAAAAGGCCAAGTGTCTGCTACAGTGATGAAATCCCCTGGGAGATGGATAAGGAGCTGGCCCAGCTGGACTCTTACAAGGCCTAGTGAGTGCTCAGAAGAGGCCAGGCAAGTCTACGAGTCTCTGTGAGCCAATGCAGAGAAAAAGGAGGCCACAGGGCGGGCAGGAGGCGAACCCTGAGGGGCTCAATGTCAGATGCTCGCACTGTGCTTCCAGCATCCCCAGCGCATCCCTTCACAGCGGGAATTCCAAGCCCCTTTTCACAGAAGAAACAGGCTCCAAGAACTTGCCCAAGGTCCCGTGACAGTGAGTGTAGAACCCCTCGCTAACCCGGTGCCACGACAGGGGTGCACTGCCATGCTTCCGCGTCACTACCTCTGCCGTGTTTCCTTGTCTGGGGAGCCTTCCAAAAATACACATTCCTGCGCAGACCTACTCAATCAGAAAACGTAGGAGGCCCAGACATTCATCTAAAATTCTTCCCTGAGTAACTGTTGGGCCTGCTCTATGACTAGCATTCTGTTAGTCTAAGAGGAAGGAATAGTCAATTGAAGGGGTCCTCATGACCCCCTAACGACTCTCCTGGCCTCCCCATCTTCCCTCTTTATGCCCTATCCTGCCCACACTCCTGTTCAATCTTCGTAACATAATGCTTTTATTGTGGATGATGGAGGCTTTGGGAAAGCCCCTTATAATGCTTATAAGCTAAACATTCTGTCTCCCCAATACTGGTAAATCATTTTTCTGTCTTTTTTTTTTTTTAATCTTTCTCTCTTAATTACACTGGTATCACACAAGTTCAGGCCATCATCATTTCCTGGCTGGATTCCTGCAGCAGCCTCCCAACTTCCAGTTATGCCCCTTACAATCTGGTTTCCACCCAGCCACCACAGTCAACCTTCAAACACAAGTGTGATGCTCTGCTGAAAAATAATGCTCTGAAAAAATAATCATTCAAGGGAGTCACTGCATCAGAATCACCTGGGGAGCATTTTAAAATGCAGAACCCTAGGCCCCACCCCTGACTCGCTGACTGAATCTCTGGGAGCAGGGGCCCCATATAACCATATTTTTATTAGCTCCTCAAGTGACTCTAATGCCGCGACAGATTAGATTATTGCTCAAGAAGTATTTACCCCGTCCCCCAGACCTCCATGAACATATATACTTCCCTTCCACAGTGATACTGGGTTTGGCACATGAGATTTGCCTGGCCAGTGGAATGTGAAAAGAGCAGGTGCTTAAAATGTACTTGAGTAGCTTACGCTCTTGCCATCTGCTGTTGCCGTGAAAAGATGCCCTGGGAAGCTTGTTGACTCCAGAAGATTGAGAGAGATGTAGAGCTGACTTTAAGCCCCAAGATCTGAGAAGGTGCATGCTAAGTCACTTCAGTTGTGTCCGACTCTGTGCGATGCTATGGACTGTAGCTCGCCAGCTGTCCATGGGATTCTCCAGGCAAGAATACTGGAGTGTGTTGCCATTTCCTTCTCCAGGGGATCTCCCCGACCCAGGGCTCAAACCTGCATCTCTTACATCTCCTGCATTGGCAGGCGGGTTCTTTACCACTAGAGCCACCTGGGAAGTCCCGATGGCTGAGCCACATCGAGCTCAGCCTAGAAGAGCTACCTCCCAGCTGACCCACAGAGACAGGAATAAGAAAATGCTTGAAATACACATCACTGAATTTCGAGGTAGTATGTTATGCAGCATCAGTGTGGCCACGAATGACCAATAAAGATGCAGAGCCAACACGGGAACCTCTGGACATGTTAAAGTTCAAACTCCTCAGCCTGGTACAGGAGACCCGCAACGAGCTGGCCACTGTCACCTCTGTCCTTTCCCTATGTCATCCTGGGTCCAAGACACAGTCATCTCACTGAACAGTGCCCTTTTCCATCACCACACCTTTGTACATGCTGTTACCCGTTCCCCTTCGTCTCCATTTCGCTCCAGTCGCTCCTTTAAGACTTGTTCAAGTGCCCTCACTCAGCACACTAAAAACAGGGGCAGGTCCTCACTTCTCAGCACCCAGACAACCACGCACAGACAGGAGAGCCCTGGAGTACAGGCCCTGAGAACAGTCTGCTGGTTTGGGTCCTACGGCTACCACTGACCAGCAGGGTGACCTTGGGCAAGTGACCTCCCTCCTGTGAACCTCAGTTTCCTCACCACCCACCCACCTCACTTTGCAGTGACGGGGATAAATTAAGTGTTGTCAAGTGCTCAGGTGAGAGCCTGGAACACAGTAAGGTCAGCAGCTTCCTCTCCCCTCCTCTGTATTCCCAGGGTCCAGCACAGGGCCAGGCCCAGGATAGACTCGGCCAATGCCAATCATGTCAGTGAAAGAACTGGGGGTACTCTGCTTTCGTTTTCTTCACTTCAGATGTGAACAATGATTTTCTGGGTCAGATATGTAAATATGACATCTGTTGGCAACAGTACCTGTTTCTCTATGAGCCTAATGGTGTCCTCAGAGGCCTTGTCCTTTGATTTCTTCACCTTATTTATTGCGTTGGTACGAACCTTCCGTAAAGAGTCTTTGGCCTTGTTCGTGTTCTGTTTAGCCAGCTTCACCAGCATTTCTCTGTGCTCCCGGGTTACTCTGATAAAAGACAAAAAAAAAAGTTCAATAAAATCATCCCATGTACGAACTGCCTGCCAAGAATTCAACATCACTTTATGCACTAGCTCAGCAGTTTGTAACAGTACTCTCCGTCGGTAGAAGATCTTCACATTCCTGACACACGCCCAGGAGGATGCTCAGGGTCAAGGAAGGTTCCTGGTGAGATAACTGAGGACAGCCAGTAAGCGTGCTGCTTAAAATCATGAGCCAGAGAGTCTAGGCAGCCCTGAAGTTAAATCCTGGCCATGCCTCTTACTGGATGCATAACTGACTTCCCTTCCTCAGGGTTCCCATCTGTATAATGGGATTGTCAGTACCTGACTTAAAGGGGTGGTGTGAAGATTATAGGATGGTCTGTGTAACTTGTTTAACATTGACCCTGGCACATTTTAAAACAAAGCAACTATCAGCTGTAATTCCACCCCTTTCTCCCCGACTAAAGAATAAAATGCCAATGAATGAGATGCTACAGAAACAGCATCATCTCTATACCTCTAAATCATCCAAAACAAATAAGTAGTAACCTTCAGAATCTTAACTATTATTATGACAAATTACTTGTGAATCACTTTAGCACTGACCCAGACACAACACATGAGAATACTGTACCATTTAACTTCCTTAAAGTACCCATGAGAGTGTCTGGCATATTAAACATGCTTAATAAATGTCAGTTATTTTAACTACTAATGTCCTTATCATAATAACAACCGTGAGCACACTGAAGGCCTATTATAAATCCCTGGGGCAGGCACTCTAGAACTTTTTGTAAGCTGGCCCTTACAATTGTATGAAGCAGTGATTATTCCTATTTTACACTTAATCATCGCAAAAGCCAACATGTTTGTCCTGTCTTGGCTTCTTGCTCGTGCGCACACTACCACCTGTCAGGACCAGAATGCTGGTTGTACGCCAAGCGTGCCACGATGAAGGTGACAGACCTCTGTCCTGCTCTGAGGGAGCTTAGGTAGGCCGAGAACTAAGTAAAGAGACTTTTACAATAGAGCGTGTCTGTGTTTGGGGAGCGGTCAGTTGGGGGAGGGAAGACTTTCCTGAGGAAACAATATCTGAGTGTGGCTGTCATTAGGTTTGTTCACTGGTATTCTGATTCTTATTCCTTCCGGGAGGAATGCACTTCCTGTCCCCTCTGAAGTTTGGTGTGGCTGCACAACTTGCTTTGGCCAATGAGATGTGAGCAGAATGGGTGTCACCATTATGAGCTCGCATGCACCCTACCACATTTGTTCCTGCTGGCTGCAGTGCAAGTCGAGAGGGAACTTCCATCAGTTTGGGTCCCAGAGAGACAATGGTGAACGGTGCCCCACTTGGCATGAACAAGAAATGTTTCTGTTGTTTGAGCCATGGAAATTTGGGGGACTACTTGTTACCACAGTACTGCTCATCCTATCCTGACTAATAGCTCACAAGGATCTAAAGAATACATGCAAGTTGCCAGTATTGGTAGGGATTTCCAGGAGGAAGAAAAAGCATGCACAAAGGCTTTAGGTTACCAGGAGATTGTGGTCATATGAAGAACCAAATGGAGCAGAGATAACAAAGAAGGGAGTAACAGGAAAAGAGGCTGGCAAGCCGTATCATAGAGGGTCTTTTAAGATCATAAACTCCATTTTAGGGATGGAAAAGTTTGGTATCTTACACAAAGCCAAACCTATGTTGGCCTGCTTCAAAAGCCAATGGTGTCAGTATGAACAAAGTCTCTGCCTCCTGAATTCTGAACTGGACATCACTGGCATATGGTTCCTGACCTTTAAGTCAACATGGTTCTGTCTTGTGAAGGATAATCCCAAATCCTGGGTATAAGTGTTCCATGTGAAACAGTGACAAATAGGAGTTACAGATTTAGTGGCATTTACCTAGTACTTTTTCTCTGATAGGATGAGAAAAAAATGAAAGAATTTTGAGACAGGACAAGCTGTGAAGATAAAGTGGACAGCTGAGTGATAAATAAATTCTTCTGGATCCAGCTATTTGAATTCACAAAAATTCTCAAATTCTCAAAATATTCTCAAAATGAATATAATCCTGACTCCTACCAGTATTAAACCCCTCAATGCTAGGTGAGTGCTTTATGCCCTCACTGAACCTCACAACTCATCAAACCAGATTCTAAAACCCCCATTTTCCAATGAGGAAACTGAGGTACACAGGCATTAAGTAACTAGCCTGTGGGCTTGAGTGACAGAATTGAGATTCAAATCCAGATCTTTGCAGGCTGCATTCTTCCCCCTACTCCAGGCTGCCTACCCTTGCAGTCTATTTCAAATAAATTATGTGCTGCTGCCATTACTTCTGCTTCCAGGCAGAAAGCTTTTTTCAAAGTCAGTAATATGAATCTTGGGACTGAAAAGGACAAAACCACCATGTCAGGAGTTTAGGGATTTGGATCACATCTTGTTACTTTTATGGTTTTTAATTCATTGAACAAAAATCATGCTGACATGTTTAGGTCTCTTTTTTGTTCTGCCAAAGCATATGTCAGTATAAGGAAGGAACAGGAAAATTAAAACTTGATCCGCTGATTCAAAAAACTTAATCCTGCTGAAACACTAGGAGGGGCAGAAAATAAATGAATCTAAGTCTGTAAGAAACCTCTTAAACTTCTTTACAGAGAAGTATTTCAATCTAACATTTCACATATAATTTGAAATAGCTTGCTTTTTAGACAATCTTTAAAAAAATTAAAAAATGTATTTTACTACACTGTTATATTTTACATGGAGGAAAAAAAAAATCCCATGTTCAAAATTATACAAATTGGGACTCAAAAAATCTTGAGAGTAAATGGCTACATAAAGAAAACAAAATCATAATATATGTAATTTGGTCTTAATAAAGTATTTTTTTATATTTATTAATGAAAATGTGACACTATGACACTATTGTCACCAGTTTCCACATATTGTAGTATTTAATTATTGACATTGACAAAAATATGTCAGTTTCAGGATGCAAATACAGAGGCAATAATCTAAGAAAGTGGGGGGGGTACAGTGAGGGTGTGGGGGGGTACAGTGAGGGTGTGGGGGGGTACAGTCAGGGTGCGGGGGAGAAGGGAGGAGAGGGAGGGGATGCCAGGCACAGGAAGTGCTGAGAGGAAGAGAGGCATCTGCATGCTGGTTCAGGGTGATGCTGAGCTGAACGAATCCAAAATACAAGATTGGAAGCAGTCAGGCTCGATTCTGAAGTGCAGTCAGACCTGTTTTATTCCTGTATCTGTCACTCAGAAGCTGACTGTCCTCGGGCAAGCTACTTAATCTCTCTCCACCTCAGTTTCTTCATCTCTGAAGTGAAGATAATGAAAACACCTTGTCCGGGGGGTTGGGAGAAGCAGACACGACGTATGTAAAGTACCAGTAAAGACAGCAGCATATAGTAGTAGCCTTGAATAAATGATAGCATCTATGAATGTTTTAATCAAACACACTTAATTACTTCCTCATGAAACTACGAGGGCACATCTGTTTTAGAAAAGAAACATACTCTATTATGGAAATATTGTAATGCCTTTCCAAACCAGTGATTAATACATCTGATCATCTCCATCTCGCATTCACGGGGTTCTGTGAGCTCAGGCTAGTTGTATTTCAGGCTCTGGGCTCAGTCAGTTGGTTCTGAGCACCCGCTCTGCACTTGGCCTGCATTCACTCATCAAGCATTGGCGGGAGCCCCAGTGCTCGCTGCCAGATCCCGGGCCGGGCTGAGGAGCGCCAGAGACGAGGGAGGCCTGGTCCAACTTCTCCACAGGCTCAGCCCAGCAGTGCAGACAGACTCATAACCACTGCTGAGGAAGGGTACTGCTGGGATGGAGAGACAGGCTTTCTGCAGGAGGAAGGAGGACGTGGAGAGCACAGCTCATCCTGCCGTGAGGTCTGGGAAGTGCCCTAGAGACGCATAGTGACTCACTGGCTGCAGAATAAAGGACAGGCCACTCCAGGCAGAAGCATGGTAGGAGATATGCTGGCAGGAAGGCGTGAGGCTGAAAAGGAGGCATCAAATTCGTTCTGAAGACCTGAGGTTTTCACATTCTTCTTTAGCCATAAAACTCTGGATTCAAAGAAAACCAAGGCAAACACCCCATTTATAAAAGAGAGAGAAACTGAGTTCTCTCCATTAATGAGGGGAAGGGCGCTAGCAGAGAGGAAGGTGCTCCATCCCGCCCTGACATCCCTCCACTTCTGCACCTGCCATGTACGGGCTGAGTAACCTTAGGCAAGTGATTTAAACTCTCTGAGCCCTGGTCCTCTCATCTGGAAATAGGGACTGGAAATAAACAAACAGAAAGCCCCAGCCTCTACCTTTCATAGTGCTTGTGAAGATAAGATAAGATAATATATGGAAAGTGAACAGTACAAAGCATGGTAGGAAATAAACAATCAGACAAGGTAAGCTGCCTTTGTGGCTACTGTTGTTCATGTTTGGTAACTATAGTGTGTATGTGCATGCTCAGTCATGTCTGACTTTTCGTGACCCCATGGACTACCGCCCACCAGGCATCTCTATCCATGGGATTTTCTAGGCAAGAATACTGGAGTGGGTTGCCATTTCCTCCTCCAGAGGATCTTCCCAACCCAGGGATGGAACCTGCATCTCCTGCATTGGCAGTTGAAGTCTTTACCACTGAGCCCCCACGGGAAGCCTGATGGTAACTACAGAAGTATCTTCAAATAATGAAGAGTTTATTCAAGTTTTTATCAAATGAGAAATGACAGGGCAAATAATCGAGGCTCCAGCAAGATGATTTTTTTGAGATCTGATTAGTAATTTAACATTTCATTTTCTGGTATTCATTCATTCACTTAGTTTACAGTTTCATTTAGCACCTATTTACTGGGCACCTGTTGTGTTCCATCCACTATGTCAGAGTGGGTTTACAGTCTGGCAAGGAAGGCAGTCATTAAACAAACACATACACAGTTAATCAATAAGTTACAGTGGTAAGAACCATGATAAAGACATGAAGAGCTCTATGAAAATAGTAAGCAGGGGGCCGACCACACTCTCCCGCGGGACTCCAGAAGAAAATGTGAAGATATTCATGTTAAGGGATATTTAAGTTCAGATGAGTAAGAGTGGAGAAGCTAGGCGAAGGTCATTCCCACCAGAGCAAATGGTCCAAGTAAAATAAAGGCCTTTTTCCAGGTGAGGAGGGTCCCGCTCTTGGGGAACTGAAAAAAGGCAGTGTGGCTGCAGCACAGAAAGCAGAGGAGAAGGACTATACCAGAGAGGAGGCTGGTGAGCCTGGCAAGGGCAAGACTAGCACGCAGGCCCTTCAATGCTGCATTCTGGCTTAGCAGATCCACTGACGGATGAATGGACATGTACACTGGGTAGAAACACACAGTGGAATATGATTCAGCCTTAAAAAGGCAAGAGAATTCTGCTATAACATGTATAAACCTTGAAAAAATTATGCTAAATGAAATAAGCTAGACGCAACAGAACAAATATTATATGATTCTACTTATATGATGTACCTGGTATAGTTAAATTCACAGACACAGGAAGTAACACAGAGATTACCAGGGACCTGGGGGATCTGGGAATGGGGACTATTGCTTTTAATGGGTATAAAGTTTCAGTTTCACAAGATGAAAAGAGTTCTGGAGATTGTACAGTAGTGTAAATGTACTTAATATCACTGAACTGTACATTTAAAAATAACTGAAATGGCAGATTTTTTTTTCCATTTATTTTTATTAGTTGGAGGCTAACTACTTTACAATATTGTAGTGGTTTTTACCATACATTGACATGAATCAGCCATGGATTTACATGTGTTCCCCATCCTGGACCCCCCTCCCACCTCCCTCCCCATCCTATCCCTCTGGGTCATCCCAGTGCACCAGCCCCGAGCACTTGTCTCATGCATCCAACCTGGACTGGCGATCTGTGAAACAGCAGATTTTTAAGGCAAGAATACTGGAGTGGATTGCCATTCCCTTCTCCAGAGGATCTTCCCGACCCAGGGATTGAACCCTGGTCTCCTGCACTGTAGGCAGATTCTTCACCACTTGAGCTATAGGGGAGTCCTATGTATATCTCACCACAATTAAAAAAAAAAAAAAAAGAGCAGACTGCTTCTAAGACCAACAGAGAATATCACAGATGTCTGAGCGAAGCAGAAGTGAGATCAGACTTGGATTTTGTGCAGAAACCAAGGTACCAACCAGTCTAAGCGTAAGGCAAGAGTCTGCCCAGAAGCCTCTTGGCAGACGGACAGAGAGCTCACGACTAGCCTGCAGCAGCCTCCCAGGTGACTGATGAAGAGAGCAGCCTTTTCCGCTGGGGTCAGAGATCCTCCCGGCTTAAGGCAGGGCTTCAGCTGAGCTGGCAGGGTCACACTTTGTTTGTACAAACCCCACCAGGCGGGTCTTCCAGGAACATCCTGGATGGGGGCCTTCCTGCAGAACTCCTTGAGTGTGTTCCCATGAACAATAAGCTGAGGGCCATGCCCCGCCAGCAACTCACACAGCAGATACTGAAATGATACTTCCAATGGCTTCAACGAGAACGGGACATGTGCAAAGACACTCACCAGGGGTACATCAGAGGGAGCTACGCTCGGCGTGGCAACTGTGGTAAAAACCAGTTATAAGATGTCAGACTTCAAAAGGCTCCTTGGTCACTTAGAGGGAACTTAAAAAGGGAGAAAGGATGTGCTTCAGAGCCAGGAAGACCTAAGCTGGCATCCCTGCTTTGCCACTTAATTGTTAGCTTCAGAACCGTGAGCATGCTGTTGGACTTCTCTAGACCCAGTCTCCTCGCATGTAGAGGAGGAGTAAGAATATTACTAAGAGGGCGGGAGCAAGGAGTACATGAGATGACGGTGGCACGGGCTCAGCACACCGCCGGTGTGCACACGCTCAGCACACGCAGCGCAGCCGCTTTCCCATTCCAACTGCAGAATCTCTGCGGCTGGGGGACCACAGGATGTGCGCAGTCGGGGAGAAAGCGGTCAGAGAGGACTGAGTCACTGAGCAGCTGGTGAGTGAGCTGCCGGGGGGCAGGATGGGAAGAGAGGAGAGTGGGCATGGGGGCCGCGGGAGACGGGAGCTGGGCGTCAGAGAAGCACGGGACAGGCTAAGGGAGAAGAAGGGAGACGCACTTCCAGGGAACAAACAGCCCACGTAAACACATCTCTGATGGCTCCACGGAGAGAACCCCTGATGCCCGCCTCCGCGATGGGCTGCCTCCCCACACAGCAGCATCAGCCCGCAATCAGCAGCAGTCGCAGGCCCTGTTTTATTGTTCGCTGGTGGGCGCTGCCCGATGCCGTGGGGCTGCTGGCCCTGAAGGAAATGTTTTTGTTTGTGTAGTACTGCCAGACTTCCTACACTCCTAGGGACACGATTCTCCCTCCCCTCTCTCCTAGCCAGCCCCCAATGCATACTGCACCCCGCCCACAGCTCACCAGCCAGTCTAACAGGCACTAATGTGTCTCATAAAGACATGCGGTGTCCTTCTAGCCCAAAGAAAATCGTACACACACTTTGGAAGGACTTCTACCATCAGCAGTACCATCGATTTTCTCTGGGGAAATATAACTAGGCACCTGCTTTCAAAGGCCTGTCCTGTGACTGAGGCTTGGCTTAGCAGATATGCCACCCTGAAATACAGCCCAGCAGGATGAAAAGAGGGAGGATTTGAGGTCAGGGGCCACAGCTCCACATTCCCAGATGAGTGATCAAGATGCAGTCACTCATTTTTTCCTTCCCTGTCACCCAAAGGTTGGAAACCCAAGTTCAGGGATTCATGGAGGTAACTCTCCCTTCTGCTCTCATGTACAGGATAACACAGCTGTGGTGGCCAAGGCTGACTGATTTCCACCTCCAGCTCTGCCACTTCGAGGCTGGGTAGCTGTGCACGATTAGCTTTTCCTCCCCAGATCACAAGGAAGCATTCACAAAAAACAGTCTCTGAAGCCACACAACCAGAGTTTGAGGCCCCAGATCTATCACTGCTTAGCCATATGGCCCTGGGCAAGTCATTTCACTCCTTTGCCTCAGTGTTCCCATCTGTCAAATGTGTATAATACCACTAAGTTAATGACACTGTTGCAAGGATTAAGAGAGTTACTAAATGTGCTAGTCACGGGGACATGCCCAATAAACACTATCTGTTGTTTTCTTACCTGTAAATGGGGGTGGGGTGGGAGGAGTAATAAAAATGTTATTATTCTTCCACAGTCAGGACCAAATGAGAGATGATGGTTGAAGAATTCTGCATACATGGGTACCGACCATTTTAAAAGCTGTTTGTCACATTAGTAATAAAAATAACAGTGAAGTTTCCTACTGAGAGATCAGAGCAAGTGGCTACAGGTCCAGGGTCTGAGAAAGATGCCCGTCCTTCCCCTCACTCACCATGTGACACTGGGCACAGACAACTCCCTTCCCCTGTGACCCGGCATCCTCAGGTGTGAGTAGGGGAAATAACACACCTACCTCTGAAGACTGTTATGAATGTCGTAGTTCATATACAAATAGCACCCGGGCACAGCAGCGGGCACCCTGGGCCATTACTGTCCTTACTACATCCTAGGTCCTGTCCCCCGAGCTAGGGATACAGCAAGGGACAGAACAGATGAAGCACCCCCAAGTCACACTCGAGTGAAGGAGAGAGAGAGGGCGCCTGCAACTCTGTAAGCCGACACTTAGGTGCTACGAAGAAAAGAAAGCAGGACCAGGAGAGAAGGTGGAGCCTTACTGTGAGGACAGTAGGGGCTCACCCATAACTGCCGCGCCCTCTGGCTGCAGTCCATCTGCTCCCCTTCTACCAGAGTAACAGTGACAAAAACTTGCCACGCTCTTTCCACGTGCCAGGCTCTGAGGGGACGCGTGAGGGGACGCTCACTGAGTGAACATTTGCATCAATCCTGTGATATTACTGGTCTTATTACCTGGTTTCTGAAGATTAGAAAAACGGAGGCTCAGACAGATCAAGTAACCTGCCCAAGGCCACACAGGTTCCTGGAAGACCTGGGATCTGAGCCCAGTGCAGCCTGACTCAAGAATCCCAGGCCCCCCTGCTGGGCTAGACAAACCTAAGCCACTCTTCTCACCAGCAGCAGTGACGCGGACACTCCTTCACCAAGACCTGCTTAGACGGAGTTCACTGCTACTCCTCCAGCTCCTCTCTGAGCCCAAACACAGTGGGGAGAAAGGAGGAGGGGGTCCCTAGAGGTCGGCCATGGCACGGTGATCTGACCTCGGGCGGCCAACTGCCGGGTCTTGTCAGCAGGCGCAGGACACAAAGAGTGGACAACAGAAGGGCGGGGGAGAAGGAACCTGTCCTTTCAGGCGCAGCTCCCGCATAGGTGTTGATGGCGCTTTCTGCTCAGCGCATGCTCCGCTCGATTCCTGACTGCACTTTCTGATGTGTTTCAAACGGAACATCTGTGCAAGGAGGGAGCTCCCATTCCACACACTCGGGGTCTGAATAGTAGAAGGCGCTCCTAAAGAGTCACAGGCTGGGAGAGGAGAAAGGGCGCATCCTATAACTGCACGGAGGCTCGCCAGGCCTGGAAGGGGAGACAAACAATGGACTGGACGTCCACCAGCCGAATAAAGGAATGAGCGGCCCTGCAGAGCAGCAATGCAAGCAGGCGGTGGGCACGAAAAGGGCCAGGGAAGCAGCTGCGGTTGCTCAAGTGTAGCTGATGGCTGCTCCCGCCCAAGTGAGGTCATTCAGGCGGTCTCTTCTGATTTTTTTTTTTTCTTTCACCATCACTAAAGGTCTGTATGTGTGTGAGCTATGTGAGAAAAGGGTATTATCAATATGTCCAAGAATGTGCACATGAGACACAATCTCCCTGGTTCAAGAGCCACAGAGTGATACAGCAGCTAGCGAGAGGGGCTGCAGAGCGAGGAGGAGGGAGGAGGGTCCTGGTCAGCAGCCCGGAAAGCAAGGCGATAGCGCGGCAAGAACAGGGCCGTGGAGACAGACTCGATGTGAGCCGTGACCCTGCTGCTTACTGATCTGTGACCCTGAGCAAGTTACGTAACTTTCCGATCCCCAGTTTCCTCATCTGTGTTACACCCGTCTCAACATGGTGTTTCTCTGAATGCACAGAAACAATGAGATCACCATGAAAAGATGTACAGAAGGTTCTCTTGAGCCGAAAATAAATAAATAAGCAAGTTGTGGCACTGAAGATGGCAGAAACGTAATCTCACTTATGTAAACTAAATACGTGTGTGTGTGTGCACCTTTTAAAATCTGGTACGATATATATTAAACTTACCAACAAGTTACTTCAGGGAAGAATACTTGAGGAGCAATAAAAGAACTTTTTACTTTTCTGTAGGATTTGAATCTTTACATTAATGTGTACTATTTTTATAATTAAAGAGATGAAAGTCATATAGCTAATAAAAGTCTAGTATTCAGAACATATAAAGATTTCCTACACCTCAACATAAAAGTACAAACACAATTTAAAAATGAGCATAAGACCTGAATAGACGTTTTTCTAAAGATGTACAAATGGCAAACAGGCACACAAAAAAATACTCAACATCACTAACATCAGGGAAATGCAAGTCAAAACTACAATGAGACATTACTTCCTACCCACTTAGATGGTAATAATAACAATGACAACAACAACAAGTACTGGCAAAGAGATGGAGCAATTAGAGTCCTTCAATATTACTGAAAAGAATGTGAAATGTGCAGTCCCTGTGGAAAAGTTTGGCAGATTGTCAAAAAGTTAAAGTTATTACTTTAGCAATTGCTAAAGTTATGACTCTAGCAATTCCACTCATGTTTATACCCAAAAGAACTAAAAGCACACTCACAGCAGCATTATTCATAATAGCCAAAAAGTGGAAACAACTCAAATATTCCTCAGCCTGTGAATGGAAAAATAACATGTGGCATATCCACTCAGTGGAATATTATTTGGCAATAAAAAAGAATGAAGTACTGATATGTGCTACAACATGGATGAACCTTGAAAATATTATGCAAGTGAAAAAAGCAAGTCAGAAGAGACCACATACTGTGTGAATTCATTCATATGAAACATTCAGAATAGGGAAATCTATGGAGACAGACTGGTAGTTGCCTAGAGCAATCCTTATGAGGGTGATTTGGGATAAAGTAGGGAGTGATTAGGCTCAGGGTATCTTTGTGAGGTGATGAAAATGTCCTAAAATGAATGTGGTGAAGCTTGCATAACTCTGACTATACTAAAAATCTCTGTAGTATACACTCTATGTGGGTGAATTAGACTGCAATAAAGCTGTTAAAAATGCTGCATGCCTACCTGGTTCTCGTCACTGAACAGTACTTGTCTCCCAGGTGGAAGGCTCAGGGGCAGATAGCATGCCTTGGTCTCCTCAGCTGGGGGACAGCAGTACTGTCAATTCTCATTGAGTGGATTTCTTTCCTTTCTTCACTGGTATCAGACCTGCATCATGAGCTAAAGACTCTCCTTGTCTACCTGCTCCTTCTCCCCTTTATCCTTTCATAAGAGTTTCTCCAAATACCCCTCCAGAAAAGTAAATTTTGCTACTACCCCATTTTACAGATGAGGAAACTGAGACTCAATGAGTTGAAATAACTAGCCTACGGTCACACAACTCATTTTACTGATTCTCTTCTTCAAGTTGTTCTGACCTTGGCTCCTCCAGGTATCAATTCCACTCTCCCTGGATACACAGCAGTTAACTCCTATTAACTCAGCCTAGGGACCCTGCCTCCCTGCCTTATGACCTTGCTCTCCCTACAAAAACTTGGGAATCATCCATGAGAGACTGTACATCAGCATAAGCTGCAAAAAAAAAAAAAAACAAACACTTCAGAAAGAAAATCCAGGCTAGGAGAACCACAACCCAGCGCTTGTAACTGTTACCTGGTGAAACTGCCTGGTCCAGTCGCAAGGAGAACTCTCCTCAATGCTGTCACCTTGGGATAAAGTCTGAGGGAGGAGCCTGGCCTAGGCATAACATTTATCACTGCTGTCAAGGTCAGGAGGAAAAGGAGAAGCCAACTGTGAGGACTCGGGAAGCAGTTCAGTGGGCAGGGGCTGTCAAGAAGAGTCGAAGCCCCTTGGCCTTTCTAGAAACACTAAGCAAGTCTCATACCACAGGCAGGACTAGTCATTGGATTTTCTTCTTTTGGATATACCTTCCAGGAGGTCTTGTTCACCATAATTCATATTCAAAGAACAAACCAAGTGCTCATTAACAATCAAACTACAGTGTTCCTGAGCAACTTAAATTTCAAGATAATTACAACATAATGACTCAACTCCTCCCACCCCTAAAAATGGAGGAAAAGACAGGGAAAAAAAAAAAAAAGAACATGGGGCTGGGGGAGGGGGTTAGTGAGGAAGAAAGGGAAAGAGACTGTTAAAGACTAAAAGAGTAATCAGCAAACAGAAAGAAAGTATCATTGGTTTTGCTCCCAAATAATCAGAAAAGAATGTTTTCAATAACTCCTTAACCAGGAGAATTAGATAACAAATAGTATAAGAAAAGGGAATTAAAGTTTATGACACATAATATTCCATATAATATCCCATTACTCTTCAAAAAATCATAGAAATGATGCCCGTTCTACAAATAAGGAGGCTGAAGCTTCCAACAATTAAATGACTTGCCCAAGATCACTACAGTGGGCACGTTTCAGGGGCACTGTCGGCCAATGGTAGAGAGTCTCCTTTAACGGGCAATCTTTGCCCAGGAATATCCCATCAGTCCGGCAGAAGTCCTCAGAAATGCACTGCAGTGCGTCATCTTCTACGCAATCCTCCTTTTTTCCATTCTTCACCAGTGGCAGACCTGCACCCTCTTTCACAGGATTCTGCCCATAAATTTCTCGCACATATAATTCTGCCCTGGTGTCTGCTTTCAGAGGACCCAAGCAGATAAACCCAGAGAATGACAGAACAGGAACTTGAACCTACGTCTAAGCCCAAACCCCTTGTGCTTCCTTTCCTTTATACCCAGAGATTAACCGATAAATAAATCACGCTGTGAAATCCAACGACTGATTCTCAGGTTTTCTCTTCCGAGATCCATCAGCAACATTCAGTGCAGCTGATGCGTCCTTCCTCGAAGACACTTCCTTTGGTTTCCAGGATCCCACACTCCTCCAGAATTCTCTGGCCACTTATTCTGTCTCTTTGGCTGGTTCCTCCTCACCATCTTGACCCACAAACCTTGATGTGTACTGTGCAGGGCTGTTTCCAAACCCTTCTCTTCACTATCTACATTTATTCTCTAAAATAATCTCATTTAATCTCAAGGCTTCTTCTACATGTTCGTGCCTCCCAGATGTCTCTCTCGAGCCACACCCGTTGTCTGAACTCTCAACTTACATAGCTAACAGCCTACTTGACCTCTCCACTTGGATGTCTATTAGTATTGCAAACTAAACACAGGATAAAACCTGGTCTTCTCTCACACCCAGTCTGTCCTCCCACATCTGCCCTATCTCAGTAAACGGCAACTCTGTCCTTCCAGTTGCTCAGGTCAAAAACCTTGAAGTCATCTTTGAGTTCTTTCTTCCAAATTTACAACCAAGCTGTCAGCAAATCCTGGTAGCTTTTCCTTAAAATATGCCCAGAATCTAACCACTTCTAACCAATCCCATTGCCATACTAGTCCAGGCACCATACCGGGATTACTACAATAGCTCCCAACTGGTCCCTGTCACCCTCACCGTGAGACAGTGTAATTCTCAAAATGGCAGCCAGAACGATCCTTTCAAAACCTAAGTCAGATCATGTCCCTCCCTAGCTCAAAACCCTCCAATGACTTCCCATTTCACTCCAAACAGAAACCAAAATCTTTATAAGGGTCTACAAGAACTATGATGGCTAATTTTATTTATTTATTTTAATTTTTATTGGGGTATAGTTGATTTACAATGCTCTATTAGTTTCAGGTATACAACAGATGGTTAATTTTTTGCATCACAGTGGTCCCAGATAGTTGGTCAAACATTATGCTGAGTGTTTCTCTGAGGATGTCCTGGACGAGTGGAACATTCAAATCTTTAGACTAAGTAAAGCTGACTGCCCTTCCTAGTGTGGGTGGGCCTTACTCAATCACTTGAAGACCTGCAAAAAACAAAAATAATACGGAATTCCCCTAAATAAGAAGGAATTCCTTCTGCCCAACTGCCTTCCAACTGCAACAACGGTTTTTTACCCCCGCCTTTGACTCACACTGAAACGTCAGCACTTCCTGGGTCTCCAGCCCCTGGGCCTTCAGACTGGTAACCACACTGTCAGCTCTCCGGAGCCTCTGTCTCCCAAGACTGCAGATCTTGGGACCTGGTGGCATCGATAATCGCATGGGCCAATTCTTTATAATAAGTCTCTTTATATATAGACCCTTTGGTTCTGCTTCTCTGGAGAACACTGACTAGTAAAGACTTTACGTGATACTGGCCTCCCCACTTCACTCTGGTCTCAGCTCCGACTTCCCTCCCCTCCCGTGTTCTGCTACCACCACTGAGCACTCTTACTGTCTTACTATCTTACACCACCTCAAGGTCTTTGCACTTGCTGCTTCCTCTGCCTTAGTGCTGAATATAAGCATAGTCTGCTCTCTCATGTCCTCAGTTCTCTGCTAAATTATCACCTTTCCCCTGAAGCCTTCAGTGAATACACCACTTAAAACTGCACCAGCCCACTACCACCATCTATAATGTCCTTTATTGCTTTTCATTGCTTTATTTTTCTCCACAGAGAGAAAAATGTGGCCAGCTGACACACACATTGTATGTGTGTGTTACTGTCCATTTTCTCAGTGAAAAATTAAAGTCACTCAATCGTGTCCGACTCTTTGCAACCCCATGGACTATACATTCCATGGAATTCTCCAGGCCAGAATACTGGAGTGGGAAGCCTTTCCCTTCTCCAGGAGATCTTCCCAACCCTGGGACAGAACCCAGTAGAGGTTCCACAAAGGCAGAGGTTGTGTCTGGCTTGCTCACTGCTATAAATCTCTATGTCTAGAACTATGCCTGACACATAGTAGGTGCTCAATAAATATCTGCTGAATAAATTTATAAATATCCTAGAAGTTTCATATTTCAGCATAATGATTTTATATGATCATAAGAGCAGTTAAGAGGTCACCTGGTGCCAGAGGAGGATAGGGACTGACTCGCAACGGGGCACTGGGAACTTTCAGGATGACTGAGCTGGTCTACAGGCTGACTAAGATAGTGGTTACAGGGACACATATTTGTCAAAATTCATTATCATGTACACTTGAAATGGGTCCATTTTTTTGTATGAAAGATATACCTCAATATAGTTGACTAAAAAAAAAAAAAAAAAAAAATCCCCAAATTGTTTATATTCCAGACTGCCTCCACACCAAAAAGTGGTGTACAAATTCACTTTTAGATTATGCATCCTGGTTTGAGCTCTGGCAATTATGCTCCACATGGTGTGGGCTGGTATATAATTAAACTTTAAAATACTAATTGCTGCCCCTTATTACAAAAAGAAAAAGTGCTCTCAGAGGTCCACAGATGTTAAGAATAGACTTTAAAATCAAGCAGACCCATATTTAAATCCTGCACAGCTCTATCTTTATTAGCTAGATGAACTTGAACAAGTTATTCAACCTCTCTTGGGCTTACTTAGCTCATGTACCAAAAAAAAAGGAAATAACAAAATGACCTAAATAATGTAGCATAAGGCCTAGAGTATAGTCTGCACTCAGTTAAGCAGTCACTTTGCTTAGTATTATTATCACCAAGCAGTGAGACAGGAGAGCCACTGAAATATCAATGGGGTTTCCTAAGAGAGTGACATCAAGTTTCGGTCTGTGGGCCATTGGAGGGGTCACTCAGGTGTGTTGCAGATGTTCGCCTGGCCCTGAAGTGCCCATGTCTCCAGGAAGCTCAGCAATATGCAGCACACTAGTGCAAATAAGCACTGTCACAATCAAGGAGCAAAACCTACACCAAGGCGCCACACATTCTGTTCACATCTCCCCCAGTTACAGTCCCCCATCCACCACTTCCCACCTCTAGCAGAAGAACAGGAAGATCCTTAGAAGGTCATTACAATACTGTTAGCAAAAAGGAAAACAATTTAAACCACCAAGATATTCAACAACTGGCAACTATTTAGTGCTATAGATAACAGGCAAACACTATGCAACCCTTAAAAAGAGTAAGAAAGAACTCTCACCAGAGAGCAAATGACACATTAAGTTACAAAAGCAAAGTGCAGAAGAGTGTGTATAATATAATCCCATGTCATCACAAGAAAAATGGAGAAGGATATTTAGACATGTATCTGAAGTTGCATAGAAAAAGTCTGGAACAAGGTGCTAAAAGTTGTGCTCTATGCCAGGGGAGTAGGGGGGAGAATGGATACATGTATATGTATGGCTGAGTCCCTGAAACGATCACAACATTGTTTTTTTATTATTAATTTATTTATTTTTACTTGGAGGGTAACTGCCTTACAATACTGTGTTGGTTTCTGCCATACATCAAAATGATTTAGCCATAGGTTTACATATGCCCCCTCCCTCTTGAACCCCGCTCCCAGCTCCCGCCCCACCTCATCCCTCCAGGTTGTCACAGAGCGCCAGGCTTGAGCTCCCTGCATCATGCAGCAGATTCCCACTGGCTATCTATTCTACATGTGGTAATACACATGTGTCAATGCTCCTCTCTCAGTGCCTCCCACCCTCCCCCCCAGTGGCCACAGGCTGCTCTCTACGACTGCATCTCCACCGCTGCCCTGCAAACAGGTTCATCAGCACCATCTCTCTAGATTCTATCACAACACTGTTGATTGGCTATACTCCAAAACAAAATTTAAAAATAAAAGTGGCCCCCTCTGGAGAACAGAATGGAAGTATTTTAATTTTCTATTTAATCCTACTTAAAGTAAAACCAATGCAGAAACTGACATGAAATAATAAAAGAGGAGGACAATCCAGGAAGGAGGCAGCTTCACCGAGGAATGAGTCGACCCCAGGTACTTTAATCTCTTCGGTGAATTCATGATTCCTAACATTTTTTAAATTTTTTTAAATTTTTTTTATTTTTTGTCTTATTTAAAGTCAGAGATGAACTCAGTGCTCTCAAAGCAAAACAGCTTCATTCTACTTTGTGTGGTTTTCTCATCAATATTTGGTAAAACAACTAGTAAGAGAGTATTTGTTTGGGGGCATAAAGAAGATGTGAATGGGCTAGGGGCCTGACCAAAACAAACTCCTGCTCAAAACTTTTCAGGGTCCCTGATTAAGAAATGAAAAACTGACACACCAAAACAAGCTGCTACCAGGAGGCAAGAACAGGGGAAAAGGTAGTAAGTCAGTCTTGAGTTCCATCCTAGGCAGCCCTATGACAGTGGGCACTGATTCCTGGGAGTTTCGGGTCTCCTATCAGGCAAGTGGGCATAAGAACCATCTCCTGACCTCAGAGTGGTATTATGAGAATGCAGGGAGAAACCCTGAGGCATTCAGCACAGTATCTCCAGGCATTAAATCTGTAGTGTAGGTGGTTAATAAATAGGACCCAGAACTTGATGACATAAAGAACAAAAAGAGAAGAGACTACTTCAGCGAATCTTGATTAACAGGAATGTTCAAAGAATCCATCCAGTTGATTGACTTCTCTAAATGCAAGAAGACCAGCCAGAGAAGAAAACAAAAGCCATATACATTGTCAGTGGGGACGGATGTAACCCAGAGCCTGCGAGGCCCAAGGTCATCTTACTGAAGACAGCCAGGAGGAAAACTTGTACACAGTCACACACAGCTGGATTTGCAAAGGCCATAAAAAGAAAGCTTGGTGATAGGAACCACCCAGGCTCCAAGTCTGACCTGTTATTGCTTTAGGATTTATCTTCTGTCTTCTTCCCAAAAGGATCAGAGGCAGATTGTAGGAAGAGTCAGGTACTCAGCAGACTCATTTAAATAAGAATATGAGAATCAGAGGAGAGTATAGAGGGTGAGGTACCAGCTGAGATCCGTTGCAACTGAAAATAAAACTTAGCTCTGGGCATCCAGACTGAAGGCAGAAAAGCAAACCGGTAGACTGTCATTAGGGGAAGAATCAGATTCAACTGGGAAGATACATTTTTACAGAATTAAACTTGAAACGTTATCATCAGAAACTGATCCTGGGACTTCATGCATTTGATTACCTCCCACCTCCCAGACTCCTAAAATAAGCTTTAGTGTGCTGTTCTCCTCCTCACAGGTTTGCTGTGTGACCTGGAGCCAATGCCTCACCTCTGAGTGTCTCAAAGGGAGGGATGCGCCTGCCTATTTACGAAAAGGAATGAAGGAACCTTTGTCAGCATTAACTGAGTGCTTACTAAACTTCAAAAGCCTTGTGTACATTATCTTACTGAAATCTCCCAACAACTATAAAAGGCAAGCCCTATAAATACGTTACAGATGAGCTCTCTGAGATTCAGAGAGGTAGAAACAGCTGATACTGTCACAAAGCTAAAAAGTAGAAGAATCAGAACTCCATTCCAGGTTTTCATGTTACCAAGGTGCAAATTTAACTGTTAGACTTTTGCACTTCTTTTGTGTATCTCAAGCACCTAACAGGTTCCTAGCATATAGTAGGTAATCAGCATTCTTGTTCCCTTCCTCACTCCTTCCTTTTCTCCTGAAGTAAAATTATGTATGTAAGGAAAATTGTATGTCTACTGAAATATTATTAGTATCTTATATTTATAGAGCTTCTTTTCCTCTAAGGAGATCACACTACTTAATTTGTTTTCTCTACTAATTTCACCAAAGATCTAGCTATCATTGTGTATTATATCATTTATTTTACAAATGAGGAATTAGACGGCAACAATCTGCTAGGGTGATGTGCCCAGAGTCATATGGAAGTCACTGCCAGAACCAAATAAAAACCTTGGTTCTCTTTACATCTAAATCAGCCTTTATCCTCTCACATGACACAACCTCCATAATAAAGAACAGATCATTCATTTTTTATCTGGAAAACTACCAAACGAATAATTCAGTAAGGGGCCCCATGACCTTACCACCTTGTCAAAGGGAAGAAAGTATATAAAAAATGAGGTTTGCAGGAGCAGACGGTTTTGGTCCGTCAACTTTCTCTTGGATTACACCCATTAACCAACATAAAATACTGCAAAATATAATGTAACAGATCCCCATGTCTTTGGAAATTCAAGTTAAACTCACTGATCTTTCAAAACTTATATACAATGCACAAGGGCAGCCATTAACTCGAGTGCTGCAGAGATGCACATGACGTCAGCGAGTTCTTTGAAAGAAACACATGATCCACAGTTGGGCCACTCTAGAAGAATCCAAGTCAGCGACGAACACTTAGGGGCATCAATTCACAGCATCACAACATTCTGGAGCTCCAGAAGGGACCTGGCAGGCCACTGAGAACAACGCCTTCATCTTGTACGTGAAGAACCCGAGGCTCGGGGTGGGGCTTTGCCAAGATTTCACAGACATGAGAGCAAGAACGAAAAAATTAAGCTGCTGACTATATCCATCCCACTTGCGAGTCATGCTTCTGATGGCCGTGAGTACACCTAGCACTTTCCAGAATTACCCACCTATACACTGAGCGCAGAAGAGCGAGCCTGAAATATGGTAACAGAAAAACTCAGAATTCAAATTCTGGCCATGTGATCTTGAGGAAGTCCCTTAACTTCTCTGAATTTTAACTTTTTTCATCTATAAACTGTAGGTAATAGTAAACTCCACAAGTAAGCTGCCAGTAATATAAACAAGGGGCCTGCACAGCCCTGAGTTACACAAAGGCCAACATTAGGTCCACATAAAACCCGAACACCCAGCACAGAGGCTGGCACATAATACATTTGTAGGAAATCTGCTAAGCGAATCAATGAACTAACCAAGCAAACAAGTACCGGACTTGAACTCGGGTCTATTTGCTTCTTACATAGCTCCCAATTCATACGATTTCAAAGCAGAGTGTTATTTCTGACTTACAGAGGCCATTTTCTGGCAAAAAAGCAGGAAAAAAAAAATCTCTGCAGGGAAGTTCTTGGACTCTTCAATGTTGGTATTAATTCTTGATGCTAGCATAGGTACATCATGAGGCTCTAGAATCAACTAAACCTGAGCTTCAGCATAAGCTGTATGACCTCAAAGACACACATTCTCTGAGCCTGAATTTCCACACCTGGGAAAAAAATCTACTTTACAGAGGTTGTGTGACAAATGCAGCAATCTATATAAAGGAATACAGAATGATGTGTGGCACATGATGACAAGTTCACATTCCACTTCCCTTCTAGTTATTGGGAAGCTTCATTCATTCATTTCACTTAGATACCTGCTCTGATGTCACTTCCTTCTTGAACCTGCCTACCTACAAATAAAAGCCACAACACTCACTATCCCCTTAGCCTGCTTATTTTTCTTCATAGTTCTTACCATCCCCCGACATTACGTGTTTGTTTGTTTACTGTGCCTGTTGTTGTTCAGACACTAAGTTGTGTCAGACGTTGTGATCCCACGGACTGCAACACACTAGGCTTCCCTGTCCTCCACCATCTCCTGAAGTGGGCTCAAACTCATGTCCACTAAGTCAGTGATGCTATTCAACCATCTCACCCTCTGACGCCCCTTGCTCTTCCTGCCCTCAGTCTTTCCCAGCATCAGGAAATCTTTTCCAGTGAGTTGGCTCTTCCCATTGGGTAGCCAAGGTACTGGAGCTTCAGCTTCAGCATCAGTCCTTCCAATGAATATTCAGGGTTGATTTCCTTTAGGATTGACTGGATGGATCTCCCTGCAGTCCAATGGACTCTCAAGAGTCTTCTCCAGCACCACAATTCAAAACCATCCATTCTATGAGGCTCAGCCATCTTTATGGTCCAATTCTCATATCCACAGAGAACTACTGGAAAAACCATAGTTTTGACTATACAGACCTTTGTTGGCAAAGTGATATCTCTGCTATTTAACACATTGTTCAGGTTTGCCATAGCTTTCCTTCCAAGGAGCATGTGTCTTTTAAAATCATGACTGCAGTGACCATCCACAGTGATTCTGGAGCCCAAGAAAATAAAATCTGTCACTGGTCAAACCCAGGTCTCCTGCATTGTAGGCAGATTCTTTACCATCTGAGTCACGGGTTTCTTTACTGTGCCTACTTGACTATAAAATAAGCCCCAGGAGGGTGGGGACTTTCTCTTGTTGGTGCTATTTAATGTTCTATCTCAACAAACAGGAAACAGCCTGGCATGTAGTTAAGGCTTAATAAATATTTGTTGAGTGACTGAATGAATTCAACATTTACTTGGGGCTTGCTGGGCTTCCCAAGTGGCGCTAGTCGTAAAGAACCCACCTGCCAAAGCAGGAGATGTAAGAGACGTGGGTTCTATCCCTGGGTGAGGAAGATCCCCTGGAGGAGGGCATGGCAACCCACTCTAGTATTCCTGTCTCAAGAATCCCATGGACAGAGGAGCCTGGTGGGCTATGGTCCATAGGGTCGCAGAGTTGGACACGACTGAAGCAACTTAGCACACACCAAGTCCTGGAATTAGGCTACTGCAGTGGCCTCCCAATGATACTCTCTGGGTCCACTCTGTCCCCCTACATTTCACCTGTTAATCAGCAGCCAGAGAGCTCCTGAAAAGTCAACATCAGATCACTCCTCTGCTGAAGGGCCTCCAATGGCTACCCACCATAACGACAGCACAGCCCACGCTACTCATCAGGGCCTGTAATGCCTAGAGCATGGGCCTCTCACCAATCCAACCCCCACACCACCACTGAGGCACAATGGCTTTCTCGTCATCAAATATGCCGAGGTCTTATTATTTCTTTTCTTTTTTAATTTCAAAATAAACATACACTTTATGCCTTTGAAACTCTTAAGTTCTATATATTTACATAACTAACAATATTCTGTTCTTTCTTATACCTAAAATTCTTCAACAAGTGAGGACTAGTGGGAAAATGACTCTTCCAGAAATCTGGGTTAGAGATTACAAGTGTCGAGGTCCTTTCAGACTCAGGGCCTTTGGACTGTCTGTTCCCTCTGCCAGGGAAGTTCTTCCCCTAGGCTGCCTTGTCCTCATCATTCAACTCTCAGCAGAAATGTGACCTCCTTGTGAAGCTGTCCCTGCCACCATCACTCTCAGCAAGTCACTCTCTATTGGAACACACTGTCCTTTCTTTGCTCACAGCATTTCATTATCTGGAATGACTTTATTTGAGTCCTATCTTCCCACCGGAATGTAAAATACATGAGGACAAGAACTCTGTCAGGCCTACTGCTGCATCTGAATCAATAAACTGGATCCCAAAAGATGCTGGAGCCGGCCAGGATGAGAGATACAGGTAAAGGACGCCATCAGGCTAACAGCATCATGGAGTGTTGGTTTTCTTCCAAAGAGAGCTGCCCCATTACATCAAAATATGTGAATGTCAGCCAGACTTACTTGGGAATGGGTACCCGAATTAGCGTCCCCTCCACTTCTGGGTTCAGATTCATTCCACTTTCTCTTATAGCCTTGATAGCTGCAGCTGTACACTGAAAACCAGATCAAAAGGTAAACAGAATTAGTAAATAATTATTACCAGATGCAAGCCCTCTGTCGATAACTGGCAACCCATCTTGGCAGAACATGGAAACATTTAGTTCTGTTACCAGTAAGATCAGGAAGTTACATTGGTGTAGAGTGCTTTGATCAAGCTGAATAGCAAACTATGTCCACTCCTGGTACCAGTGTATTGCAGGAGGGAAAAAAAAAGCATAGAGGAAAAAATAAAAAGAAAACAGCTCTGCTTCTTTGAAAAGATTTCAATGGTTTGAGGCAACGCAGATCAAAACCACAATAAATCCTCAAGGGAGGGGGGCTGGTCTGTGCAAAGATTGGTGTAAAGACAGCTGAAAGATTTTATACATTAAAAATTCCAGTTGACATTTTACACTCAAAATATACCAGTGCCGACTGGAATGAGTAAATAAATTTAACTCACTCGCATCTATGCTCATACCAACCTCACTCGTGTTTTGGCATGAGCAATGAATCTCTGCTGGTATGCGTGCCAAGAAAGGAAGTATGGAAGATCTCAGTTCAAATCCCCACTCTGCTAACCATGTGACCCTGGGCAACAAGCTTGACCTCTCTGAGCCTCCATGTAGTAATCTGAGACCCTGCAGTACTGTACCTCAGAAAGGATTAAATGAGCTAACATGAGCCATGCATCTTCCTCTGTGTCTGGGTGCCTGTAACACCTGGGCAAGGGGCGCTATTATATAAACATATTCAATAAAGATAACAATGCACAAACCCCCAAAGAATGATGAGCTGATGTCATCACTTAACCAATGCACTGCTGTCTTTTTTTTTTTTTTTTTTTGTGCCTATACCATGAGGAATGTGGATGTCACATCTTAGTTCCCCTGAACAGGGATTGAACCCATGCCCCCTGCAGCGGAAGTGCAAAGTCTTAACCACGGGACTGCCATTAAAGTTCCTCTTTGTTTAAAAAAAATTTATTTCATTGAAATATAGCTCTTTTACAATGTTAACTTCTGCTGTACAGCAACATGACTCCGTCATACATAAAGATCTTCTTTCTCATGTTCTTCTCCACCACGGTTTCTCACAGAACACGGAGGATCATTCTCTGATGCACTGCTGTCCTGACGTCCATCAGGGTCTCTTCTGACACAGCCTTCTCTCTGTTTGGCAAGGTGGCATGCTGGTACACTGACGTCCCAAATTGCCTCATCTCAACCTTAAGCAACATTATAACCACACCTGGTTCACAATCCTACCGCATAAGAGAAGGCAGTGTGGAAAAGAGAACTCCATTGGCATGACAATGTGCCATTCATGAAAACAAGGCCCCTGATTTTCAAAAGAATTTTAGGTTTGACCAGAGCCAATCCACATCGCTCGGCTTCAAGGAGCCAATTCCCAGCCTTGAGTTCCTCCCTAGACTTTCCAGTTTAAATAAATGGGGTTTGTTGCACACCTATTTTATTTTTCCAGGTTGGGTTTTGTTTCAAGGGCGTGCCTAAAAAGCTCATCCATTTCATGGTAAAATGACCTGAATTCTACAGGGACATAAGATGTTATTGTTAGGTCAAAAAGACAAACCAGCATTCCACAAGAAGACAAATCATGCCCTTGGGCTACAGAATTTAACTCTGCAGCCACTGCTTAAAATGATAAATTCTTAAAATGTACCTCTGACCATAGACTACTGGAGCTGGAAGGGATCTCAGACAGAACCAGTACAGTCCCCTCCATCTGGTAAAGGTCACACCCCTACACAGAGACACAGTCCCTGAAAGTCAAGAGCAACAAGTGAAGACCTCGCTCATCACACTTCTGGCTACTGACAGTGTTAAAGAGGAGGCTCAGCTCCTCAACTCTCCATCCAGTGACGTTACTTAGTCTCTATTACCTCCCAGATCCACTAGTTCAATGTATTCAGTAACTATGGCACAGGGAATTTGATTCTTTTTTTTAATAGCCAAAAAGAATTTGGAACTAGGTCTGGTGTATAAAGCATATGGCCAAGGTAAATAAAAGAGCTGGATAAAGAAATGAAATTTTCCTCTACAAGAGAACTACCAACTTCCTTAATAAAAATGAAACACAGATTTCTAAAGTTAAACATAAAGGGAGGGGCTTCCCTGGCAGTCCAGAGGTTTGGACTCTGCACTTCCAATGCAGGAGGCACAGTTTCTATCCCTGGTCGGGAGAACTAAGATCCCACATGCCTCTCTGTGTGGCCAAAATATAAATAAATAGACTAATTAATTAATTAAAAAACAAAAAAAAATTTTTTTAAGGGAGAATCACCACTTTGAAGGACTGACCTGATTTCAAGTCTCCTAACTTTTTCTGAAGCTTTTCATTGAGGGAAAGACTGGTAACTTGGCTGGACCACCCCACCACCACCACCACCACCTCCACTTTCCCTTCATAGTCTGACCCAAGTGTTGCCACACAGCCTTCCTAGGCAAGCATGGGAGCACCCACTGCTGCTTCCAAGCTAGGCAGGAGCTACAGCTCAATATTTACACCTTCCCTGTCCAAGGCTCAGTGCCAAGGATGCAGCGAGTGCTCAGTAAAAGCTTGCTGAATAAGTAGATTAATATGTATATTAAAGCACCAGCTCAAACCTGTTAGAAACATTCTTCATGTTTATACCTTCTCCCAAAAGCCTTATTTTGTACCATTTTATACCTGTTCTGTGTCCTTTTGCATGCAGAAAAAATGTGAACCAAGAGTGATTTCATTTGCAAAAAAAAAACCTACTGAAAGACGTAGTTCTTCTGAAATACTTTAAACATGTACATTTTAGTTTGATACGGAAGAATACAGAAACTCAGGGAATTATAGTCATTTTCCCAACATGACTTCTGACCTACTCATGGTTCAGACAAGAAGGCATGCATTTCTATCACATTTCCATCTCCTAGCCTTTACCCCTCACTGAAGAGATGCCCACCAGCGCCCCAGTGCAAACAGATGCTCTCCAATGGCAACAAGGACTCACTGCTTGTGGCTGCTTGGAGTACTGTGTTGAGAAAGATCACAGATCCCATGTGGTGTTAGGCAGGACCGAGCGCTGTGATCAATTAGCAATGTCTGCTATTACTGCGTGCGTACATGCTCACTCAGTAGTGTTTGACTCTTTGGGACCCCAGGGACTATAGCCTGCCACACTCCTCTGTCCATGGGATTTTTCAGGCAAGAATACTGGAGTGGGTCGCCTTTCCTCCTCCAGGGATTCTTAAACTAATAAATCCAATTCATTCATGTCTACACTCACATCTATATCTATGTGCATGTGTATGCTACAGGACAAAAGATGATGAAATTTTTGTAGACAGGTGAACAAGTCCTTGACAATCTGGGTTCAAGTCAACAGCTGATTTGCAGAGACTCAACAAAAATACTTGTGGAATTAAGGAACAGATGGTGAAAGGAGCACAGGATGTAGAGTCAAACAGACAGACATAAGCTCAAGTCCTGGCTGTAGGGCCACAGTATCAATCTGTGGAAGAATTCTACTTTTCTGAGCCTCAGATGCCTCCTCTAGAAAACGGACTTAAGTCTAACTTCAAAGAATAGCTGTGCTGATCACATGAAACAAAATACAAGAAAGCAATGCCTAGCAGCCCTGTAGACACTCAACACACCTTTCTTCCTTTCACAAGAGCAATAAAGGAGCCTGCAGAATTTTTTTTTTTTTTTTTCATTTGCCTTACTCAAATCATGCTGTGGTCTGTTTTTGTTTTTTTTTTTTAAAAAACTCCCTTCTTTCCCATCATTAACTCTAGCTGCAGGCAAGTTTATGGAAGGTAGTAACTTGTGTGTATCATTTATCAAGTGGGACACATGCTAAACAAATGCAATGCAGTTTTCTGTCCTCAATGCATTTAAAAAGATTATGCATGTAAATCTGCATCATGTCTCTACGGCATGACCCAGAAATGCCCAGGTTTGAAAAGAAAGCCAGCCGCATGTGAAACAGAAAGGAAGTCTATAAACACAGAGAGGATTAGCTCAGCATTTTGAAGCTATAAACCTGGGTGCTCCATGGACAGCGTCGAAGCCAGAGGAAGGAAATGTTTAGTTAGAGCTGTTTGTTTAATATATACACCAGATGAGATAAAGGAATTCAAAAGACAATGTAACTCACACTTCCTCACTCTGTCCTTGTAAGAAGCCTCTCTACTAAGGTTAACTGTAGATGTGGTTTGTTTTTTTTTTTTTTTTCAAAACTCACAGAATTTCAACTTGGAGAAATGGCAAAGATGCCTTGCTTGGAAAATGAAGATATATTCCAATTTCCTAAGAAAAAATTAAGCTGTTAATACCTCCTCCTGCCTCCTAAGATGCTCTGGTGGCCAATCAGGTGCTTCTTCTGTGAATGCCATTTGCTATTTAATAACAGAAGTGGCTGGCTCTGAAAAGCAATCTGCCTGATGAGGTCTTCAAGCTGTGTAATTAGGAGGCTGTTCCCTAAATTGGCCCGCGGTGCCTGTGGGATCAGATGAACAAGGCGGAGAGGCCTCAGTGGTTCAGAGGGGCCAGAAGGGGAAAGAGCTAACAGTTCCCTTTCTGTCCATTTCTCTGCTCCTCAGGAACACCACGAATGAGTGCCTCCCTTCCATCAACCTAATGACAAGTATTCACCCATTTGAAGGAAATTTACTGGGTGCATCCATGTGTCAGGCATGGTGTTTGGTGCTGGACAGAATGAGCAAGTTGGATATGATTCCTACATTCCAAGCTTACGATCTAGTGAAAGGGAGATGGAAAACTAAGGTGTAGATTAGTGCATAACTACTAATAAGCACAATGAAGAAAAAGAACTGTGCTGTATAAAAGTGGTTAATATAGAGGAATAATTGAGATTTTGCGTAGACTAGGAAAGACTTCTCTGAGAAAGTAATATGAAAGCTGTGGTCCAAAATATGGATAGTAATTAGCCAGATGAGAGTGATCCAAGCAAAGGAAACAGCATATGCAAAGGCCCTGAGGATACTAAGGTTTGAGGAACTGAAAGGCTAGTGGGCAGAGCAGTGTGCAAGCGTGACAGCGGCAGGAGACTGGAGAGTCTGCAAGAGACAGGCAGGGGCCATTTCACACAAAGCCTTCTAGGCCACAGTCACCTTCTTCTCAAAGATTACTTGAAGCCACTGATAAACTCAGTGCCCGGGAGTGACATAATCCAATAGATATTAGTGTCTTTACAAGTTCACTCTCGCTAAAGTACGGAGAACACAACAGGGGAGAAGTGAGTAATACCCCCACAAATATGGGCACATCGGCTGCAAGAGCCCCCTGATTTGAAACAGTTTGTTCATAGCAAGGGCTTACTCTTATCTCTAACCCAGTTTTGTCAAATCCAGCAGGTTCAACTTTGGTCTCTGTCTTTGGGCTAGAATTACTGAAAGAGACCATGGGAATAGACAGAGACTTCAGATTCCTTCACCTCACGTGAAGAGATGAGGAAATGGAGACCCAGAGAGTGATGCAACCTACATAGACAGTTGGCAAGAGGTGGGACCAGATTCCAGGTCCTCAGGAGTCCCAATCCAGGTCACTTCTTACTGGATCAGTAAGGAAAAGCCGATTTATCTTCCCCAACCAGACTTAAAATCACAGCCTCCAGGTTGCAACGATCTAATGCAATCCACCTTCCAGCCCTGGAAGCACTGTGCTCTGGGCAATATTCTGCAATGGCCAGTTGAGTCTGAAAGGAATGTGAATTCCTGGAAGGTCTGCTCCAAATAGGGCTTCCCTGGTGGCTCAGACGGTAAAGAACTCACCTGGGTTGGGAAGATCCCCTGGAGGAGGGCATGGCAACCCACTCCAGTATCCCTGCCTGGAGAATCCCCGTGGACAGAGGAGCCTGGCAGGCAACAACAGTCCATGGGGTCACAAAGAGTCAGACACCACTGAGTGAGCAAGCACACACAGCACAGCGCTTCTCCAAATAACAGTGCAAAAGTCACAAACCAGTGGCCCACGGGCCAAACATGGCCCATCAATATATTTTGTCATAGACTTAAAACACACCAATAAAGGGAATTAGTTATCAACATTTAGCAAAGATCTTACATAGAAATTGGGGCTATTGGCTTCTTCTGTAAATAAAAATCTTAGTATCTGGTAGTATCTGATTACCAGGCCAACATTTCTGCCTGGGAAGGATCAGCAGCAACTGGGCAAAAGCTGCTCCTTTCAGACAGGGCACAGGTTCTACAGTTTACCCTTGCCCTTCCAATTACCCCACTGTCGCTATTGTCTGTCTTAGATGGGGCCTGTGTCAGTATTCAAATTACTTGCCTGGGCTCTATAGTGTTTGAGTAAAATAGAAAAGGAATTTAGAAACAGGAAGAGAGCTTTTCGTATCCTTAAATTCCCTTTGTTATACCTTGTCTGTTGTTTCACCCCAAAGTGAAGAGAATACTTCCTCCTGACTTGCTGTAGTCTCCTGCATTACAAGGGAGACCATGGAGAGGGAGCCCTTGAGCAAGGCCACCTTACCTCTGGGAAGCTGGCCATATTCACCAGTATCAGCTGTGGAGACTTCATGGAGATCTGGCCGATCTGGTTGAGAGCAAGCTTCCCATCGGCAGTCACCACAGTGATACTATCAAGGGATCCTAAAAGGAAAATTAAAGAAAGGGTCTTAGAATTCAGAAGGACTTTTAGTAACCTCGCATCTAAGTCTCTATCAATTCAGATTCAACTAATGTTTAGAGAAATATCAATAACCTCAGATATGCAGATGACACCACCCTTATGGCAGAAAGCGAAGAGGAACTAAAGAGCCTCTTGATGAAGGTGAAAGAGGAGAGTGAAAAAGCTGGCTTAAAACTCAACATTCAAAAAACAAAGATCATGGCACCTGGTCCCATCACTTCATGGCAAACAGACGGGGAAACACTGGAAACAGTGACAGACTTCATTTTCTTGGACTCCAGACTTTAAAGAAGCAGTGGTGTCGTGTGATGGGAAGAGCTTTGAAATGTTGACAAAACTAGGTTTAAATTCCTTACCAGCACCAGAGCAGCCAACGATCCTGATTTGCCTGGTCCTGCATGGTTTCCTGTGACACAGGACTTTGACAGCTGGAACTGGAAAGTGTTGGTCACCCTTCCAGCTATGTCACCACTTACTAACATGAAACCTCAGGCAAGTTCATCACAGTCATCTTCTCAGTACCTTGGTTTCCAACTCAATTAAAAAATACTTTACAGGACTAAAGTATAGATTACAACTCAATATAAATAAGCAAATATACAATAGACTCACACAAAAAATAAACATAAAAATAGGTACCTCTTACTAGCCCTTTTCACAACTAGTCTGTAACATTGTATCACTATATCCACTTTACACCAGAGAAGGAAACTTAGGGAAGTAAAATGAGCCAAATCACAGAGCTAACAAAAGGAAAACCCAGCAAGAACCCAGCCCCAACTCAGGTGTGCTTCCGACCAACTCCAATCAAGGCTCTTTCCCTTATCAGCGGAATTTAACTTGAGCTAAACCTTCAGAAATCTCCAGGGAGCTATTAAATTTAGATTCCTGGGTCCCACTCCCCAGAGATCCTGATTCTGTAGCGGCTCAGGAGCCTGTGATCTTGGGGGCACTTGTAGTTTTCTTTCAAGATGACCACATGATTCAGACATGCAGCCAGGTTTGGAACTGTTACCTCGTACCACCTCGATTTTGGCACTTAGACTCCCTTTAGGAACTAAAAAAAAAAAAAAAAAAAACCCACCAATTATTACTACTTCACTGATACCCTGGATCTGATCTTTGTCTATATCTGAATTAGGGGAAACCTTGGGCAAAATTTTCTTGTCAAGAAGGCAAGTATATTGTTACAAGACAATATAAGGGGCATTACTCAAACTCCCTGATTTCCTATGCAAATGAGAACTAGAAGAAAACTTTACCATTCATTTTAAGAATCACTCGAGAATAGCTCATTCTGACACACCAAGTGTGAGAGAGAGAGAGAGAGAGAGTGTGTGTGTGTGTGTGTGTGTGTGTGTTTGGTGGGAAAGGTGTCAGTCTTTTCAACAAATTGGGAGCTGTCCTAGCAAATTGTTAGGCTAATGTAGTTCCACACTATGACCCTAAGATCTGATTTGAAGCACAGTATTCAACTCAATTCAATGCCATCACAAGCTAGAAGGCTGTTGACACCATTGGCTTCAGTCTGGAAAAGTCCATGATTCTGAAGACCAATGACCTGGGTTCAAATACCAACCCTGCCACTTCCTGAACTGTATGACTTTAGGAAGGTCTCCTGAACCATTTGGGCGTCTGTTTCCTGATTTCTAAATGGGGCATTAAAATCATACTTATCTCACTGGGTTGTTATGAGAGTTAAAAGAGTTTATGGAAAGCCCTTATACTGTCCTGGCATATACAAGGGCCCAATACATGCTATTATCATTATGTCTCAACTTTCTCCTATATTTTAACCAAACTAACCTACTTAGAGTTTCTTTAATAACAGTCCGTTCTCTCTTGCCTCAGGATCCTCAGCATATATTTTTCCTTCTACTAAGGATACCCTTCTATTCTCAGATAATTTCTGTTCACTCTTGAACACTCAGCTATGACTGCATCTAATCTCAGAAATCCTGTCTGACCTCTTAGGCTGGATTACAAATTCTTTATGAGCTCCAGGATCCTACACACAAATCTGTAATAATGATGACCCATCTTTACCAAACACTTTCTAGGGCAAGACATGGTTCTAAATGCTTTCTATACTTTATTTGCTTTTATTATCACAATAAACCTGTGAGACAGTTCCATCATTTTACAGATGTGGAAACTGGGGCACAGAAAATAACTGGTCCAAGGTCACAAGAGCCCTTAATGGGGCCTGAATTCAAACCTAGACCTGATCAACTCCAAAGTCATGGTCGTCACCACTCTGCTTTGCTATGTGGTTTTACACGTTGGTTTACTTGTCTATCCCTACACACTAGGATCTAGACTCTTGGAAGATGGGGACAATGTCTTTTCTCTCTGAATCTACAGCACCTATTAAACAGCACAGAATAAGTACTTAATAATACATTGATGAAGAAATAAATGTATGTATGAATGAATGAATGAGAGGACATGAATGAAGAAACAAATAAACCTGTATTTTAGACAACTATTAAAAGCAATCAATTCTGTCTTCAATCTTGGAGACAGAAATTGCTGGTAGACAGACAGAGGTATAAGGGGAAAAATGTCTGCTGGTTCAGGTAGTATTGAAAAGTATTGAAAGTATTGAAAAGTATTGAAAGTATTCCATATCATATGGAATAATGGAATATGGAATAATCTGGCAAAAAAAAAGTAAAATAAAATGAAAGACTGGCTAAGTTCAGCCTGTTTCACCCAGTCTCTTCATGGCCCCAAGTTCTACACAGAACGCTGTACAAACATAACCCTGAAGAGAAAGAAGCAAAGAGGAAATACCAGCGGGAGGCCTTTTGAAAATGGATCTTAATTCAGCCTTCCTGATTTGCCATAAGATCCTCTGCCACAGAAGTCCCAACATGGGCTTTTCACCATGCAATTGTGGTGGTTCCCATTCCCCAAATCCGTATCGACATAATGCATCAAATCCTTTTCCCTCAATCTGTCCCCAGCGAGCATCTCCCTCAGCCTCATTCCTGCCCCTCATTTTTGCAGAGGTTAACATTTAACAAATTACACTCCCAACCTCTTTCCAGGCCCATCATCTTTTTAAGTTCAACAAGAGTGGAGCTTGCTGGCCAATTTGAAGTATCACATTTCTCCCCGAGCTCCTCTCAAACTGCTCTCTGGTTTCGGCTGCAGAATGTTAACAGGCCAGAAAGCACAGGGGAGACAAAGCACTTTATCAGCTTCATACCTAAAATAATAAGCAAGTTTAAAATAAACAGTTGGGAGAGATTGAATGGCACGCTCTACTGTCAGCAAAGGCAGAAATGCCCCAGTCCAGGGTTGACAAATGATAGAATGGTCTTCTGGTTTCACACTGGATCTCATCTCTGATGTTTCTGCTGGTGTTTATAGATGGAGCTGTAGATTTTTCACTTGGTTTTCTTAAGAACAAGTTCATGAAATATTTTCTAGCTTTCTTATGAACTATCCCAACCAAGATGTGAGCGGGAGCAACCCAAGCTCCCACAGATATTTTCCGAGGGGGTCCCGGGCTTGACTCTAGGATGATGACAATTTCCAAAAGGCCAATTTAATAGCAATTGGATTTTTCCTGCCTGCCTGCACCATTAGCTGACAACTCACTTCTTCCATCACATCTGCAAACAGTTCTCCTAGACAGTTCTGACATTTCCCACTTAGAAAAGCCATTTTCAGGAAGTTATTAACCCAAACGGAATCTTCCTGGTCAAGCCCAGGGGTACAGAAATGCCTCAGGTGGGCATGTCTGCAGCCAGTTGGTCCCCAGTAAGGGATAAGAATGGCCAAATTGGACAAAAAATGGACAAATCAGACCAAAGATGTCAGTTACTATGAGACTAAATACCTACAAGTTTTTAGAATACAGTAATAATGAAAGTCCCATTTTCTGACAGTATGATTCCATGAGAGCAAAGATCATGCCTATTTTTGTTTACCGGGAACCAGCACAATGACCAGTTCATAGCAGACAAGTATGTGCTAAATGGATAAATGCAGTGTTAATACATGCTGGGCACTGTACCAGAATCATTACACATGTTACCTCACTTATTTTCATCCCCATCCCAAAGCTAGAAGGCGGGAATTAGACAAGGAAACTGAACACCAGAGAAGTAAAGTAACTGCCAGTGGTCACCAAATAATACGTGAAATCCAGTTCTGCCAAAGCAATGTTCTTGCCACTGTGCCCCTCTCCAAAACACAGGTTCACTCACTAACCTGGGGAGGTCCTTATATTGACAGTCTTATTGAAATTATCCTTGAGTGCTTCTATCACAGATTTCATTTCTTCATCCACTTCTTCCAAGTTGATGATATCCTCAACCAAGGCAGCGTTAAGATTCATTCTAGTTTGGGACTGTCCTTTCCCTTTGGCTAGAAAGTCAACATTCAATGAATTTAAAAGAAAAAACAAAAGCATAAATAGAGACAATAAACAATGAGTTAAGAAAAAGAGAGACACAGAAAATATATTAATTCATTTAAAAATGAATCCTAAAACAAGGCCATGCAAAGTATCTGATGGCTGGTACAGACAGAAAGAACAGCAGTAATTAGCAACATGAAATATCACCAGTGGTAGTGACAATGGCTTATATTTTAGAAAACCAACAATACTGAGAACTGAGTAAAATTCTAGTTTGTATCTAAACCATCATAGTGATGTTTCATAAGCATCTATAATATATATATGCATAGCTCACTCTCGTGAGTAATACAAATATTCTTGCATTCCATTATGTAGGGTGTGGGAAGACGGAAAAGAATAAAAACCTTTAAACAGTACTATCCTATACTTGTTTATTTATTAAATATTCAACATTTATTGAGATCATTCACAACAAGTTTCATTAAACATCTACAATAAGTTAGATCCTGTGCCATCTGTATACCATAATACAATTTGCAATGCAATTTCAAGTACATTCTTCTATTAGAATTCAAAGCAGCCCTCTGACATAGGAAGAACAGATTATTATTGTTCCCATTTTACAGATAAGGAATCTGAGGAACAGCTATTTAAATGTTTTGCCCAAAGTAACCAACCAGTAAGCAGCAGAGTGATTTTTTTTTTGAACATTTATTTGCTTGTGTCATCATCTTGCTTGAAAGCTCTGAAGTTAACAGGCTAACGGCTTAGAATTTTCAGAACTGATGAAAGAGCTGAATTTTCAGATTTAGAAACAGTTTCAAACAGGATAGTAAAAGCAAATTCATACCTAGACATTTTGTGAATGCAGAAAACCAAGGACAAAGAGGCTGGGAAAACAGCCAAAGAGAAAAGACAAATTACCCATAAAGGAACTTATGCTCATCAGTATCAGAAAGTTATATTAAGACTAATTCACAAAAATTCACAAAAATTCAAAAGCCCTAAGTTAATATTAGCAAACCAAATTCAGCAACATACAGATTATGGATCAAGCAATGTATATGCACATCACATATAAGAACAAGGAGGGCTTATACCAAGAATGGAACAGTGGTTTAATATCAGAAAAGGCTATTAATGTTGAGCCACCACATTCATAGATTGAAAAAATTTTTTAAATGCTCGCTCAATAAATGCAGCAAGAGCACCAATAAAAAAAATTAATACCCATTCAAAACAAAAACTCTTAGCAAAACAGGGAGAGAAGATACTTGCTTAAAAGAGAGACTACCAAAAAACAGAGCAAACATAATTCTTGATGTTAACACATAAGAAGTGTTCACTATAAAATCAGGACTAAAGCAAGATGACTACTATCAATAATCACTTTTATTCACATATAGCTGACTGACTTTGTTGTACGGCAGAAACTATCATAATATTGTAAAGCAATTATACTCCAATAAAAAATCACTTTTATTAGAATTATAATAGAATTCCTAGACAATGTAGTTGGAAGGAAAGGAGAGGAGGAGGGAAGAGGGATGGAGGAAGAGAAAAAAGGAATAAAAGGTATGTGGTATATAGATTGGGGAAAGCTATCTTTAAATATAGGTATTTTAATTATCTACATAGAAAATCCAAAAGAATACACAAACAACGGTTCTAATAAAAGAGTTCAGCAGAGTTGCAATATACAAAATCAATGTATAATTATCAAAAGTATTCCTATTCACCAGCAACTAAATAGAACACATAATTTCTAAAAGACATAAACTTAAAGCAATGACTCTTACAAAAAAATAATATAGAATATATTTTTTACCTTAAGGCAGGGGAAAATTTCTTAAACAGGAAAAAAAGAGCACTACTAATAAAAGAAAAATGGCAAACTGGACTACATTAAAATTAAGAACTTCTGTTCATCAGGAAAAAAACACCATGAAAAGGTAATCATTATCAGCAATACATATATATGCAAAAGTCTTGTCTTTAGAATACATTAAAATTCTTAGAAGTCAATTTTTAAAAATCAGGTCAATTTTTTTTAATGGGCAAAAGACTGGAAACAAAGAAGATATCCAAATAACCAGTAAACAAATGAAAGGTGCTCACCATCACTATTCATCAGTGAAAAACAAATTAAAACCATAATGAGATATAACAGCACATTCATTAGAATGACTAAAATTAAAAAGGCTGACCATACCAAGTGTTCACAAGTAGATAGTGGGTAATTAGCAAATAAAAAGCTAAAACACCCTGGGGAGGACAGTAACCTGACATGACCACTCTGGAAAACTGTATGTTCTGAAACTGAACTGAAATTTATACATACATAACCCAAGGCTCAGTAATCCTTCCTCTTGGTACACATCCAGTAGAAAGGCAAACTTATGGGCACCCAAATGCAAGTTCACAGCAGCATTATTTATTTTAGCTCAAAACTGGAAGCAACTCAAATATCCATCGACTATAGAAAACATACATAAATCATGGTACACACATTCATTGGGATACTATAAAAAAAATTAAAATGTACCAACAACTACTACAGACAACAACAAGGACAAATTTCACATGTAGGTTGTTATCAAAAGAAGCCAGGCATGGAAAGAATTCACTCTGAGTTCAAAAACGGCAAAACGAAATCTGTAGTGGTAAAGCCAACAGAGGGGGCTGTCTTTTGAAGGGGGAGACCTGAAAAGGACAATAGCAAAGTTTCCAAAGTACAAGCGACGCTCTATATCTTAATCTGGGTGACAGTTACATAGCTGTGTTCACTTTGTGAAAATTCACTGAGTACTTACAATTTATGTACATACTTTTTCTGTATATATAACTCAAAAGTGGGCTTTAAAAAACATCATATACCAAAAAAAAAAAAAAAAAAACATCATATACCAAAGTGACAAAAAATGATGATAGTCTAGATATAAACCTAATTGAAGAACTGTGTAAGATCTGTATGGAGAAAACCTGACAATATGATTATAGATGTCACAGAGAAGAGAAAAGGCCAAGAAGAAGAAGAAGAAAAAAAAGCTAGTGTATTCTGAAGGGAAAGATCTGTACCACCAGATTTAAGACTTTATGACAGTGATTCAGGCATTAGGGAATTTAGTGCAGGGAGAGATGAGCAGTTCAACACATCAAGAGCTCAGAAACAAACCATATGTATGAAGAAACATAACATATGACAGAGGAGGCATTACAGGTCTGGGAGTCGAGTTTTCCCTCAATGAGGTTAACTTCCTTGGTGGTCCAGTGGTTAAGAGTCTACCTGTCAATGCAGGGGACACAGGTTTGATCCCCGGTCCAGGAAGATCCCGCGTGCCGAGGGGCAACTAAGCCTGTTCCCCACAAATACTGAGACCCTGCTCCCCAATAAGAGAAGCCTCTGCAATGAGAAGCCTGTGCCTCACACTAGAGAGGAGCCCCCAGTCGCCGCCAACTAGAGAAAACCCACTGGAGCAACAAGGACCTAGCACAGCCAAAAATGAATAGATTTTAAAATATTTTCCTTTTTGAAAAAATAAGTGAGGTTGACACACTTATTACTCATTTCAAAAAGAAATATTATTAGATTCCCTATCTCATATCATATTCAGAAATAAATTCCGTTACGGATTAAAGACCCAAATATGAAAAGTAAAAGCCTGCCAAATATTTAGGAGAAAATACGGAAGAAGAGATTGATGACTTTTGGATAGATGAGGGTATGTTAAATAAGACCAAAAAAGCACAAATGATAAAGGAAAGAACTGGAAAATATGACGGCATTAAAACTGATGTTCAATGAAAGACATTATCAAGTAAAAAGGCAAAGTAGATACCCGTAACATATACATATTGACAAAGGATCAGCATTCTTAATATAGAAAGAATCCAATAAATCTAAAGGAAAAAGTCAAACAACCAACTTTTTAAAGAGGCAACCCAAGAAGATAAAATCTGAATATGCAATTAAATATGAAAAGATGCTGCTTGCGGGCTGCAGCTACCATCTGGTCCACTAGACCACTGCAGGGCTGTGGGCACAGGGCCCCGGATTTCAGCTCTGCCACTAACTGGATATGATCATGGGCAAAGGTCTTACACATCAATCTCAGTTTCCTCACTTGCAAAATGGTGAGATACATAGTTCACTGGGTATTTAGAAGAATTTCTTCACTGGGTAATTATAATTCTTTCAATGGGTAATTTATCAGATCAAATTAAATTATTAAATGTACGTGAATTAAAAATATATATACAAAGCAACCTACAGATCAAAAGTTATTACCATTATCACTGTTAACTGAATATAAGTTTTCTATGCATTAATGCTTTTCTGGCAACTTGTTAATTTTCCTGTTAATAGGAAAGGAGAAGGTCTGCGTGAAACCATAAAAGAAAAGCAGTGGGAAAAAATATTCAGCAGCGTATTTCAAGCACCGTCCTTGCACGTGAATTCCCTGACCCACAACTGCAAGTGTTAACAGCAGGTCTGTTTGACAATGTTCTGTCACTCATTCATTCCTTCAACAAAACTTTTTAATATATACTATGTGTCAGGCCCTGTTAGCTCCTAAACGAAAAACATAGATTGAAAAGAAAAAAAAAAAGAGATGGGAGTTTTTCCTTACAGGGTCCAGTATGGAAGACATAACAAACAATAATCAATCCTACAATTAATTAATTAATTAATTAATGAGTGCTTTGCTAAGTACATCAAAGATAAAATAACAGTGTGCACAAGTGCATGTAACAAGGGGACTGACCCAGCCCAAGAGGTCAGGGAAGGCTTTCCTGAGGAAGCGACGTTTAAGCTGAGACCTGAGTTATATCAAAGTCTCATTCTTGGATGACACAAGCCATTAAGATCATCCATCTAAATCCTCGGCTCTCATACGTCCTCACCCAACAAACTTCTGCTTTTAATTTTACTTCCAACACAGATCTTCCTGGGAGGAGAAAATACATTGATTCCTGTCCCAAGTATTCTGGCTTGCTTGGCACTTACACTTCTAATTCTAAATCTAAAACAAAACAGTCGTTTTCTGAGCTGTGGCAACATATGGGGCAGTATGGAAGTGAGAAAACAGACCCCCAGTTCTAATACCGTATCTGTCCCTATGACCTTTCAAGCCTATCAACTGAACCACCTGGGACACCACTTCGTGAGGCACGGGGAGAAATTCAGAACATCTCTGAGATCCCTTCCAGCTCTGATCATTCAAAGGGCTAAATATAAGACAGGGGCGAGGAGGTCACATCTCTACCTTTGGCTTTCTTGGTAGCAAAATGACGGACTGGTACGGCGGCATAGGCCATGTATTGCCCACGGTCATCCTGTCTTCCTCTCACTGTCTGCAGCGTGACTTCTGAAACAGGTCTGGTCAAGGCTGCAAGGGAGCTGCAAAGGGCAGGGTGGACCAAGCGGAAGCACCTTAAACCCAAGGCCATGACTGAAGACAATCCTTGTGAACATCCACTAAAAAGAACAAGACAAAAAGGAGATCTAAGTAAAACAGACTCTACTGTTAGTGCAACTTCAGAAAATAATCTGTACCAGTTAGCAAGCAAATCCTATCAGCAGAGCCTATCGATCCGTTTTGACCTCTGTGCTAGGTCAGGGGTTCCCAACCCGTACCAGTTCGTGGCCTGTTAGGAACTGGCGGCAGGGCAGGAGGTGGGCAGCAGGTGAGCCAGCAGAAGCTTCATCTATATTAACAGCCGCTCCCCAGCCCTCACATTGCCGCCTGAGCTCCGCCTCCTGTCCGATGAACTGCAGCGGTAGATTCTCACAGGAGCATAATAAATGTAATGCGCTTGAATTAACCTGAAACCAACCCCACCCCCTGCCCAGCTCCGGTCAGTGGGAAAACTGTCTTCCACGCAACCAGGCCCTGGTGCCAATAAAGGCTGGGGACCGCTGTACTAGATAACTTAAATACATTATCTCCAGCCCTCCTCCTAACAGCTGTACAAAGATGTATGATTAGCCCCATTTTATAGGACAAAGAAACTAAGGCTCACAGAGATTTAAATATCCAGCTCACAGTCTGTAGGACGCCAAATCGCCACGCTCTTTCCACTACAGCAAATGCCAATTAGTACACAGGGAAGAGAGTTAAGTAAATGCATAGCAGCCTAAATCCTTAATGATGGTAATTAAACCCTTACAGGAAAAAAAAAGCACAAAATCTTGATAAAGTTACACTATAAAGAGTAACGGCAGAGCACTGGAAGAGAATTTTACATGAAATCATTTCAACAGGCATAAAATGACTGGAAAATTCACACAACAGCATTTAATTAAAATTTTCTTTGGTTCCTTATGCACTGATTACCAATTAGAATGCACTTTAATGTGAGTCTGAAGCATAGCTGAGGTTTGAGGTCTTCCATGTTATAGAACTAAAGCTCTGGAAAATGCCACCCTCCTCGGTGTTAACACAAGTTACACACGATCCTTCTGAGGTTTTTGACCGTGGAAAGACGCTAAAGCCTACAGCTACTCCTGTGATAGAACAACAGTTCTAGCTTACGGGCAAATCCGGGCCTTCCCCGTTGGCTCAGTGGTAAAGAATCCGCCTGCTAATGCAGGAGACACAACTTTGATCCCTGGTCTGGGAAGATCCCCTGGAGAAGGAAATGGCAACTCACTCCAGTATTCTTGCCTGGGAAATTCTATGGACAGAGAAACCTGCTGGGTTCCAGTCCATGAGGTTGCAAAGGCTCAGACACAACTGATCAACTAACATATATACACACTTTACAGTCTGAGTAAGAGCATGGGTTTTGCAGCCAGAAGATCTAGAATCCAAGCCCATCTCCACCACTACCCAAATGCCTCTGAACGTCACTGCACCTTGACTTCCTCAACTGTAATAAAATGGAGACAATTATAGTTATTTCTTAGGGTTGGGAAAAATAAATTAATGTAAGTAAAACACATGGCACAGTGTCTAACAGACAACAGGAGTCCCCCCCTAAAGAGCATCTATTGACAGCTATCACCTTTCCTTTCAAAAACTTCCATGCCAGAGTCAGACACAACAAAGAAATCTTTCATGTCATTACTAAAGTACAAGGAAGCCAAGAGTCAGTCATATCTGGATATGAATTTCAACTTGTGGCTATTCATTTCACTTTCTGGGCATCATTTTCCTCATTTGTAAAGTGAGGAAAAAAAAAATCCTGTTTTAAAATAAAATGAAGTAATGAGTGTATTTAACAACCAAGTACAGTGCTGGGAATATGGCACCTGCTGTAATTATTACTTTTTTTTTTTAAGTAAAGCAAATGAGTTGCACAAAGGCAAATAATTTCTCCTGATGGAATTTTTAATAGCAAGAGATGCTAGATTTCAATGATCGGTGTATGTCAGTAAAAACAGATCTATATAAAAAAATAAAAAATGTTTCCTCTTTTAAATCATTATCAATAGCTACTGTTAACAGAGGTCAGGCCCGGCCTGCTTGCTTTACCCATAGTATTCATTTAATCCTCTCAAAAATGCTACAAAGAAAAGTATAATAATCTCCTCTTTATAGATGTAGGAACTCAGGCTCTAAGAGACTGTCATTGACCAAGAGGCTGGAGCTAATACTTTGCTCTGTAGCAGCAGCACTGTTCGCAGATTTTGCCTCTAAGTGAGGTTTCTATATCTAGGTTTTTGCCTAATATAGCCAATGCCTAACCCATACTTATATCCAAATATGGCTGTATAATAAGGTGCTTTTTTTTTTTAATCTACAGGGTCTCAATCTGGCTGTTCCATTTAAGACAGGTTTCCTGGTGTTCCTGTTGCAGGTCATAATACCAATCCACAAAGCAACAGGAAATCAAAATGGGTTAGAAATAAACAACCTTTGACAGAAAACTCAACACCCAAAAGCGGACCCAGTACACGTGAACCGGAAGACGACTCTATAAATAAACCACATTGCTAAAATGCTTAAGACATAGATTTTAAACGGCACAGAAGTCAGGAAACTTCAAAGTGGAAATTCAATAAAGGCAGCCCCTTGGACTCTTTACCTTACGAATATTCATAGCAGCACTCAGTTCAGCACAGAAGTAAAGACAAGGAAAGGAATCACCATGCAAGCCCAAGTATTCTACAACAAAATTAACCTACAGTCGGAAAAAAATGCAGCAGGAAACATCTGACCTTTGGATGAAGTCTTGAACTGAAATGTCAGTTTGCCCACTTACTAGCAGTGTGAACTTGAGGAGATCAACCTCTCTGAGCTACAGTTTCCACTGCACCTTTTTCATGGTGATATTAATGAGCCTTTAAAAAGGTAATTATAACATAATGAAACAATAGCTTATAATTTTATAGTAATAACTATGTGCCAGAAACAGTTCTAAGTGCTGTATTGCATACATTAACTCATTTGAGCCTCATAATAACCCTAGGAGATAAGTACTTATTATTATACCCATTTTATGGATAAAAACACAGAGGCAAAGATAAACAATTTGCTCAAGATTTTAATCCAGGCACTTTTGCTCCACAGTCTGTGCTCTTAAGCACTATCCTATACTGTGTACATAAAACAGTGCAATTACTGGCATTATTTTTCAAACTGTTACATATTAAAAAAAAAAAAAAAAAAAAAACCTGAGGCATGTATTCTTTATCCAAAGCTGAGATTCTCAAAACTTGAATTTTCCCACTTTTCATAGAAGGTGCATTTTAACTTTGGAAAGAACTAGATGAGGAAGACAAAGTCCTGGTTTATCCACCATCCCAGCAACCCCTACAAATTCAGTTGTATATTAGTTTATAACATGTAGATTCTTATAATATGGTTGTGCACACACAGGTTCTTGTTGTATATAAAATACTTTCACATGTATTACCTGATTCCCACAATAACCAGGCAACATGATTCCCACAATAACCAGGCAACATTGTACAAATTGGTAAACTGGTCTTTCATTTCCTGCACCAGGGTCTTCAAAAATACTGTTGAATCTGCTTGGAATGATATTCCCTCACCTCGTTAATGAACTTTTCTTTCAGACTTCAGCTGAAGCACCACTTCCTCAGAGGATGCCTTCCTTGGCTGTTTTCTCTAGCCCAACAGGTCAAATGTCCTATAACCCCCTTTCTTAGTACCATGTGCTTTTTCATGGCACTTACTTTAACAATATCAGTTAATATTTGTGTAATTATTTGATCGGGCATCCTTGGTGGCTCGGTGGTAAAGAATCCGCCTGCCAATGCAGGAAATGCAGGTTTAATCCCTGGGCTGGGAAGATCCCCCAGAGAAGGAAGTGGCAACCCCCTCCAGTATTCTTGCCTGGGCAATCCCATGGACAGAGGAACCTGGCGGGCCACAAGCCATGGAAGTCACAAAAGAGTCGGACATGACTTAGCGACTAAACAATAATTACGGGATCACTGTCTTATTCCCGCCATAAGAACTGACTATAAGTACTACAAGGATTAAACTATGGTTGTCTTGTTCAAGGCTGCATCCCCAGTCCCTGGCACAGTTCTGAACACAGGAGACACTGAATAAATGTGAAGACTACATGAGTGAAAGTCTAGATTGTCCTTCCTCAAAGTCATATTGCTAGCACCAAAACAGAAATCAAAGCCTCAGACAGTAGGTCCTGGGTTCCACTCCCCAACACTGCTTCCATGATCTCTTGGTTAGCCAGATTTTTCACTTAGAGATAAGAGGTCAAGTTCTTCTCTAAATTCAGCAACAAGTGAAGGCATTTACAGTATATGACTATAGGCAGGATCATGTCCCTGGCACAGCCAAAGGATGGGACACTTGAACAGGTGGAGAAACAGCTTTTGTCTAAGGAGGCCTGGTTTCCGATATACCTATCTCATTATTCCCTGCCCATCATCCTTTTTAGGTTCATAACTACAGTGAGTCCCCTACATACAAACTCTGTTCCGAATGTTTGTTCATAAGCCCGATTTTTTAGTAAGTCCAACAAAGTTAGCCTAGGTACCCACCTAACACAACTATATACTACTATACTGCAATAGGTTTATAATACATTCCCATCTTTGAAAGTTCACAACTTGAAGGTTTGTATGCAGGTAACTTACTGTACTTTGTATTCAAAAAGCATCCAGTGGAAGCTGACCTGAGACTTCTATTAAGTCATTTCTTCTACCCAGGTTTCCTTTCCTCAACTATAATACAGAGGATCAGACCAGGTTTTCATTCTAAGTACAAAGCTCCCCAAGATTCTGAGAATGCAATAGGGTGAGTGAAAGAAAAAATGCAACAAACTTAGAGACGACCTGGGAAAGAGCGCTGGTTCCAGCACTTCATAGGTATGTAACCTTAGATAGGTCAACATCTCTGGGCCCCAACCTCACCTGCAGATGACAATACTATTCATCAGGGTTAGAGGGGCGATTCAATGAGCCAAGAGTTGCAGAAGCACTTTATAAACACAAAAGGGCAATTGAAATGACAACTGTCTTGCCACCGGACAGCACAGAGTAATGGTTAAATGGTGAGACTTTTAAATTTGGGCGCCATCACTCAATCCGCCTGTAATGCGGGAGGCCTGGGTTCGATCCCGGGCTTGAGAAGATCCCCTGGAGCAGGGAAAGACTACCCACTCCAGTATTTTGGCCTGGAGAATTCCATGGACTGTATAGTCCGTACAGTCCGTGGGGTCGCAAAGAGTCGGACACGACTGGGCGACTTTCACTTTCACTTCACTCATAGCGACACGACCCTGATTTTATTTCTCCGAGTTTCCATTTCTCCAGCATACCGGATTTAAAAAAAAAAAAAAAAACCTATTCCCACAAGATTGTTCTGAAAATTAAATGTCCCTGCCAGTTAGCAGGCTACTAAATAGCTGCTGCTATTTAGTAAGCCCGGCTCTCATTCTGAAGGTCCCTAGGTGATGAAATGAGCCCCGCCCCCAACCCGTGAGACTCGCTCGGAACGACAGGTCCCGCCCTCAGCCGTAAAGGTCAAGCCGGATTTTAATGGAACGCGTCGGGGACCGTGTTTAGGCCCCCTTAATGTATCCCAGAGATCCCTGAGTAGAGGTCTCCGGGACCCGGACCCCGCGCGCGCCTCCAGGCCGTGCTGAGGCCACTCACCAACTAGCGCCCAGGTTACTAGGAAAAGACTCGCGCGACCACTGCGACGGCTGCGGCAGCGGCGGCGCGGGCGTCGTGACGTCATGGGGCGGCGCAGGCGTAGTGCGTCACGGGCGGCCTGGCAGCTTGCGGCGTTGAGGCGTATACGCCTTGAGAGGGCCGTCGGGCCGCGGAGTCGGGACCTGCTACGGGGGCATGAACAGAGGGGACGACGCCGAGATCGCGAGGTGAGTCTGGCCGGGGCAAGGCCCCGGCACGTAAGCGCCAGCCACGCGAGGGGTTCCCTAGAGGAGGCTGCGGTAACGAGACTGCTTTTCAGGCCCCGCCCCGGATTGTCCCGCCGCTGGCCCGGAAATAACAAGCCGAGTAATGACCCACCGCATCTGGGAATTTCGGGCGAGGAATTGGGAAGCAGGGATTCCAGGCTTGAGCCCACCGTTACCATTAGCTTTTTAAGTACAAGCGCCTTTGCTTCTCTGCTCTTTAGTTTCCCCAGATGACTGTTCGTGGCTTCCAGGATAGTTGTAGGTCAGCGTGGTGCGGAGCAGGGGCGGGGGACTAGGGGAGGTAGGTGAAAAAGCGTTTTGTGAACTCTTAATATAAGAGGTTGTCGCCATTACAAACCCAAAGGATTTTGATTGTCGTATGCCATCCTGATCGCTTACCATACTTAACCGTTCCTAGGAAAGTCCTGTGCTGAGCTGTCACGTATGTTGTCATATTTAAACCTCGTAAAAAACTCTTAAGTTAGGGATAATTCTGCCCCTTGTAGGAAGAAAGAAGAATCTGAGGCTCCGAGTGGAGAAGTGGCTTGCTTCATTCATTCATTCGGTAGCTACTGAGCATCAGCCAGGAGCCAGGCAATGTGCTGAGTGCCGGAGATGGAATCCTCAAAATAGGCAAGGCCCTGCCCTCTAGTAGCTTACATTCTAGTGAGGGAAGGGAAAAGTGAAACAGTGTATTTCACATGTAACTAGTATTGTATGGAAAGAACAAGGTAGTTGTCATAGAGACTAACAAGATGCTCTGCTCTATGAGGGAAAACTTTTCTAAGGGGGGTACATTTATGGGGTGATCATGACTTACTAAAGTCACAGAATAACTGGGTGCAAAAGCCAGGATTTGAGTGCCTATCTTTTGGCCCTATATCCTGCACTCTTCCCACTAAAAATGGTTGCCTGGTGTGATATTAACCCCTGTTGGTATTGTTCCTGTTTTTAGACATGAGAATATCAGAAGGTTCTATTATTCAAGTTTCATCTCAAATGTCATCTCCCATAGAGGTCTTCCCTTTCCGCTAATTCTAAAGTAGTCCTTTCCTAGTCTCCTTGTCAAATCCCCCTGCTTAACTGTGTTTGGAGCACTTAGCACAAGTTACATCTTGACTACTTATTTTGCTTTTGTCTTATCCTGCTCCTCTTTCAAATATAAGCATCTAGAGGGCTTTGTCCCTAGTACCAAGGCACTGCCTGGAAAATAGAGGGTCTGTAAAAAATTTTTTTGAATGAATGATCTGTAAGAAAGGAAAAGGAAAGCAGGGAGAAGACAAAATGTTTCTCCTCTCCAGTTTTCACACCTGGGACTCTATTTATGCCTGTTTTACCTTTCTCCGAGGAAGGAACAAGAACTGTGGCCTGTTCATTTCTATGTTTTCATAGCCGAGGGTTTAGCAGTTAGTAGTGACTTGACAGACAGAACAGAACGGATTGAACATGTGAGTGAGAGAAGAAGAAAAATACCCTCACGTGTAGGTGTATGTGTGTGTTAGTCATGTCCAGCTCCTTTAAGACCCCATGGACTGTAGCCCACCATGCTCCTCTGTCCATGAAATTCTCCAGGCAAGAATACTGGAGCGGGTTGCCATTCCCTTCTCCAGGGGATCTTCCTGACCCTGGGATCAAACTCCAGGTCTCTCATATTACAGATGGATTCTTTACCATCTGAGCCACCAGGGAACCCCTGTGTGGGGGTAGATAGACACATTTAACAAACAATTACCTGAAGGTTACTGTGGACTTACTGTGTGCTAGCCTGTATAAGCTGTACTGAGATAAAAGGTAATGGCAATGTTTGATATGTCAGCTGCTGTTACTAAGATGCAGCACTGATCTCAGAGGCACTCCTAGTTTTATATGACACATTTTCTCTAGCAGGGAGTTCTAAAGTCTGACACAACCTGCCATCTTCCCAGTCCTTTTATTTTTTCTTTCTCTGCCACATTATACATTAAAGCTTGATTTTACATCTGTGGTCTCATTTTTGGTCTTCTCAAGAGTTCTTAAGTTATAAGCAGGACAAGGTGTATTATGTAGAGATGAGGAGACTGAAGCTAAGAGAGAAGTGGCTTCCAATGGAAAAGCCAAAAGTTGAAACCTGGCTTTCTGAGCTCAAGGTTCTTGCTCTTTCCATTACTGTCTCCATCATAACCCTCATCCTCCTTTTGTGACTGTGTGATGAGACATTTCAGGAACTAAACGTGGTAATAATTTAAGGTAAAATTAATTGAATGTTTGTCTAAGTGCCATGCCATGTTCTTAATGTTCTTGGTGTACCACCTCAGTGAATTGGCACAGCTCTTAATTATCCCAATTTTACAGATGAGGAAACTTAGACATCAAGCGGCTAAAACAACTTGCCCAAGGTTGCAGAACTAGTAAATGGGGGGACTGGAGTAACTAAGGAGAAAGTTAGTCTCTTCTTCCCAGTGTCTCCCAAAATATGAAACATTATAAGAGCTAATTGATTACTTACTGTTGTTCTTCCATACCCATACTCTTAAGTGTCAGAAAGACTCTCTTTCTGGTGGTTTCCAAGGCTTATTTTGGGTGACAGTTGTTGAGCTGGTGTATCATGTAGTAACAGAGACTTTGGCCCCCTGCCCAGTCAACCTCTGGCTTCAGAAGAGAAAAACTCATTTCTGCACACAGAACCACGCCTCTTTCACCTAAAATGGAAGCTTTTGCTCTCTAGCTGCTGGAGGAGCTGTCCCAAGGGAACTGGTGCTGGGGCCCTGGTTGTGAAATAACTGAGGGCTTTGAAGGGCTGCCCAGGACGTGCCCTCCTTGAGTAAATGTTTGTTGAATTGAGTTTGAAGCCTCATGTTCACAAAGCATTGCTCCTTTCCTGTCTGAATGTTCACGTTTCCTTTAGTATTTCATAGGGATTGATGGAAGCAGAAACCAAAACTCTTCCCCTGGAGAATGCATCCATCCTTTCAGAGGGCTCCCTACAGGAAGGGCACCGGTTATGGATTGGCAACTTGGACCCCAAAATCACAGAGTAAGTCTAAGATATTTTAACTCATTGCCTACAGAATTGGGATGCTCATGGTGATGATGTTCAGAAGAATTTTCAAGGGCTATTGCATATATTTTGACCCTGATAGTTATGTTTTAATTATCTTTAAAGGGAATGTGATGCTGTTTTAGCCTGTTAACTTGTCATTTTTCTTACATTTGGACTCTTCTACTGCAAAGGCACAAACTTGAATACCCTTTAAACCATATATTACTTCTTTTTCCTGCTTGCCTAAAGATGTTCCCTTAGTTTCAACTATTTTGAATCTTTGTACCCAGTGACGAGGAAGTTATATCCTAAAACCAGCCATGGGCGTACTTTGGTCACCTCAAATGAAGGAACAAGCAGAAATCTCAGTATTTTCACAAAAAGGCAGAGAGATACAATTTGACTCTTAATTCATGTTAAGCAGCCATGGAACCAAGGAAATTCATTAGGGATCTTAGAAATACCCCAGTCCCTTTGGTGTTCATTCATTCATTCATTGAATGATTTGAGTGCCCACTGTGTGCCAAGTGCCATCCTAGGCAATTTTCAAAGTTTTTAAATCTGAGGAGCCACGGCTTGTTAAAGTACAGAACCTATTTGTAGAAGAAAAGCTCGAGAGCTGCTCTGATTAAAGGGAGGACAAGGTGCTCCCAGTGCCTTTTGACAACAGCCACCCTTTCTTGGGCAGTCACTTACAGGGCTCCGTGGACAACTCTTGAAAAACCTCTGGTCTGTTCCATCTCTTTTATCCCACAGCATGATGAAACTGAGGCCCAAGAAACAGAAGTGCCTTGTCCATGGTGACAAAACTGATTGACTTGTTTCAACTCCCCACTCTTTCCATTGTAGATATTGTAGTGGAAAGGAGTCTCTTAGCAGAGAGAATTGAGAGATTTTTCCTTAAGTAGGGACTGGTGGTGGTTGGTGGCAGGAGATCAAAGGGTAAGTGGATTGAGCTGTACAGGGTCAGTGCTTAAAGCAAGCATGAGGTATATCCTCAGTGCTGGAAGTCACTTCCTTGGGAATGGTGTTAAAAGCATAGGGAGAAGAGACAAGGAGTTGTCTCTGCTTGTTTGAGTCTGGGGGTCAGGGGAGGTATATAACAGGGTTGGGATTATGAGAGAGGAAAGAGATGTAAACTGATGCATAAGGATAATGACAGTGTTCGGTTTCTTAAACCTGCTCAAGCTCAAATTGGTTCAGTGTAGGTGTTGTCAGGTCCCTCTAGGAAATATGATGGTATTTAAGATGTGTTGCCCCCTAATTATGGTACCTTGGTCACCAGGGCCCTTCAATACAGACTGTGCATTTATTTTGGCTCTCTTTATGGCTTGCAGCCTTGAGGATGAGTGTGTGAACCTGCCCAAGCTCTCAGTTAATGAGGAAATTAAACAGAGAAGCCGTTTCCATCATCTAAAACCCAAGCTGTGAGAGGACGCTCCCAAGAGTGGTTTCCATTCCCACCTCTGCTTGTCTGAATGGAAATCTGGAGCATGGAAACAATGTCCATTGTTTTGGCTGCGATTCCCTGTAATGATACTCTAGTTCTAATTGTATCCTGCTGCTTGTCAGGAAGGTTCAAATGGGCAACTACCACCTCAGTTTATGTCATAAGTGGGAGTATATGAGTGTTTTCTTTAGTAGGAGCATGAACAGGAACACTGCATCAAAAACTCTTCCCCTGATATCTCTGCTCTTTTTATATCCATTATTCAAGATATCAAGGACCAGACAACAAATCAGGGCCTTGCTGGCTTCTCTTGTGGCTTCCTACCTCTGTATCACCAGAGATCATTTCTACTATCTTTCATCTATGGATTCCTTATCTTAAAACATTTTCTCAATTAAACAAACTGATCTGTTAAAATTTCTTCTTAAAGATGTAACTACCAGTTGTAACTTATCAAATGCTTAGTGTTGCTTCATTGGGTTTACTTAATTACATCAAAGAAACCTAACATGGTAGTAAGGTAGGTCTTATCTTGTAGAAATACGTGATTTTCTTCCAAGTTTTTGAAGTACGTAAACTTCCAGATCCTGTTCCTTTCAAGGTGGGTGATTTTGGACCTAGCCTAATTATTAAAGTACAGTCATTCCCAAACATTGAAGAATGTTGAAACTTGTGTGAGCATGTGGTACCCATCTTATAGTTCAGTCTCTGAAAATATTATTTGAATCCAAATCTCTAAAAATTCTAACGACTCTCGACAATTTTTCAAAGCAGCCTCCAGTTTTTGTAATTAATGGGACACCACCACAGGTCTGTCCTAGCTCCTGCTGTTTTCCCTCTTGACAGACCCTTCTTATCTCTCTCTCCTACACAAGTCCCTACTCTGTCTCATCCCTCTTCCTTCTATCATATACACTGACTTGAATATCCCTCCTACACAAATGTTCTCTCACTTCTTGTTAGAAGACAAGTGATGCTATGTATTTACTGTTATGAGTGGTTGGCAGTTAAGGCAAAAAACCTTTTCCACTCAAGTTTTTCAAAGTTTACTTTGTAATAATTCTGTTTATCCTGCATATGTGTGCCCGGTATTATTTTGCGTCCTGTTCAGGTTACAGTAGGATGTCCATCAGCCTCTTCTCAATAGAAGGTGCATTGCTGACTGACTGAGCACTCTGACATTCTGTTTGCACTGTAGCCACAATACCGACCGCTTTAGGAGCTCGTCCACGCCAGCAGTGTCCGTGTGACGATCTGGACTTACGGGAATGATGACACACTCTTAGTTTTGGAGGTAGCAGGTTGCATGCCTCTGTTCTTTCCACTCCATTCTGATTCCTCTCAACTATACTATGTCTGATCGTTCTTAACCTGTAAAGTGAGAGTGAGGCTGTTCAACTGAATGATCTGAAAATGTCTCCCAGCTCTAATATTTCATTAGTTTCTCTTATTTAAGCTTGTAGAAATCTTGTGATGCAAGTGGAACAGATAAATGTTTCCCTGTTTTGTAAGTAAAGAAAGGTTAGGAGTTGACTCAGTTCACTAAAGCAGTTAGTGATAGAACTAATTTCCCAGCACCTAATTTAGTTCGCTTTGCACAAATATTCCACCAGTCCACATAACTGGACACTCATAACCTAAAGCATCCTATTCTAAGTTTTTCAGTGTAAGGACTTCTTTTAAATGTTATGGGGCACAGTTTAACCGTAAGAGTAAAAATAACAACTTTAAACATCACTACTAGTGCCTTCAGTAGAGAAACTGAACAAGTTAGTCTTTAGACATTATCTATTTTCCATACCATGGTTTCTTCTGAAAGGGTTTATACTGCTTTCTTTTTCAAATACCAAACGTGCTGTATAGAAAGCCAAATTAATAGCCACTGCATTATGCATAAGAAGTATGAAAGAACAAAGACAGCTGAAATTGTAAAAGAAAGAACATTCCTGATGGAGGGTGTATCATAAAAGAATACCAGTAGTGGGTGAGGAGAACATCAGGAAGACCTTTTTGACTAAGACCTTTTGTTAGTCATTCATATTCAACTCTTTGCAACCCCATGGACTATATATAGCCCGCCAGGCTGCTCTGACCATGGAATTCTCCAGGCAAGAATACTGGGGTGGGTAGCTAACCATTCCCTTCTCCAGGGGATCATCCCAACCCAGGGATTGAACCTGGGTCTCCTGCATTGCAGTAGGCATTTTCTTTACCATCTGAGCCACTAGCAAAAGGGGAATTTGAATACTAAATGATAGTGAAAATAGTAGTTGGAGAGAGAGAATGCCATCAGATTGATACAGGATCTGTAAAATTTATTCAGACAAGTTTGAATTTCATGCATCAATGGAAGAGACTCATGTTGGTGTTTGGCAGGAGACTGACATCGTGAAAGAGATGTTTTAATAGGAAAATCAGACACCAGTGGTAGGATGAACAGGAGGGGCAAAAGCAAAGATGCTGATTAGCTACAGACCTTCTATTAATATCACCCAGATAGAGACTGTGACCTTGGAGACCAATGGGTGGAGTCTGAGAGATGAGGGAAGGGACTGAAGAGGAGCTAAGAGCTGAAGACGATCACATTGTTTCTTGCCTGAGAAATGGAAAAGAATCATGTCCACATTGGCCAGTGGAATAGCTGGAGAGGGGCATAGTTTGTGAGGAGGAAGAGGTCAGCCTGGGGTATATTAAGTAAACTTAAAAGCAGAGGAGAGGCACCTGGGTGGAAGTGTCCTTCTGATGCAGACTTTCAGAGCTAAATGCGAGGGATCATAAGTTTACGAGCGTGTAAGAACCGTACTTCCCCCTAAACATACCCCTGATTATCTCAGCTCTTTCCTTATATTTCCTCTGTGACCCATGCTGCTTCTTATGGTTTGGTTTGCATGAAACAGCCTTTACTATTTGCTTATTCAAATTGGAAACAGAGTAAGACCATTTAATAACATAGGGCATAGACTATAGATACCCACCACATAATAATTTCTACAAGTTCGTAGTTTTCTGTAAAACAAATTGGGCATTAAAATCAATCTTCAGTGTCATTTCGTTGACTTCCCAGTACCTACAGCATTGCATTAAATTCCCTCACTTACATGTCTCTCACAACCTGTCCCCCTGCCTGCCTGTCAGCCTCCTCTCTTACTATATAAGAGCTCATACCCTCTGCCGTTGGATTGGTCTCTCTTGCTGTTGTGTCTTCGTGCGGGGTATTCTCTAACCACCACCTTCCCTGTGCAGCAGGTCCTCTCCATCTGTGTGCTCACATACCTGCCTCTGTGTGCAGGCTTCATGCTGTTTTAAAATTGTTTGACTATATATCTCTCTCCTCGAACCAGAATGTCAGGTCTTTGAAGACAGAGACCTAGCTGTGTCCATCTGGATAGTTAGTCCAAGTGCCTAGTACAGTTCTTGACACATTAGAGGTGTCTATCTTAATCCAATTCATACAGATTAATTCCCTCCGTGCCATCAGGCAGGAAGGCCATTTTAAAAACCCATTTCAGACAACACTAATTGCAGTGCAGAAGTATCTGTGGGGCTGGTGTACCAGTTCTTCAGCTCCTGAGGCTGCAGGGCCCACATTTCATTAAGTGAAGCAGGGCTCTGATGAACAGCGGGCCCTCCTGTGCTCCGATAGCAGATGAAAGTGCTTGCAGATGTGAAAGCAAGAGTCTTCAGGCTTTTTTCACTATCAGAGCTTGCAGCCCCCATCTCCAGGAAGCAAAATAGTAAACACTTCATTCCTTTTGTTTCGGTGTTCCGATAATTTCAAGAAATTATCAAACAAGAAAAGAAATCCCGGAGAAGTTGAAAGACACGAACCTAAGCAGATGTTCCTGGAATCTTAAGGTCGCTCTTCTCGGGCAGAACGCATTTGTTAGCTTTTCAAAGAATAATCTGTCAGAGGTTTGTTGGTTTTTTTTTTTCCCTGAGTAAATTAAAATTCATTTCCTAGGAAATGCCGATCGCCTTACCTTCCTGCTATTAAGCAGAATGGAGCTAATGAAAAGATGACTAGCCCACAGTGGCCTTAGGTTGTTTGAAAAAAGAAACAGGTTTGACCCACCATTCATGGCAACTGGTGCTGCATTAAGGTTTGAATGGGTGTAGTAAGTGGAAGATGCAGCTGTGAATGAAAGACCCTGAGAGATTCTCCCAGCCCATCTGTCTGAGCATTTGAGAGATTCACCCTTGCTGTAAGCATGTTCAGAAAATCAAATAAAACCAGAAATTTGCACTTTAGGTGTCTCCCTTGCCCCTAAAGAATCACCTCGTATATTCTCACTGGCAGTATCAAGGTATCGAGATGGGAATTAAGAATTTGGAAACTAGAGGGTTACAGTTCTTTTCTCTTTCAAAACAGGTCTAAAGACCAGATTAACATCCACAATATGCCTTGGGATCCTTGCATCCTGTCCCAAAATAAGACCTGTATTATGTCTTCCCTGCTCCACTGTGTCAGGCACCTGATCCAGGATAATGGGCTTGCTTATTGGTGTGCATTAGTCTCAAATTTAGTGTAGCTTATGATCCATTTCATATCTTTCTGCCTCCCAAAGGAGATTCTTACTCAAGAATAAAATCTTGATGAGTTTCTCCTAGAAAACAATGTGGATATAAATGCGGCTGTAACGACAGCTTTACTGACTCCCTGTGGGGTAGAATTCCCAGTAATAACAGATTTAGCATGTGGGCTGATACCTTTTTAGTATCACAGGGACAGCATTGTTTAGAGAAAGCCTTGACTCCATTTGAATAGCGCGGAGGATGCCAGGAGGAAGGCCAAAGGAAAAGGAAACGGGAGAGCGGTTGGTTTGTCTCACCCTCACATCAGATGACAGGAAGTCGGAATTGAGATTGGCCACAGCAACCTGTTAAGGCCACATCTGTTTGAATAACTTAAAAGCTCTATAGAAACCAAATAAGTTTTAGGGAAAGGAATCCAAGAAGAGGGTGAGGGGCAGAGTGGCAGTCGAGAGCTTGGGGTGTACCTCCTGCCAGGAGTAAATGTCTTCCTTGGCCATATATATTTTCTATTCGGCCACAGATGAATTGTGTTAAAGCAGCAGAGGTTGGGGAGTTACTCACAGTGGGATGATCTATAGGACCGGCCAGATTCCAGGCCTTCCCTGGTAGCTCAGCTGGTAAAGAATCCGCCTGCAGTGCAGGAGAACCCAGTTAGATTCCTGGATCGGGAAGATCTCCTGGAGAAGGGATAGGCTACCCACTCTAGTATTCCTGGGCTTTCCTGGTGGCTCAGACAGTAAAGAATCTGCCTGCAGTTTGGGAGACCTGTGTTGGATCCCTGGGTTGAGAAGATCCCCTGGAGGAGGGCATGGCAACCCACTCCAGTATTCTGGCCTGGAGGATTCCCATGGACAGAGGAACATGGCAGGCTACAGTCCATGGGGGCGCAAAGAATAGGACGCAACTGAGCGACTAGGCACAGGTTCCACTGCTCATGTGAGACTGGCCTCCATCATGTTGCAGTCTCACATGGTCCTGTCGTTCAGTTGCATCAGGGGTGGAAGCTCTTGGCCTCCATCATGTTGTGGTTCTACATGGTCCTTTCATTGAGTCGCATCAGAGGTAGAGACTCTCAAGCACTTATGGAACTGCCACTAGCTGTGGTTTGGTTTTTGGCAGAGTTTGTCTCAAGTGCAAGTAGGAACTCATGATTAACTGTGAGATCCAACGGGGAAGTCTTCGGAATTGTTTTCTTGTTTGTGTGTATGTGTAAGTGTTACTTTGTTTATTTTTGAGGTGGGGTTGGCTTTGGCTTTGGGAGTGTGTGTGTGTGTTTCTGATGGAGTTACAGTTATTCACAGATACTGTGTCATTGCCAAGAAATTAAAAATAAATAAATCAACACTATTTTTGAACTTTTCTCCTAAAAAAAAAAGAAAACAAATGGTGCTTGTGGGCCAGACAGCTGTTTGTTAGGTGTGGTTTTTTTTGTTTGTTTGTTTGGTATTTTTGTGCTGGACAGACGCAGAGCCATGACAATTCTAGTTCCCATTCCAAATAGAGGCAAACAACTCTGGTTGCCAGATAAACTAGCGGTGCAGTTTGGAGGAGAGCCGGCAAGGAGGGGGAGGGGGGTGTGAGGTTTTTGTCCCTGGGGTAAATTATCTCCTGCTTTTATCTCACACTCAGGCTGAGTGGCCGACCAAACTCCCAGAGCGTCTCAGGGGCTGTTCTTTGTCCACAGATACCATCTCCTCAGGCTGCTGCAGAAGTTTGGCACGGTGAAGCAGTTCGACTTCCTCTTCCACAAGTCAGGTGCTCTGGAGGGACAGCCTCGAGGGTACTGTTTCGTCAACTTTGAGACTAAGCAGGTAACTGAACTTCTCCCCCTTTCCCAGTACGTATCCTCTCGTAGTTAATCTGCGCGTCTCTCCTGCTGCTAGAATAGCAGTTCCTTGTGGGCAGGAGCCGTGTCTGACTCACCCCCGTGTGCCGTGCTCTGAGTCCTAAAGGAGACCCTCAGTCAGCCACTGAGTTAGTGACCAGCTCTCAAAGTCTGCGCCTCACCGGCTGGCCGGCTGCAGCGGCTGACCTACTTTTCTGACCACATGCTTTGGGGTGCCCACATTAAGCACATGGATGGCCGCCTCCCTGTTCTCTTTTGTCTTCCTTTCGTGGCTGGCCAACAGAGCCGCCTTTTCTTTCAGAGTTCGGCCCCGTGGTGCAGAAACCCTCCCTGGCTGTGGTGAGCCACCCACAAACTCTCTTTTATTTTGATTTCTTAAAAATGTATCCTCCTCCTCAACGTCTCAGAATAAATGTGGACAAGTTTGAATATATACAAAGAGAGCACCAGCTTCAACCGTGGTGTGTCCATGGAACTACTATTCAAATGTAGTCCTTATAGTGGACATGCGTTGATAAAGGACTTGAATTTGAATGTTACTAAATATAGAGACACTGTTTATAGTTCTGTGACTTTATTCGTCATGTGTGAGAATGTTGCCTAGTTTCTGTTTTTTAAATAATAATTGTATTCGGGTATTTTTCCTATAAAAGTAATACTTGTTTCTTACAGATGAAATATAGATAAATAATTCCATATATCAGTCTAAAACCCAGAAATAATCAGTTTTCAATATTTAGTTGTATATTTTTCTAGTCTCTTCTTTCTTCACATTCACACACACATACGCATAAAATGACAAAAACACATGTGCACAATTTCAAAGAACACATGTACAGCGTTTAACACACATATAGGATTGTGTATCCTATTTACCACTGAAAGTAAATTAAAATTTTTTCCATCATCTAATACATATCAGTATAACATTCTGTATCATATTGTGGTTTCACTGGTATAGCTGTAGATAGATGTAAAAATTCACTGATCTATAATACATTTTATTATTTAGACCTCAGTTTAAAAATTAACCAGCCTCATCTTTGATAACTGCATAATATTTTATTTTGTGAACATGTGATAAGTTACATATCTAACCTCCAAATGTGTAAGCAATGTGGTGAACATCTCTAGCTCTATGTGAATATTTACTGTATTCGTGGAAATGGAGTGGTGTCAACAAAGGCCACGAATTTTTTCCTTAATATGACTGCCAAATTGCCTTCAAGAAATAATGTGTCAGTATGTTCTGAGACTATCTGAGAATGTCATTTGTCCCTACCAGTGCTTTATTAACTTTGGGCAAGTCTAACTTATTTTGACCTCAGTTTTCATCTAAAAATGGAAATTAAAAATACACACTCTCCTTACCTTTTAGGAAGTTGAGTGAGTAGGTGAGGGTTCATATGAAAGCATATTTGGCATTTAATAATACTGTTGGATACATGAATTTTGGAACAAGTTAGAAAGATAGGAAATTATTTTTAAAACTATTTATCACCTGCTGGCATCTTGACTATTGATGCCCCAGAATTGATATTGTCATGTAAATTCTAGCTCACCAAGTGAAACTTAGAAGAAGAATAAAATATCTCCTCTGTCCCTCTAACTTTGTGTGCCATAGTGAGGCACAGATGCCAGTGAGTACCCGTAGTGGGTACTCAGATATCTGTTGAGTGTCATACTGGCAAGACCCAGAGGAATAAGAGAATCACCGGTAAAACCAGACTAGAATGTCTTATGCTGAGGCCTCGGACTCCCCTTGTTCCTCTTCCTGTTCCTTAACGGCCTCTTCACTCCCAGTAAATGTGGGTAACACTTGGCCAAATGCCTCCTGGATACAAATGGAGCAGAGGAGGCTTGGCAGGATGGAAAAGTACAGCCAGGCTTCCTGGGAATGTCCTCGAGTGCCTATTATCCAGCCTCAGGAATTCCTTTCAACCTCGTTGCTCCCGTATCTGATGGGGAAAGGGTCAGGGAACTTCTGGCTCTGAAAGCCAGGTGCAGAGATTGGCTCACACAGATACCTTGCTCATAGCCTCTTTGACTCACTCCTGCTTTTTCCGGCCTGGTTTCCTTCACTCCCATATCCTTTGAAGCCATTACTGTAGCTCACTTTGGATTCAGGGTGTATCAGCCCTGGTCCAGGATATAGTGTCAGAGTTCCTAGGAAGAGTACACTTTCTTGACATAGTAGGTGTTACTCTAACTTACAGAACTGTGTAGAAAGATATCACCCAGTAGAAACAACACTGTTAGTTGACATTGGTTGAGTGCATACCACGTGCTCCATTCTTTACATGTGCTCGTCTACTCCTCTGACCACTGCGGAACAAGCAGTATCCATATTTTGCAGGTGAAAAAGCTAATATCCAGAGAGATTAAATGAGCTGTTAAATATTATACTGTCAGTCAGTGGCAGAGGCAGGATTTAAATTTTTGTTTGACTGAGTTGACAAAGTCTCAGACCCTTTTTATTATTCTGCCTTTTTTTTCCCCCTTGTAATTCCTTTGCCACCTGTTTACCAAAACAGTAAGAAATTCAGCCATCAAAGCTAGTGAGGCATTTGAGTCTTCTACTGACATTAATCCCTTTCCTGAACAGGAAGCAGAACAGGCCATCCAGTGTCTCAATGGCAAGCTGGCCCTGTCTAAGAAGCTGGTGGTGCGCTGGGCACATGCTCAAGTGAAGGTGAGTCTCACAGGCTAGAAAGACCGCATCAGCTCGTCCTAAATGAGTCTTTCAAAAGACAGTTGTCCACTCGCCCATTTGCATCCCAGCCTCTGCACATCTGGAACAACCACACGCTGGTCTCTTCCTTGTATTCACCATGTGTGTTGCCAGATTTTTCTTTTGAGAAACATCTCAGGAGGGATTAAGTTCCTTTGCCATTTCCCTCCACATACCCACAGATTCTGTTTTTGATTGATTTTTCCATGTGACTGATGTGTCTACTCAGACCTCTATCATTTATTTATTTATTTTTTTGGTAGGGGTTGTCCTTTAGAGGAAAAAAATGTATTTATTTTTTAAATTAGTTGCTTTAGGCATTATTAGACTCTTCCCAGCCTCTCAGTTCTGTGGCAAGTTTGAATTGTTTATTCTAAATGCTTGAGAAATGGGTAGTTTGTAAGAGTGCTTAAAGCACTGGTATTTCCTTACTCGAGAGCTTTTGAGAATTATTGGGATTTGCAATGCCTGTATTGACTCCAAGGCCCAAGCAGTGGCGAATTGCCATGTTCATCTCCTAGTTATTCTCTTGGGAAAATATGCTGGAAAAGCTACAACCATTAAAAAAGAAAAAAGAAGAATGGTATTCTGTTTCAGCCAGCACAGGTGAAGCATGCGTTTGCACTGGAGCAATCTACAAAGTTGATTCTCTTCCTCCTGCACTGTAGTCTTAACAGACCTGCCTGCAAAGGTTTGTGACAACCAGATTTGAAGCCTCAGTCTTTATAAATGACCATAATGTTTGATCAGAGACTCCATCCAGCAAGCTCACCAGTAAACAGTCACCGAAATAAAGACATTTGAGTTTAGTTTCGAAGCTCAAAAACAGATCTCAGACACTTTGGATCTTTATGAGTATTTCAGGTAATCACAGAGCCTTCTCAATTTACAACAAGGAGAATTTCTAAATGCTTTTTTATTCAAAAGAAAATCAAGTCTCATTTGCCAGACTGGCTGTCATCTTCTCATCCTGCATCTCATTGAAAAGACATGCAGGAGAAATAAATCATCTTTCATTCTGTCTTTCATTTGAGAATCTCTGTGCCCTGCATGTATTTCTGACCAGAGACTCCTGATTGCTCTTTAACATTGTATTTACCTTTTAAAAGAAGTATATAATTATCTGACATCAAATAAACTGCACTTTTCCTGGAGAATGTTTCTGTATCAGGGCTGAAAGCCGTTACTACTTCTCTTCTCCACATAAACCTGTGAAGAGTTGACTGTTATGGTTATAACTTTGCAGCAATCGAGCAAAACTTTAAAGTGCTTGAAATAAAGTGAAATAACTGTTGGGAGAACTGATATGTGACAGAATCAGAATGTGAGAGGGCATTCCTGCTGTGTAGCTGTACTATCTGTGAATTTAAAGGTTGAAATTCTTTCTCCACCAAATAAGGAGGATTAGTGGGTAGATGAGAAGCCTCATCTAAATTTCTTTTTCTAAGTTTATAACCTTTATGCTAAGCTGTCTGGACTCCTGCATTAATTCTGAATGCAAAGCAGACCTAAGATTGTCTAGAAATAATCTAACAATGGGCTTCCCTGGTGGCTCAGTGGTAAAGAATCTACCTGCCAATGCAGAAGACTCGGATTTGATTCCCTGGGTCGGGAAGATCCCCTGGAGGAGGAAATGGCAACCCTCTCCAGTATTCTTGCCTGGGGACAACCCATGGACAGAGGAGCGTGGTAGGCTATAGTCCATGTGGTCACAAAGAGTCAGACATGACTGAGAGACCTGAACACACATGCTATCAAACGATGCACTGGTGAGATTAGGGTTTCTGAACACATGCATTACAGTAAAGGGCTGGTTTCTGCCTGGGTGGGGTAATTTGCCTTTTTTCTTACTTTCAGAGATACGATCATAACAAGAATGATAAGATCCTTCCAATTAGTCTTGAGCCGTCCTCAAGCACTGAGCCTGCACAGTCTAACCTAAGGTAAGAAGGTGTCCTGTAGGGAGACACAAGTATTGCACGAGCTGGAGCCATCTCTTCATTCTGGCGCTAGAAACCCTTCAGACCCTTTAGAGCGGAGTCTACTAACTTTTGGCATGCTGAGAGATGTCCAGTTAGTCTCCAGAATGTATACATGTCACCTCCTTCCATACCCCCAAGAGTGTGTACCAGCTATTTACACAGTTCATACACACACAAGAGGCTGGGTATACCTACCACATACCAGCTATTATACTTGGCACTGGGAACACAGAGGTAAATCAGATACAGTCCTTGCTATAAAACAAGCATTTTAATAAGACCTTGATTATCTTCAACATTTGTCATTATACACTAATTCCTCCCCAACTATGAGTTCCTTTATACAGAATTTGGGTTTGCAGCACTTTAATTTTATCTACCATTTCAGCAAATGTAACAGTTTTGGTTCCAACATGTACAAATTGTCAGTTACTTCCTTGGAGTTAATTCAAAACAGAAGGAGTTGAGGGTTGAGTAAAGAAGGGGACGTTAGGGGTGAGCAGCAGTAGAGGGCTGACTTTGCACGTAGCCTAGGGAGAGATGTTAACAGGAACAAAAGCTGGGATTTATGGGGCTTACTGCGAAGCAGGCTCTGTGCTAAACACTTCACATGCTGTATGTCACTGAAGTATAAGAATTCTGGTGAAAGTACTTTTGTATTCACTTTATAAAGGAAGAAACTGAACTTTAAGGAGGTATCTTGGCCAACATCACGCAGGTCAAAAATAGCAGAGTACAGATTCAAAGCCAGGTTTACTGAACTTGAGAATTCAGTCTTTCAGTTACTGCTTCCAAGAAGCTCCAGGCTGTCAGTGCAGGACTGCAGTTCTAACACCTGCTCCAAGAAAGGGCAAGACGTGTGAAAGAGCACCAGCCTCTCATATGCATCCAAAGTCAACACGTCATAGAGTCAGGAAAGTGATACCTGTTTGGATATAGGGCTAGGGGAAAAAAAATAAAACTTTTCTGTATATTATCTGCACCAAACAGAAGAGATTTACAAGCATCTCATTAAACTGCAAGGAAGGGTGATCCTGAAATGTTTCCAGGAGTGATAAAATTGATGAAGTTAATTTTATAGTTACCAATTTGTCTAATATCATTGATATTTTCTTAATTTTGTGCTGCTTTATTTTGTACTCCCCCAATTTTCTTAAATTAATAACTTCAATAAGTTCACTAGGAGCTTATTTCAGCTTTCCTATTTTCCCCTTAAGATTAAACCTCCTCAGTTACTATGGTTTCATGAAGGTTTTCATAAATCTTAACTCCTCTTGGGAACAGATGACTGCATTGATGCTTGGTGATCTCCACGGTACTGTGAATGTGTCTTTCATTTTTTTCACTCTTTGTTCTTTTTACTAAATAATCTAGCCTGGTGTTTTCCATTTATCTTTTAATCCAGAGAATCTCAGCTTATGTGTTTTGATTAACATCTATGCCTAATTAGAAAAGGTTGTTTTCCCTGGGACTCATACAGAACAAATGGCTGGCTGTTAATTTTCCATTAATGGAAAAGGTGTGGATTGCATCTCAGTGAGACCTCAGGGTTCTTTTTTATGGCAACTAAGTTTTTAAATTTTATGTTGCCCACGTAAAATCTTGAGTACGTGCAGATGTATGCTTTTTGAGGATTTCCTAAAGGCTATGTGTACGTTTCCCTCCCAAGTTTCTATCCCTGAGTGTAGACTGTTGACAGCGTCAAAGTGGAAACTAAAGGAAGCCATAAGCCAAAAAATACTCTAGTTGAGTGTGTTGCATGCTGACCTAGGGATAGTGGTGTGCTTGATCGGAAGAAAATTCTTCATAGCTTCTGGAGTGTCTCCTCTCCCCTCCTCTCTAATACATGGCTACTCAGCTCCCAGCCTAATGAAGAGGATAAAGCAAGGGCTTTGATGATAAACTGGGCTTGAATCCTGGCTCCACGGTTTGTTAGCTGTGTGAACCTTGGGTGAATCACTACCCCTCTGCATTTGTTTATCTATAAAAAATGGTCAGTATAGTCAAAAGTTAACAGTTTTTCCAGTAGTCATATGTGAGAGTTGAACCATAAAGAAGGCTGAGCACCAAAGAGTTGACATTTTTGAACTGTGGTGCTGGAGAAGACTCTTGAGAGTCCCTTGGACTGCACGGAGATCCAACCAGTCCATCCTAAAGGAAATCAACCCTGAATATTCATTGGAAGGACTGATGGTGTAGCTGAAGCTCCAGTACTTTGGCCACCTGATGGGAAGAACTGACTCATTGGAAAAGACCCTGATGCTGGGGAAAATTTGAGGGCAAGAGGAGAAGGGGTCGATAGAAGATGAGATGGTTGGATAGCATCACTGACTCAGTGGACATGAGTTTGATCAAACTCAGGGAGATAATGATGGAGAGAGAAGTCTGGTGTGCTGAAGTTCATGGGGTCGTAGAGTCAGACACGACTTAGCGACTGAACAACAACAACAAAAATGTGGTTGATAACCCTTGAAATATTGTTGCAAAGGATTAGAAACAGTATAAGTAAAATGCTGGGCACACTTCCTGGCTCATTGTAAGTGCTCTGTAAATGATAGCCTAAACACACATTTGTCAGTAAAAAGGGACTTCGTAGGATTTCCGGGATGTTTTTTCCATTATTATTCAGTGATTCAGAAGGTGGTACTGTATAAGAAAGAGTTCATAGTATGGCTCTGGAGTCCAGCTGTATTCAAATCTCAGCTCTGCCACTTACTAGCTATGGGCACTAACCTTTCTATGCCTTTTTTTCTTTGTCTGCATCTGCAAAATGAAGACTATAACCTACATGAATTATTTCTTCCATTTTTTATTGTGGTAAAATAATATAGCATTTACGCATAATATAGTATTTACCATCTTAACCATTTTTAAGTGTACAGTTCAGTGGTATTAAGTACATTCATAAAGTACATTCATAATCACCACCATCCATCTCCATAATTCTTTCCCTATCGTAACACTGAAGCTCTATACCCATTAAACAATCATTCCCCATTCCCACCTCCCCCAAGTTCCTGGCAACTGTCATTCCACTTTCTGTCTCTGATTTTGACTGCTCTCTCAAGTATTTCATGTAAGTAGAATCATACAATATTTGTCTTTTTTGTGACTGGTTTGTTTCACTTAGCATGGAGTCCTCCAGGTTCTTCCATATTGTAGCATATGTGTACAGCACATTTTGCTTATCTAGTCTTACTTCAGTGGACACTTGGGTTGCTTCCACAGTTTATGTTGTGAATAATGCTACCATGAGCATGGGAGTACACATCTGTCTGTCAGACTCTGCTTTCAATCGCTATACAAATTATCTGAGTGCCTACTGTCTGCAGGTACTAAGGTACTGAACAGTGTTGGTGTCTGAGGTTTAAGTGTAACGGTATACAAAGTATTCCTAACAGTGTCTTACAGAAAAAGCTTAATAGATATTTCACCCTTGATCTCTTTCCTATAATAAGAACAATTATTTTTATGGGTTTTTTTTTCCCCTCCTAAATAAAACTGTATTCCTTTTGTGGTTCTTATTTATTTATTTATTGGCTGCACCCAGCTGCCTGTGGGATTTTCCCTGATCAGGATTGAAACCTGGGCCACTGCAGTGAGAGCCTAGCATCCTAGCCACTAGGTCAGCAGGGAAGTCCTGTTTTCTCTGAAATGTGTGTGTGTCTGTGTTTGAGTGTCTTGTTGCTTCTCTGATACGCCTGAGAGCCACAGAGAAGGTGAAGTACGCAGGTGCCCCCGAGTGCACGCAGGCCCACTCATGCTCTGCTGTCCTTTTTCCAGTGTCACTGCAAAGATCAAAGCCATCGAAGCAAAGCTGAAAATGATGGCAGAAAATCCTGATGCAGAGTATCCAGCAGCGCCTGTTCATTCCTACTTCAAGCCACCAGATAAAAAAAGGACTACTCCTTATTCTCGAACAGCTTGGAAATCTCGAAGATGATGGTTATGAATGACTGCTCTCCACACCTGAGACCCTCTGCCTTTGTACTTGTAGCTGTGAACAGTACTGCCCGACAGAACACAGTCACATGTTAGCGTTTGGTAACATAACATTTTTGGATGTCCTTCTTATGGATGTTTCTTCCCTGAAGTATGTGTGGAATTGAGCATCATCCAGAATAAATAGGATTTTATCCAAAACTGTGACTTGAATGCTGGGATGCTCTAGTTGGCTCGTTTGTTTGGATTTGTAACTCCAGAAACATTATATAGTGTGCCAGAAAGAAAGGCAAACACAAAGAACGTTATCATTCAAATCAGGAAACTTAATTTATTAAGAGCTGTCTTTAAAAAAAAAAAACACACATTTTTCTGTGCTCAGTTGTCTTTACAACATAAAGAAAAAGTAAAAAAACAAGGGAGGGAAGTAAGAAATTTTGAATCATGCTCGAAACTGCTGTTCCAGAATTTTCTATGGAAATCCCTCCAACTGGACTGAAAAGAAAAAGTTCTTGGCAAAAAGAGCTGGTTCTTTGAGCAAATGTTGTGGTAATCTGTTTAAGAATTATGCTTATTGTTTCAAAATCCCAATTAGGAAAACATGGTGTATATCTTTAAAAAGTGTTTGCGTCGACAAAACTGTAGACCAAAATTTAGCATTTTGTACCACAGCGGAAGTCCTGTTTGAAAATCCAACTTGTATTCTATCGTGATCATTTTTTTAAAAAATCTAAATAATCCTGCCTTCTATAATACCAAATGTCATTATTAGTGTGGGACTTTTAAAGTTGCATTTATTGCATGAGATTGTTTTTAATAGCATGAGAATGTTCTGTTTGGAATTATATCATGGTCAATCTAAATAGAAAAGCAGATATCTTTGAAAACTTAAACATTGCTATATTGATTCTCTATCAAACTTATACCTTTATTAATAATTGTGTAGGGGTCTGAGTAGAAGAAATTGTCTTGTGTGGGGTGCGATGGGGACACACAGTGGACACGGAAAGTCAGTGGGCAGATACTGCTCTGGCACCAAGATTGTAATGACCTCATGTTTTATGTGGTTTATAAAGGCTTGAAAGATTGCATGACTTTTAAACAATTCTTCACTTGTAGAACCTACTTCGCCTCAGATATTTTTTGCCACTTTGAACATTTTGAACATAACAACAGAGGAAGAAAAACAACCGATCTGAGAGTCTGTTCCTGTGAGCAGTGTTGGTTGGTCATTTTGGTGCTGGGTGGATAGACTGTTTCGCTGGGCAGCACCACTGCTTCTTTAGCATGTAAATCATTTGTTACTCAAGGTGCCACTCTTAGTGATTGCAACTGTTTACTGTCATTATTCCCAGCAAGAGGAGGCTCTCATTGTAGGAGTTTAAGTCTTCCTATGAGCAGAAATGAATTTAAGACATTTGAACCAAAACTTCAGCATAGCGAAGTGTTATAATTCACAGAAGTGGTTCAGAGAAATTCCTATCACCTCTCCCAAGGCAAAACTTTTCAGATATCTTTCAATGTTATTCTTCCTGCATTTATGAACTCAGTGTAAGATGCAAGTAACTCTCCTTCTGTTTGGGGGATAGTTCAGGGAGGTGGGAGCAATATCTCCCATTTTTCTGGTGACTTCTCTAAGAATATAGAATTCACTGTTTACCCTTGAGGTCCTCGAAGAGTTATGGTGGAATAGGACTTAATGCAAAATAAAATAGTCTTCTATTTTTAATAGGAACTTAGAAAATACCTAACTTTGGATTATCTAGAGTTGTTTCCTTTAGAAACCAGAGCTATTTATTTGTATTTAAAGCAATGTTTATTATTTGTACCGATTCTTACTCCTTTGTGTGAATAAATGCAAGACAGTGTCTGTGGTTGTGTCTTCTTTCGTCCATCTCCTGCACTAAAGACTGCAGCTTTCCGGGAGGCTTGTTCCTCCTGCGGCCATGGGCCAAGGTGTCCAGGCAAGGTGCTGTTTCTGAGTGCCTTCTCTGACCCCAGAGGCAGGTCTCTGCACCCTTTCTGCCTGTCTCCTGTTAGAGATGAGTAAAGAGACTAGCTGTTCTCACTGTACGTCTAATTGTTCCCAAAAAAGTTGTTAACGGAAGGCCCCTGAAGTCGGAAAATGTGTTTGGTCCCTCTTTCAAAGTAGGGTTTCAGAAGAATAAAGGTACGTGTTACAAATATGCTGAAAGCAGTTTGGTTGAAGGTTTGTTAAATATGAGTGTTAACTTGGTAAACTCCTTGTTGTGAGGTTATCAGTACTTTAAAATTATTTTTTGGCTTACTGTTTTGCTAAAATTATGTCACAGTTTTGATTTTTACGAGAGTGAAGAATTGAGGGAAATAATCTCCTTAATCTTAGCTCTTCTTTATCCCTTACAAAATGTAACCCTAATCAGTAGACTTTCTGTAACTGGAATCTCAATATTAGGAGAAAAAAAATCACATGAAAGATTTTTCAAAGCATATCAAAAATCAACAGCAGCAGTTTTGTAAAACCAGATACTCTAGAGCTGTTCCCTTGGCTATTAAGGCAGGTACAGATACTTTCTAAATCACCAAGTATATCTACGTTTTTAATACTACTGTATAAAAGAATAAGATTAATTATTACCTTACAAGTTAATGTTAAATAGTTCCTTTATGTAATTATTATGTTCCTAAAAATGATTTGATTCTACCATATTTATCCTTGATTTCTCTTTTTCTCTCCTGTTCCTTCTACCCAGTCCTTTAACAAATCCTGTCAACTCCACATTGAAAATACTTCTTGAAAAAACTTTAAAAATACACCTCATCTTAAGTCCAATCATTTCACTATTACAGTACCTGCCTAATTATCTCCCTGCTTCCACCCAGTGCCTCCACTTTAACCAAAGCAATCCTTTCCCCATCTGAGCATGTCATTCCCTTCCATGGGCTTTCTGTCACACCTAGAATAAAATCCAAAGACCTAAATGATTTGTCCCTGACAACCTGCCTGACCCTGTAAGCCTCTTATCCCTCTTCTTCACTGTGCTCCAGCCTCAATGGCTTGGCTATTCCTTGAGTACTAGGAGGTCCTACCATGAGGCCTTGGCATTGGATGTTCACAGAGTCCATTCCCTTATTTGTTCAAGTCCCTGTTCAAAGGACCGTGTTCAAGAGACCTCCCTATCTAAAATCAGCCCTGTCACTTCTAACCACTCCCCCTTCATTTTCTAAATAGTCCTTGTCACTACCTAACATCATATACAAAGTTATTTTCTCTCTCTCTTTTTTTTAATTAGAAGGTAAGTTCCCTGGGAGCAGGAACTTCTATTCACTGCTATGTCCCAACATTGAAAACCAGGCCAGGTAGGGACTTACCTGAAGTCCAGTGATTGGGACTTTCAAGTTCCCAATGCAGGGAGCACAAGTTCAGTCACTGGTCAGGGAACTAAGATCCCATATGCCACACGGTGAGGCCAAAAAAAAAAGAAAACAATGCCAGGTATGTAATAGATGCTTAATAAATATTTGTTGATGAAAAATCAGAATCATGGTACTTGAGAACTGAAGGGCCTTGAGAGGCCCTCCCACACAACCCCCTCACTGTCCAGATGGGAAAAGCTCAAACAGATAGACCAAGCAACTTGGCCAGGATCGCGTTGTTAGTGGGAGAGCATCAGATAGAAGCCTGGCCCAGTGTTTGTTGCGTCAGCAAACTGGCCTGTGCCCTCTTTTCGTACAGCCCACAGAGCTAAGAATGGCTTTTACATTTTTAAATGGTTGAGGAAAAAGTCAAGAATACTATTCTGTGACACATGAAAATTAGATGAATTCTGAATTTCAGTGTCCATAAATAAACTTGTATTGGAACATAGCCATGTCTATTCATTTACATATTGTCCGTGGTGATTTTCCCACTACAATTACAGAGTTTAGTGCAACAAAGACTGTATGGCTCACAGAGCCTAAAATATTTACCATCTGGCCCTTCATGGAAAAAATTTGCCAACCCCTGCTCTGAAGTTTATTCCATTCATGGAAATGTCTTTCTAAACCTTTTTGGTGTCAACAGTTCCGGTGTTAAAAGCAAATCAAAGCAGCACAGAGGCAATAAAATGGTGTCAGTTCCTTATCACATCTCTGGACCCATTTACTTCTCATCTTCTGGGATGGAGAACTAGCTGTCCAAGCCTAATAGCATCACTGTACTGGAAAAAAAACTATACAACTGTGGGCTAAATTCCCTCATCCTACAGGTGAGAAAACTAAGCCTCAAAAAGCTTTGGCATTCAGTATGGGCTAAGCAGGTGGCTGGTAAAGAATCCACCTGGCAGTCCAGGAGATGCAGTTTCCATCCCTGGGTCAGGAAGATCCCCTGGAGAAGGAAATGGCAACCCACTCCAGTGTTCTTGCCTGGAAAATCCCGTGGCCAGAAAAGCCTAGTGGGCTACAGTGCATGGCATCGCAGAGAGTCAGATGCGACTGAGCAAAAACACACACATAAGCCTGACTTAGACCTCTAGCCCCAGCTATGCGAGCAGGTTAGTTGGGACTCAGTTCAAGTAACAAAAACCCTACTCCAGCTACCTTCTGGTAGGAAATTTATTGGCTCACGGAACTAAGAAGTCCAGGTGTTCAAATGATATGGTCAGGAATCTGTCTGTCTCTTGATTGTGTTTTCCTTCGGGTTGGTTTCATTCTCAGGCAGGCTCTCCTTAATGGTCTCTGGAGAGAGACTTGAATCCCAAGTTAAAAAACACAGACCTGTCAGAATTTCTTTCTCTCAGGACATGGGGCTACAGCGTCCTTCCTCTGCTTTCAGTCTGACTTGGCTAGGATTCCTGATGCTACAGAATGGCTTATTTTTAATATGCCCTGTGACCTTTCTAAGGTAGAAACAGAATTTAAAATTTTACCTTGAAAAACAAAATTAAGTTTTCCTCCTCTGAAAACAGGCCTCTCTCCCTGCTGAAAAGCTTTCTGGCCGGCAACCTCATCAAAAGGAAAGTGGGTCATTCCTCAAGCATCTACACGTGGCAGGTGGGGAAGGTGTATGGATGGGGAGGCGCGGTCCCATACACCACTGTGTGCCTTGATAAAGGGAAGATTTGGGAGCCGCAGGAGTGCAGAAGGTGGGTTCTTACTCAAGCTGGAAACGGAAGCGGGCTCAGAGATGACTTCCCAGAAGAAGCAACAGCTGAACAGAGCTCTGAAGGCTGCCTACACACAAACCAGGCAGAAGATGTGAGAGAAGTGTTGAAGGAACAACAAAGCCCAGTGAAGTGATCGCTAGAGCTAATCATAAAAGGAATTGAGACACCCGAATATTCAGTGGCTATTCACTGGAAGGACCGAAGCTGAAGCTCCAATTCTTTGGCTACCTGATGCAAAGATCTGACTCATTGGAAAAGACCTGACTCATTGGAAAAGACCTTGATGCTGGGAAAGACTGAGGGCAGGAGGAGAAGGGGGTGACAGAGGATAAGATGGTTGGATGGCATTACTGACTCAATGGACATGAGTTTGGGTGAACTCCAGTATTCTTGCCGGGAAAATCCCATGGACAGAGGAGCCTGGTGGTCTACAGTCCATGGGGTTGCAGAGTCAGTCACGACAGATCATACATGCATGCATGCACATAGAATCATATATAACTTATATGATGGGATATATGATTCTATAAATATACAGCTTAAATATGTAAAGATTATTTAGGAAACTGGATGTGTTGTATTATATATATATAGTAATAAATGTATATAATATATGATCATATATAATATAACAAAGTGACATAATGATTAATAAAGCAACATATAATAATTAACTTTACATTACATGCCCTCTTTCCATCCTTCTTGTCCGTGAAGCTGCCTCAGCACCTCTCCCTTAGATCATTCCAATGTCGTCAGGACTCAGGGAAGGACTCACACCCTTCAGATCTATCCTCAAGCCATTGCTGAAGTCATCTTTCCAAACCCCCAATTTGACCATGTCATCCATATGCTGAAAAGATACGGATGGCCCTTCACAGTTTATGTGCTGAAGTTGAAATGCCTTTGCATATTATACAAGGCTTATCCCAGTCTAGCCTATTTTTAAGCCTTATCTACCTTCTGCTGGAAAAAGATTAGTAAGAGAGATTCATTTCAAGCAGTGTGGCCAGGGAAGAATTCTCTGAGACGATCTCTAGCCCTCTGAGGACACCCTCAAACAGGTTCTCTTTTCTGTTAACTCCTATCTGGTGGTTGAGGAGACTCAGGCTCTATAGAGTTTCTCTCCGACTTTAGGTCTTGCAACCAGTGCGTAACAGACTCCGGTATTAACTGAGGTTACCTGGCTCCAACCCATATTCCCTAACCACTGCACCATGCTGCATCTGCAGGGAAGGATGCTACTTCCCATACAACTGTTGACTCATAGACCCGTAGCTTTGGAGAGGAATCCCAACTCTTCCACTCAGCCTCAGTCCTCTGCAATCTGGATCCTACCCACCTCCCAACATTGCCTCCAGCAAAACACTCACTGGGCACCCATCCTCCATCCTGATCCAACCACTCTTAGTCCTAGCCTGCCTCAGACTTATCCCTTAGGACGCCACTGAAAAGCTACTTCCTCTGGCATGCCATTTCTAATCCCTACCCGCTAAGCCAAATTCAACGTCCCACCTCCTTGCTTCCCTGGCACCTGTGCTCCCCTTTGTGTAGCACCTGTCCTACACTGCAAGTGCTGTCTCTCTTCTTGCCCTGCTGACTGGGCGTGTTATGGTTGACTCTGTTTCCTGTGCCCTGCTGGGAGCCTGGCATCTACTGATGCTAATTTACCCAGTGGACGTCAGAACCAGAAGAGGACTGAGAGACTTTGTGATCACAGCTGCTCACGTGTGCAATACACCCTGAAGTCTCAAATCTCTTCCACACCGATCATCTCATTGACCCACCTGAGGTTATTGTCCCCATAGTCTAGGAAACTGAGGTTCAGATCAGTGAATTGTCCAAGTTCACCCAGCCGGGAAGTAGCTGGGCTGGGATCTGACCTCAGGTCTATCTGACTCCAAGGCTATTGGTGTTTCCATCACTCCCACAATCATGGGATTCAAAGAACACACCCTTCACCAATGAGGACACCAAGGCCAGGAGAGATACATAGGATCATGTGGTCCATACCCCATTCTGTGCTCTTTCCTCAAATAGGAAGTGCCCAGGAAGGTGATGAGGTGAGGATGGGGGCCTGAGCCAGGGAGGGCAGTCCCGCCTATGTCTTTTCCCGTTGCCCCTTCCCATTTATCACAACCTGTATGTTTAAATTTTGTATTTAGTATTTACTCTGAAATGCCTTTCATCTGATTTTTCCCCCCTTACTCACCAATTTAGCTGTCAGAGTAAATAAATGTGAAGTTGGGTCTCCAGCCTCCCCCAGCTCACATTACCTTCCTAGAATTACTCCCCGGCGGGGCGGAACCGCTGCTGGGGGCGCTCCCACAGAATCATCCAGTTACTAATGAAGTCTCTCTTTAAACCCAAATCTTGGACCACGACTCAGGTGGAGGAGGACGGCAAAACTCACCCCTGGGGATGGGATGACCACATCCTGTTTCATGACCAGGAGAAGGACTGAGGTGAGAAGCAGAATTCATTATACACCTAAGATGCTTCTTACAGTGTACATGTAGGATGCTTAGGACATTATACACGAGGGTTACTTACAACATTATACATGTAAGGCGCTTCTACAGGGCCAGGAATAGAGGAAACACTTTCAAAATATTCGTGTTTATTATATGGTTAATTGTCACTAAAATCCTGAGAGGTAAATACTGTTATCTCCCTTTGGCAAGTAAGGAAACTGTGGCTCAGAGAAGCTCAGTGACCTGCTCACAGTCTCCCATAGGAAGGACTTGAGGATCCTGATAGAATGTACTGACTTTGCTCATCCTGATTTTGCCAAGGTCAGTCCTATCCGGACTCTCTTTCCTGCTGGAGTCAGTTGTTGGAGGAGATTTCTCTTCCAAATTAATTTCATTTCTGTCTTCTATGAAGTCAGGCAAGCTCTGGGTTGAAATAATGGTTCTGCAGTTATTCAGGAGAATATTTGATTCTTTGGCTGACTTACACTCTGCCTTTTTCCATAAAAAAATTTTTTGATGTGGCACCTATTAGAATAACAACTGAAAAATGCAGCCAGTCCATAGTTAATGATGGTGGTGATTTAGTCACTAAGTTGTGTCCGACTCTTTGCGACCTCATGGACTGTAGCCTGCCAGGGTCCTCTGTTCATGGGATTCTCCAGGCTAGAATACTAGAGTGGGTTTCCTTCTCTAGGGGATCTTCCTGACCCAGGAATTGAACCGGGGTCTCCTACATTGCAGGCAGATTCTTTACCAACTGAGCTACAAGGGACTATAGTTAAGGATGGCTATTATTTATTGGTTGCTTTCTGTGTGCTAGGCATGATTCTGACACTTTTGCATGGATCATTTGCTTAATTTTCCCAAGTATAAGAAGTGGACTCTGCTATCATCCCCACTTTATGGATGAGAAACTGAGGCTGAAGAGTGGCTGAATAACTTGTCCAGAGTCCTTTAGGTAACAAGGAGCAAGGCCAAGATTGGCACCATGACAGTCTGGCTCTAGAGTATTTGTGTTTCCCTACTGATTTCAATGCCTCTTATTCCAGTTTTGATTTTCTAAGCACCATATCAGAATTACAGAATAGGTAAGTGTCTGAATTCTGGAGTCTGAGTGCTAGAGCCTGAAATGAGGCTCCTGTAAGCTTGTTTCCTCAACTACAAAATAAATAAAATAATATAACCTCCATGCAGGGTTGCTGCAAGGGGTCAAAAGGATAATGCATGTAAAACAGTGCTTGGCACATAAATGCTCTATAAACAGTGTTATTATATTATCACTCAAGGAGCGTGTGTTTCACATTCCTTCTCTTAGGACTGCAACAGCTTGTTTGTCTAGCCTCTGAGTCTTAGCATTCATCCCTCTACCTGGAATATTTTCTTCTCTCCCCTGAATTCATTTCTATTTCATCTACCCTTTCATTTTTTCGTTTTAGCTCAAGTCTCCTCCATACCTCTCCCAACCTCTTGCCTGAAGAGCTAGTGCCATCCTCGTGGCCTCTTCTTTCCCGGAGTCCCTCTGCACTCACACATCTGTACAGCTTTGTATAACTGTCAATGACCTTCTGCTTCCCACAGCTGCCCAGAAAGGGAAGAGAAGGAGACAAAGTTTGCCCAATTATTATTCCCATTTTGCAGATGACAAAGCAAGCTTAGCCCATAACTGGTGACGCCAGGAATCACATCCAGGGCTTTTGGTGGATAAAATGGAAAAGGTGTGTGTGTGCATGTGTGTGCATGTGTGCATGTGTCTGTGCATATATGCATAGAGTGGACATGATCAGGTATGTAGCCTAGAAATTAAGAATATAAGCTCTGATGTCAGATGAATCTGGGTTTTGAGTTCTTGGCCCTGGCCATTTTAGCCATGTGGCACCACTGTGGACATATCACATGATCTCTCTGAACCTCAGTTTCTTCATCAATGAAATGGGTACAATAAGAGACACTACCTAATGGGGTTATTGTGAAAAAAATAGCATGATTGTAAAATGCCTGCCCTGGATTAAAGTACAGAGGAGTAGCAACTGGGTTTATTATGTTCAAAAGAAGATAGTTTAGGAGGAGGTTGTTCGTCTCTGGTCATCTCTGGTTCATCTCTGGTGGATGTTGGAGGGTGCATGAATGTGCACACAGCTCACCAGCTTTCACACTGCAATTGTACTCTCAGTAGAAAAGATTACGGTCCAAAATAGGAACTTTCCACTCTGTATATCTGTATCTGAGAGCAATAAATGGCTGAAAACGCAGCAAGTGGGAGATGCTATTGGCTGGGGTTGGAGCCATTTCTGTGTACCTTGGTGTGTATAAAGGAACAGATATTTGTCTCTTTTGAGACTACAAGAGGTGTGAGTCTGTAGTATTACCCTGGGGAGCAAATGCCTCATCTGCCTGTGCCTATTAGGATGTGTCTGTGTTTTCATGACTGAAGCTGTGCCTACCAGGAATCCTGTGTCTTCAGAGGTGTGTGGTCTGTCTCTGACTATAAATAGTTATCTCACCATCTGTAGGGATACGTGTGTATGTCTGAGAGTATCTGAGTAGAGGACACGGGGTGTCACATGGGTTTGAAGCTCTCGGTGAGAATCTGCCCTCTTAACTATAGATGTGTGTACACGTCTAAGAACAGTTGTGTGGGGTGTTTACATTTGTAAATGAAGACAATTAGGGAAGTGATGGCATGTGCCACTGCTTGGAGGTGGGCTGTGTGGTGCCTGTAGGGCTGGATCTAAGTGTGCATATTTGTTTTTAGAAGATGATGTCTATTTATATGTCCTTCTGAGCTCAATTTGTGTGTAGAGAAAGGGGCCAAGGCTGTGAGTGTCCACTTAATGTGTGTGTACATTGCATGTTAATGTGTGTAAGGCTGTTTTTAAGTCTTTTGTGTCCGGGTCATTGGAGGCTGTGTCTCCTCTCTCAGTGCCAGGGCCTCCTGGCCTCCCCCACCTCTCTCACTATCAGTAGACCCCTAGAGAAGGTGAGATGGGCATTAGACTACTTAGCAAATTCTGCAGGGGAGGGGGATGTCTCAGGCAATCCCTCCCTGGAGAATTCAGGGGAACAACACCCCCTCAACCTCTCCCACCCAACCCAATCCTATTTAGGATGGGATGTAGCCCAAGCCCTTAGGCACTGGTGTGCCCTCTGTTTGTTATGGAGCAGAGCCAGTGTGCAGGTGTATGAGTTATGTGTGCATGTCTTGTGCTCGTGTAAATGAGGCGAACAGGTAATCATTTGCATCAGCATGTACACAAACGTGCCAGGCATGGGATTGCATCAACAGAGTCTGATGTGTGACTTTATATGAAACCCATCTGGGCCCAAGGTGTGAGCATGAGTCCCTCTTGTACCTGTAAGTGGGGTTGTGGCCGAGAGAGCCGTGGGTGCCCCGTCAAGGGGCGCAGGGGGCGGTGATGAGAGCTGGGAGTCTGTGCGCCTGCCGGTGCCTTTTGTATGTCAGCGCGTCCCTCAGTCTCTCCGTCGGCGGTTCAGAGTTTCTGCGTGTCTGTCGGTCTGTGTGTGTGTCTCTGGGTCGCCGCCTCGCTGTGTGTGTCTCGCTCTCCCTTGGCGGGGAGGGGATTGGTCACGCATGACTCATCTTGAACCGAGCGGGGCTCCAGCGGCAGGGCGGCCGCCGCCGCAGCTGGAAGGGGAGGAGGACCAGGAGGAGGGAGAGGAGGAGGAGGAGGAGGAGGGGGCGGGGGCCTCTCCAAGTTTGTCGGGACCTTCTTCCGAGGCAGCGGCGGCGGCAGCCAGGGAGGCCGGGGCTGCGCGCGGGCCGGGGGAGGGGGCTGGGGCCGGGCCCTGGGCGGCGGGGCCGGCGCCTCCGCTCTCCTCCTGCTCGTGGTTCAGCCGTTGCTCCTACTGCGGCCGTGGCCCCTCTCGGCACGGCTCTCCGAGCCGCGCGCCCGCCGAGCCCGCCGCTCCCCGGCCCATGTACTGGAAGCATGAGAACGCCGCCCCGGCGCTGCCCGAGGGCTGCCGGCTGCCGGCCGAGGGCGGCCCCGCCACCGACCAGGTGAGCGAGCGAGCGAGTGGGTGAGCCGCCCGGGCCGGGGTCGGACAGGGACCGGGACCCAGCCGGGCCGGGCCGGGCGACGGGCGGCCGCGGGGAGGAGGGGTGCGGGGGTGCGCCTGGGAGTGTGTGTCTGTGAGTGTGTGAGCGCGCGCGAGCACGAGGAGGGGGGGTCGCGGAAAGCGGGAACACATTATGCAAATGTTGGAGGAATTTCTCAAAAAGCGATTTAGCAAAGACACAGGCGAATCAAGAGGAGGCGAAGCGGGTATTGTCCGTCTGAATAGGCGCTGATAGCGCCGATGCGCCGGGGGTTGGGCCGGCGCAACGCTGAGAATCGCGGCGCGGGGCCGGTCCCGGGAGATCCGAGGGGCTGGAGGGTGCTCTTTCCTCTTCTTGGACGCCTCTCTTTTCTCTTTTGGGCCCCGTTTCGTCCCCGATCTCGCCCCCGTTTTACTCTGTGTTTCCCTCGGACTGGCCCTCGGCAAGCGCCTGAGTCCGCGTCAGCATCGCCGCATCAATTTCGCCGCGCGCGCGGGGCGGACGGGCGGATGCTCCCAGCGCTCAGGGTTTTATTTTCCTCAAGCGCCCCTCCCCAGTCTCTTTTTTATTTTCTTTCTTTCTCTCTTTTCTCCTTTTTGCATTTTGCGCCGAGAGCAGGAGAAGGGAGCGAGGAAGGAGGGTGGGTGGAGGGAGAAAAAATTCGATTTTTAATTACTACCATTAAAAAATCAAATTTGCAATTCTTTGGGCGGCCTGATGGATCTCACTGATTGACAGTTGGAATTGACACTCTGGCTACCTCTTATCTTGGGCATTCACGACAATTTCTAATTGCAGGTAGTTTGTGTGTGTGCGCGTGTTTTTTTTCCCCCTCAGAGGCTTGGATTGCAAGGGAACTAAGCGATTACTTCAAGAGCCACGGGTTAAGTGCAGGGAGAGGGGGAGAGAGAGGGAAAAAATCCAATCCAAATTCAAATTGCTTCATTAGAGAGACACCGCTTTTGTGGGGAAGGGCTTTAAATGCCCACTACAAAGTTAGGACTCATTGTTCCGCGCCGGTTTATATAACAGGCGCGGGGAGGCGCTGGGCTCAGGCTGCGCGGAGCCACAGTGCTGCAGCCGCCGCCGCTTGCGTTCCCTCCCCCCTCCCCCAGGTGATGGCCCAGCCAGGGTCCGGCTGCAAAGCGACCACCCGCTGCCTTGAAGGGACCGCGCCACCCGCCATGGTGAGTTCGTTCGGCCCTGCCTTCGGTCCCCGGTCCCCTGGCGGCCGGGCCCGGGGGAGCTAACGCGGCTTTCCGGCCCCGAACAGCTGCCCCGTGCGTTGGGGGACTGCCGCAGGGCGCCGCCCCTCTCTGAGCTCGGTTTTCTGGCCGGGAAGGCGAGCTTTGACCGCTCCTGGCACCTAGGACGCGCGTGCTAAAAGTTGGAGCCGTCCTTTCCTCTCCAGTAGGCCCTTCCATTCCTGTCCGGTAGCCTGTGGCTTGTCGTTTGGGGAGGATTTCGTTGTGGGTTGGTTCGCTGAGGCCGGGGTCTGTCTCCGAGGCAGCAGCAACGCTGGGCATCCGACTCGGCCCGCAGCTCAGAGTGCGGCTCTCGCTCTCCCCCCACCGCAGGCTCAGTCGGACGCTGAGGCCCTGGCCGGCGCTCTGGACAAGGACGAGGGCCGGGCTTCTCCCTGTACGCCCAGCACGCCTTCCGTCTGCTCACCTCCCTCTGCCGCCTCCTCCGTGCCGTCCGCCGGCAAGAACATCTGCTCCAGCTGCGGCCTGGAGATCCTGGACCGCTATCTGCTCAAGGTGAGACAGGGGCGGGGTGCTGCGTGTGTGTTGGCGGGGTGTGGGCTGTGACCCCGAGGACTGCAGGGGGAGCCACGCCGGCGCCGGGTCCCCTCAATTCGAATCCTTGCTCAGCCCCGGCCAGACTCCAGCGTCTTCGGGCAGATCTTAGCGTCTCTCTGCGCCCCCGGGTTCCCGTCTGAAAAATGGGCAGAGTTGATTTCTACCTCCCTGCGCCTCCATGTTACAGAAGAAAAGTGGGGGAAGTCACATGTTCCTTCAGATCTCCGGCGCCTGTGTCTGCTAAGGGGGCCGGGGAGGCTGGAGCCGGGCGCGCGCAGAGGTCCGCGCTCAGCCGCCCCCCATCTCCGCCCCCTCCCCAGGTCAACAACCTCATCTGGCACGTTCGTTGCCTCGAGTGCTCCGTGTGTCGCACGTCGCTGAGGCAGCAGAACAGCTGCTACATCAAGAACAAGGAAATCTTCTGCAAGATGGACTACTTCAGGTAGGCTGCGCCGCAGGGCCAGCAGTGTCGCCGGGGGCGCGCAGAGGCCGTTTGTCAGCTGCGCTCGGTCTCTGCCTCCGGAGGCCCCCGCGTCCCGAATGCCCCGGCGCCGAGCCGCGCGGGGACCCAGCCCGCCGGCTCTCAGCGCCAAGCACCAGGAGCTCCAGGCCGCGCGCCGGTGCTGGCAGGGGTTCGGGCCGGTGATCCGCCTCCGGTTGCTGAGGCCCACTCGGTTTTGGTCGCGTCTCTGGCTCCCTCTCGGTTCCTGCCTGAACCTCAGGCTCCTGTTCCGACTCCCAGCGCGTCGGTCGAGCTCCGAGGCCCCCGGCCCTGGGTTGTAACCCTACTTCCACTCCAGCAAAGCCGGCGTCTCTATCCGGCAGGACCCTGAGCTGGGTTCCAGACTCTTGTCTCGGCTCTGGTCCCGGCACTTACCCCGGCCGGGTTCGAGGCTGGATTCAGCTCCGGTTCGGCCTCAAGCACTAGCCTCGCATGGGTCTAGGATCCGAACCCACGTTCAAGCTTTCGATCTAACCCCCGACCTCGGTCTCCGGCTCCGCCTCAACTCAGGCCCCGGCATCGCTCGAGTGTAGGATTTCGTGTCTGGGATCCTGCCTGCGCCCTGGGCGCGGGTTCCAGTCCCAGCTCCGTCGCCGTTTCGGCCCCGGCTTCAGCCTCTCCTGGGTCTAGGCTCTGACTTTGGGCTGCCGGGACAGGAAGGAGGAGTGGGGCGCCGCAGCCAGGGCCCCGGAGTAGGATCACCCTGGCCTGCGCCCTCCGCCCCGCGGTGCCGCGTCCGGCAGCTCTCCACAGCAGCCCAACTGGTCCTCCTGCCGCCTCTCCGCCGCTTGCGCGCGCCTGGCTCCTCACCTCGCCTGGCTCGGCCCTGCCCGGGTCATGGTGTCGAGGTCACGGCGAGGTCAGAGGAGCAGCGACTGCCGGCCCGATCCCTAGGGGAAGCGTGAAGCAGGCCTGAACTCGGGTCTATAGAGTCCAGAGAGAGTGGAGTGGGATTGGTTCCTGGGCAGGACGCCTGTTCCCAAGAGCTTTCTTAGGAAGTGGAGAAAGCTACTGCCCTACAACAAGCAGCCCCCATCCCTCCGACATCCTTCCCATCCCTGCCTCGGGAGAGGAGAGGTCACTGATGCAGCCTTCCTGGGAATACCTCAGCCCCAGAAAGATCCTCTAAGTCAGGGGATGCTATGTAAGGCAATGCCGCTTCCCCTGGCCCCTGGATTTGAGTCTCTGGGAACTTGGAAAGAGAGGACCTTGAATCTAGGGGGAGGCTTGTAGTATTTGGGGCTGGGGTGCTCTAAGGACACCTTAGGAAGCCTGGCTGGAGAAATGGACTTTTCTCCATCGGTGCATGGGTGTGAGTGGAAGCGCAGCTAGGGTGTACATGGGCAAGGGCGGCTCTACCAGCTGGCCTGGGACTCCAAGTGCGAGGATGCAGCGTGTCTGTCTGTCCGGATCTGTGCAGTGGCCTGGGTGAATGTGTCAGCTGAGGAGGGCGAGGGGCGTGTGGACAGCGTGGGTGTACCTTTATAGCAAGCACTTGTCTGTCAGTTCATGTGTGAGTGGAGAGTGTGTGTCTCTGTGAATGCTTAGACCGTGCGTGCGCGTGTGTGGGGGTGTGTGTGTTGTCAAGTTGGTCAGGACAAGCTTCCTTCTGGCCTGGGGTCTGGAGGTGAGAGGCTGAAATCCCGTCATTCCCCACCCCACCACACACCCCTCCTCTGAGGGGCATTTCTCCTTTCGGCCTTAATCCAGGCACTGAGGGCTCAAGGGTGTGGAGTGACTGTGGATTTGTGGGTATGGGCTGCAGCCTGTGTGTATGTGAGGGCAGGGTTGTCATTCATTGGTGTGTAACCAGAGTGTGACCTCCCCCTCCACTGTCCTGACTCTTAGCTGGCCAGGGCAGGAAGCAGAGGTTAGGGTCCCTGCTCTAGGCCTGACTCCAGTTGGTAAAGAAACAAGCCAGCTGCCCTTTCAGGGCTCCGTGTGTTCATCAGTGGGCCAGGACGGCCTGGGGAACCCAGCTGGCCTCTTCCCGCAGAGTGAAGCAGGCCTGGCCCCCTCTCCTGGTTCTCCTGGTGGCAGCGGACCCGCCACCCACCCTGTGAGCCACTTTGCCCATGTGTCTGTGCTGCTTCTCCAGCCCCAGCTCATGCCCAAGGCTGGACCAAGCCTCCTTGGTTGATGTGCTTTCCTAGATCTTCAAGGATTAGTCAAAACTCAGATCTTGACCCTACTGTTCAAAGCCTCCATTGCCTTCTTTCCCACGGTAGTGGGACAAAGCATGAAATGTCCAGCTATCATGGAGACACAGAGACCAGACTCCATGAGGCCAACCCTGAATCACTGTGTGACCTCAGGCAAATCACTGCATCTCTCTGCCCTCAGTGTCCTACCAGGGTATCTCTCTGAGCTGCCAAGAAGGCTAGTGAAGGGAGGAAGGCTCAGCAGAGGCTCCCTAAAGGGTAGGTGCTATGGGTGTCACCACTGGCAGGGTGGCAGGGGCATCCTGCCCTGGTGGCATTTCCTCAGACAGCTTGGGGAGCAAGAATGGGGCTGGGCCATTTCTGGGCTGCAGGTTCTGAGCACTAATCCTTTTCTAGTGACAATAGCCCCCAAAGCAAAACTAAAACAGATTTTTGGTTAAGAAAATAGAGCGAATAAAGGCTCACATTCCCTGGGATGAGAGAAGAATTGTGGCTTTTCTGATGATTTCTCCCCCAGCCAGGTCTCCCTGCAGGCATAACTCATCCCTGGCAGCCCCACCTGTAACAAAAATAATGAAACCCACAAAAAGGGAAAGAAAAAAGGCGGAGCACCAGGCAGGGACTATTGTCTGCTCTGAGCAGCAGCCCGGGCTCTGGGTGGCTGCTGCAAGAGAGCTCTTCCTGGAGAGAGCATGGTGGCGTGGAAGGCAGAGCCCCCTCTCTAGATTGGGGCTCAGGGAAGGGCCTAGCACTCAGATTCTCTGGCCGTCTGTTTCCTGAAACCCAAGATCAAGGGTCTGATGGGAAATGGGCTGGAGCACTCACCCCAAAGAGAGGCCAAGACTTCTGAACAGGATGCAGGGAGGGAGGAAGTGGCCAAGACCCCACTGGTAGCTTCCGAGGTCCTCTGACTTCTGGTCTTATTCCCCAGGGAAGGGCTTCCTCTCGGTTCTGTCTGCTATCTTGCCCTTCCCTGACACTGGTCTGTAGACTTCTCTTCTATCTTCTTTGGCAGAGCTGGTAGCACTAGGGGCTCAGGAAGCTAGATGTTAGGAAAGCACTCCAAGCTCACCGGGGCAAAACGCAGGTGGCTGTGCCTGGGTGGGGTAGAGTCTGGAGGGTCATTGCTGCTCCTGGCTTTGTTGGAGGAGATTGGCTTTCCACTGACTATGTGCACTCTCTGAAATCACTGGACCTCTCTGCCTCAGTTTCTCCAACTCACCGTCCAAACAGGGACCTCACCAGCCCTTGTGGCTTCAGTCAGATTCCCACCTCCCCTCACTCCCTGAGTCCTAGAAGAAAAAAAAAATTTTTTTTTCCATTAGGAAAATGTGTGATGCTTTTAACGTCTTCACTTTTTGGGTTAAGACCGTTTTGCTTTCTATTTGCTTCCAAGAAGTAGGGGGGAAAAAGTCCTGTGTGTGTGTGTGTGTTGGGGGGGTGGGAAGATAGTGTTCCTTTCTGGGGGATTCATGTCTCAACAATCAAAACCCCAGACAGGTGACTTCTCTGGTGGTCCAGAGGCTAAGACTCCATGCTTCGAATGCAGGGGACCTGGGTTAGATCCCTGGTCAGGGAGCTAGATCCCACATGCTGCAATTAAGACCCGGTGCAGTCAAATAAATAAATATTTCTTAAAAAATAAACCAACCAGACAGCTTCCTCCCACCCACCAATCTGTGGCTGCTGCCCCACATTGACTGATCTGAAATGCCCCTCTGGCCCCTCCCCTCCTGAAGTGTCATACCAATTGTAGACTGGGGGAGACAATGTCCCGAGAGAATAAAGAATGCGTCCCACCAGTGAGAGAGCAGAAGAGGACAGGACCGAGGATGCTGTCCCAAGACTGTACAGAGCGCTTCTCTAAGCTGGGAACTGTGTTAACCCTTTACATCTCATTGCTTTATCTTATTGAATCCTCCCATCCACCCTGTGAGTAGGTAATTGTCATAACCCCTACATTAATAGGATGGGAAGCAGAGGCCCTGAGTGGTGAGGTCACACAGCTAATAAGTGGCAGAACTTGGATAACCCTCACGGCTGCCTGACTTACCATCCTTATGTCTCAATATTTGGCACTCTTCTTCTGTAGCTGAGACACTCAGCAACCTGCTGCCTCTGCAAGGTGGGGCCCATGGGATGGCAAAGACCACACCCACCCAGCCACCCCTGCTGGCCCTAAGACTCCCTACCCTGGCTGGCTGGCTTCCCTCTGTGCTCTGACTGACTGTCCCTGGGTGGGCCCTGAGAGCACTTGAGCAGGAGTGAACTTCTCAGAGTCCCAGTGACTGGAGGTTCAGGTCACAGGGTCCTTAGCCCTCTTGCCTCCTGACCACGGGCATGGGGCGTAAAGGGTTAACTACCTCTCCTCGCGTTGATGGGGGTGGTGTTCAGAGAGTGCCCGGGGCTGGGCCTGGGAAGGGGGGCTGCCCACCACGGTTCCTGTCCCCCACTTGGCCCTAGTGACTTAGGGCAAGCCTGCCGGCTTCTCTTCCTCGTTTCACCTTGAACCCAAGCTCCGACCACATACTCCAGCGGGGGAATCCCACCCCCTCCCCCGGACCCCGAGGGTCCCCGGGGAGGCTCAGAGCTGGGAAGCGGCCCCCCACCGCGGCTGAGAGCAACCCAGCGGCCGCCAGCTGTTGGGGGACAGATGTTGGGGGAGCTGAGAGAGGCGTTCGGGGAGGGGCTTGGGCTGGGACCTCCGAGGAGCGGGGCGTTTTAACCTCTTAAATGCTGGTTCTGTTGTTTTCGGCTTCTTCTCCCGTGGGTTTGCAAAGCAGGGAAGAAGCAGAAGGCATAGGACCACTCCCCCGCAACTTGTTTGCCTCATAGAATCTCTTCTCTAAGGCCCTCAAGTGAGCGTCCCGAACGCAAAACAAGAGAACACTGGTTTTGAGTGTCAGCGCCTTGTCTCACTAGCTTCTTAACAGTGTCCCCCCGCCCCGCCCTCTGAGCTCCGGTTTCCAGAAAAGGGGTAGCGTAGCAATGGGGACAGGAGTCGTAGTGAAATTCCGATGGGCTCTTCAGTTGAGGCTCATTCACGCAACAAATAACTGCTGGGCTCCTACTCGGTATCCAGGAAAGACAGGCGGAGAGAGCTAGCCTGCTTCCGTCCCTGGCGCACAGTTCCCTCCGCAAAGCCACGAGTACCCAGATGTCTGCGTTCCCCGCTGGCGTGGAGAGAGGGCAAGGCGGTGCGCGGCGCCCACTCCACTCCTTGCAGCAGCTGCCAGGCTGTGCTTCCTACCTCCGACACCTCTCCATTCCCAAAGCGCCTCTGTGCTTTGCGCCTTTGCCCCGCGGCGCGCGCGGGGACCCAGGGAGGGGCGCGCACAACGCAGAGGGGAGGCGGGCAGTGGCCGCGCCCCCTAATCCCTTCGGCGCTCCCTTCGCAGCTCCCTTTCACCCCTTTCTTGAAGTTTCGTTGTCTCTGCCGCCGATTTCGCTGCTTCCGGAATTCGGCGGCACGGGCCTCGCTGTCCGCCTGGGAAAGGAGTCTGTCGGTTTGTCAGAGCCTGGATCCGCAAGCCTCCTGGTGCCCCTTGTTTATGCTACCTTCCACCGGTTGGGGACACGCTTCAGGAGCGGCCCGAAACGCATCCCAAACTGCAAAATGACCCCCATCCCCATCTAGGATTTAAACGCGAGGATGGTTTCATTGACTGGGCGGAGACACGGCGCGCGCAGGGAGATCCTAGAGCTGGGACAGCTCCCGGCATTTGGGGTGATATGAGGAGGGCGATAAAGTTGCTGAAAGGTCGCCTGCGGTTCCCGCCTCAGAGCAAGGGGGTGAGGGCTCTGCGAGCGGCCAACTGAGGCGCAGAACGCGCGCGGCGTCGCGGACTCGTGGAGCGGGAAGATCAGGGATGCTCGAGGAGTCTTGGATGCGTCTTGGCGGAAAACGACGAACCCTGCAGAGGCAAGCGCCAGGATCCGGGAATTTGAACTCTGGTTCTGCGCACCGATCCCGAAACACGGAAACCGCTTCCTAGAGACGGCAATAGCTCTCGCCTGCATCTCAAGGCCGGGGCCTTCCTGTACTGACTCTTTAAGGCTCCCTCTACTCGAGACTGCGGAGGCCCCAGGCCCTGCGCGAGGGAGTTTCCCGGACCTAAGGCTCGGAGTGGGGATGCGACGCAGTCAAACCAGGCCCCTTTCCTGTTCATACCACCGGGTTTCAACTCTACCCATCTCCAGTCCCACTGCTTCCGCAGGTTCTAGGAGATTTTTTTTGCACGTCGGAAGGGACCTCAACCCGTGTTCCACGCTCCGTGTCGTCTTGGACAAGTCACTTGTCTGCCTTGAACCTCTGATTCCACGTGTGCAAATTGGGTGTCAGAGCCCCCACTTCACATGGCTGCGGCGAGGAAAAACCTGGAGCGTAGCGGGGGTTCTGCACCCGGCTGGCCCTTCCTTCTTCCTTTCAGAGGCCAGGAAATTCTCACAGTCCCGAGACGGGCAGCGGAATTCGGAATCGCCCCTTGGGCGGGAGCAGACTAAAAATGGGCAAAACGATTTCCTCTCCTCTTTACTGAAGGATTGGAAACGGAGACCGCGGACTGTGCTGGGGAAGCCGAATTTCCGGGGTGGGAATCCGCTTCTGTCTGTTTGAGGTACTGTTGACTAGGCCCAGGCGCGCAAAGCGGCCTGAGCGAACCCCGCGGCCGCCGACAGGGTCCCCTAGAACACCTTGTCCAAGAGAGCGGCATGGCACTGGGGGGACGTCTATAGTCGGCACTGGCCGAGGCCTCCGCTCCTGTACTCAGTTCAACCCGAGACCGTTTATTCAACCGGCAGTTGCTTGTGTTTGCCAAGGCAGGCGAGGCTATAACCAGAGTGCATTTGCTGGGCTGGTTCCTGCGCGCTCTCAAGGCGCTTCCCAGTGCTCTTTTGGGTGGAATTGTGCCTCTGGGGACACAGAGGCAAATCTTCTAGAGCTTTTCCCAGGAATGCCGGGGTGGAAGGGAGAGCCAAGAAACCCGTCTTTTACAAGTCGATGTGTTCAGTGCTGAGAAGGTGGTGCTGGGAGCCATGGAGCTAGGAGTGGGAGGTCCGCGGTGGGAAGAGGAAACAGTCAGTGCTTAAGCCTGGGGAGTGGGGAGTGCTTCAGAGGGATCATAAGACCTGGGACCACCTTGCTTCGTGGCTGACTCAGGCTCATGCTTGGGTGTGGGGTGAGGGATCTTGAGAAAGGTTAGGGAGGAGATGAGCCAAGAGAGGATGTGGTCTGTTGAGCCCGGTCACCTCCAAGGATCTTGGACCAGATCCTGAGCGTAGAGTGGCGCCACCAGAGGATTTTAAGCTGAGTAGGGTACAGCATAAAGCATCCGTGCTGGCAACTTCCCTGTAGCCACTTTGTGGAGGCTGAGTTGGCCAGGGTGACGCTGGAAACAGACGTAAAGATGGGCAGTGAGAGGTGCATGATGGGAGCAAGGCTAGGAAGGCAGCGCAGGCTGTGGAGAGGAAGAGATGGGTCCCAGAGATACTTAGGAAATGGAACCTACAGTGTCTGATGATTTGTTGGTTGCTGGGTTGAGGAGAAGAAGTGGTTGATTTAGGTTTCTAAGCTTGAGGGGCTGGATAAGTGGGGTCACCATTCCCTAAAAAAGAGTGTGCACCAGAGGGTCAGCGCAGGGTCACTGGGTGAGTCATCTACTTCAAGAAAAGACTTTCCTGGTGCTCCCGGGACAGGCCTTGGGCTGACTTCTAGGACAGGGTAAACCAGACTCTGCTGCTTCTTGGAGGGGCTCCCAGTCCGGTGGCGGTGGAGGCAGCCACACCACAAAGTGGGAGGGTGAAGGGGAAGCAGCAGAATCAAGAAAACTTTGAGAGAGAGTGAGGCATTTGATCTGGGCTTTTCTCTCTTGTTAGGATGACACAGGGCTCCGGAGTCTGAGACTGTAGCTGCTTACTAAACCAATAGCACTAACCATTGCTGTTGTCACCTCGTTCAGCTCAGGGCAAGAAAATGAGAACTCAGAGAAGCTAAACATTGTGTCCAGGGTCACAAAGCCAGTGAGTGCATACCTGTCTATGCTTTCAAGACACTCTCGAATTTCTCTACAACTGGGTTACAGTTTATTCTTCTCAAGAGTCACACTGGCTAGGGCTTCTCTCCTTGCAAGCTGTGTGACCTTGTGCCCATTACTTTACCTCTCTGGTCCCCATTTTCCTCATTTGCAAAAATGAAGATTAATTGGGACAATCAACATAAAACACTTAAAATCTTGCTGGGCAAGTGGTAAGTGCTCATAAATTTGCCAGATTATTACTATTATTACATTTCCCCTATATTTTATTGAGCAGAGTAATGTTATATACAGATTCAGTGATCATGGTAGACTATTTGGAAAACTCAGAAAAGCACCAAGAAGAAAGTAAGAAACCACCCACCAGCTCACCTTCCAGGTGGGACCTGGCTGCAGGGGATGGTGAATCCAGACAAAGGGAAATGCACGCGTGAAGTCCCTCGGGAACCGGGAACCAGGCGTGGCGGAGACTCAGGGGTTTGGATGGCTGGTCTGAGCCTCGCCATCCCTTTTTTCCCCTCCCCCGCCATGTCCCACAGCCGATTCGGAACCAAGTGCGCCCGGTGTGGCCGACAGATCTACGCCAGCGACTGGGTCCGGCGGGCGCGCGGCAATGCCTACCACCTGGCCTGTTTCGCCTGCTTCTCGTGCAAGCGCCAGCTATCCACAGGCGAGGAGTTTGGCTTGGTCGAGGAGAAGGTGCTCTGCCGTATTCACTATGACACCATGATCGAGAACCTCAAGAGGGCCGCGGAGAACGGTACCCAACCCGCCCCTACCCCTCCCCACCCCCAGCCCTCTCTGACCCCCACGCCACCTCAGCACCCCAGGGACTGCTGGCAATTCTCTAGATCCTGGCGCTCCCTTTATCACCTGGGGGCAGCATGGGGGTGGGGCTGCGCACGGACCTTGCCCTTCTGGCTCCACCATTTGTTTGCAAGTCTGAAGTCACACTGCTGGTCCTTGCAAATTGTTTCCTACTCTGTAAAATGGGGCTAACGAAAAGACACGTCAGAGATAGATGAGGCTGGTGTTCTGAAAAGCCGAGAGGCACTCAATGAACCCTAGCGGTGACTCTCATCTCGGGCAGCCTCCTCTGCCTTTGGATAGCTCTGGGTGGCCTGGAGGTTCATCCCCTCTCCTTTGCCAGAACCAGGCTTGGGCCAGTCAGCCAGAGTTGATGCAACCCTCTCCTCCCAACTCCCACCCCAGCAGCTATGAGCCAGTGGTTTGGGGGTGGGGTTTTCCTTCTGGGCTGTAAGGAGAAAAGCCTTTGAGTCTAGAGACCCCAACTTCAGTTTTGCTTTTGGCAGGTTGCCCTGCCATACAAAGTTGCCTTTTCTTTCTGGGCCTCACTCTCCCTAGTGGAAAACGGTTATTGGACTACTGAAAGTGAAAGTTGTTCTGTGTGTCCGACTCTTTGCGACTCCACAGATAGTCCATGGAATTCTCCAGGCCAGAATACTGGAGTGGGTAGCCTTTCCCTTTTCCAGGGGATCTTGGACTAGGAAGATCCCTAAATCTCTTCTGTCTTTGATACTGAGATTTCTGAAGACACTTAGGCTCAGGTCTAAAACCCAGGTCTTCCCGGGTTTGTCGGGGCTAAGTCATAAAGTGTCTGCCCCATTCCCAGTGCCTCTCAGGAAATATGGACCACCCCGCCTCAGTCTCCAGTCAGAGGACTAGTTAGGAATCCCCAGAGTGCTGTTTGCCATGGTCACAGCTCCAGTCAGTCGCTCAGTCATGTCTGACTCTGAGACCACGTGGACTGTAGCCCACCAGGCTTGGTTATCCATGGAATTTTCCAGGCAAGAATACTGGAGTAGATTGCCATTTCCTACTCCAGGGGATCTTCCTGACCCAGGGGTCAAACCCACATCTCCTGCTTTGGCAGGTGTATTCCTTACCACTGCGCCACCTGGGAAGGCTTGGCCACAGCAGGGCCATCACTTTCTCCTGCCAGGATCAGGGCTGAGTGGGTCTGGGTGGGAAGCAAGTGAAGCTGGGGTGCTCTGAATTTACCTTCAAGTAAACTGGGCAAGTCAGTTGTGGAGCTGGGATGGAAGTCCAGGAGTCAGCGTTTCCACCACACCATCAGTCACTCCAGGCTCCTTCCATACCTGGACCAACCAGGACCACTGCTAGCCACAGCCTTGCCAGTTACACTCCAGCTCTCATAGCCAGGCTGACTCCAGACTCCTACCATGCTGGGAACTTGAAAGCTTATGACCTCAGATCTCCTTTACTGACCAGCCTTCAGTTTGGGCTATTGCTTTACTTGTAAAACTTAAACACTCATGTGTCCATTATAGAAAATTTGGAAAGGATGGTTACGCAAAAAGAAGAAAATAAAGACCACTCCAAATGCCACCACCCCTCACATTTTAGTGTATATCTTCCCAGATTTTGTTCTATGTATGTATGTCAGAGTGTTTGTTTTGTTCTTTCTTTCTTTCAACACAGTGTTCCTAGTTAAAAAATTATGAATAGTGGTGGAGTTTCTGGAGATTTCAATTTTCTTCTTTGTGCTTATCTGAATTTTCTGATAAGGAGCATGTACTACCTTTGCATTCAGAAAAATGAGATATTAAAAGAAAGGAATATATTTAGTGTGATTAAAAAAGTAATGTTAAGTGGAAAGAGAATAACACGTTCAGTTAACAAAATTAAACCTTAGAGAAGGTGATGACATGTGATTGTTGGAAAAAACTTCAGAAGCTGCAGAAACATTGAGTCTTCATAATTGCACTGCCTCTTCCTAAGCCTTTGGTGTATATCCTTCCAACCTTTTTGCTTCCATCTTTTTTTTTTTTTCAATTACAAAATTAGGATCACAGTTCTGTAACCTGCCTGCTTCCCATCTCCATCAGTCTTTGGTTTCCCCAGTATGTCAAGGAGGGAGCCCAAACTGGGATGCTAGAGTCAGCCAGCTTTCAGAATACTAGTCGAAAGGTCCAGAGCTGGGACTTCCTTCTCTCTGAACCTCAGTATCCTCCGCCGTACGTAACACGGGGATAATGACACCAATCCTCAGGGTTGTGAGAAGTACAGGGCACCCCCAAAGAGAAGCGTCTGGTACTGAGCAGATGCTCAGAAGTAGAAGCCCCTTCCCCAAAGACAGTTCAAGGGCTTAGAACCCTGGGATCCCCGCTCCCAGCCAACTCCGCTCCTGACACTTCCAGGGACCAGCTCCCCCCACCCCCGTCCTTTCCAGGCTGCCACTAGAAGAGATGGGGACGCGTGGTCAGCCACTTCTGTCGCCCCCAGGGAACGGCCTCACGTTGGAGGGGGCAGTGCCCTCGGAACAGGACAGTCAGCCCAAGCCGGCTAAGCGCGCCCGGACATCGTTCACCGCCGAGCAGTTGCAGGTACAGGGGCTGGCCGCAAGTGGCCGGGAGTGGGCGGGGCCTCGGAGTGGGCGGGGCTTAGAGGACCTCCTGACTCCTCCCCTCTGCCCGACCCGCGGGGGGCGGGGAGGGGCTGTAGCTGCCGGGGGGCGTGGCCTCCGGGCCGGAGCCTCTGATTGGGCCGGGGCCTTGGCGACCTCGGCGGGCTCGTGCCTCACCGCCCCGCGGCGCCTGGCAGGTTATGCAGGCGCAGTTCGCGCAGGACAACAACCCAGACGCGCAGACGCTGCAGAAGCTTGCGGACATGACGGGCCTCAGCCGAAGGGTCATCCAGGTGGGGCCGGGGTGGGCGGGGCCTTCGGGTCTGGGGCGGGGCCTAGGGGCCTGGGGGCGGGCCCTCGAGCGCGTAGCCTGGCTGCTGAGCAGTGGAGTGGGTCGGGGAGCACACGTGGCCGCCCTTCCTCAGGCGGCGACGAGTCAGTCCCGCCTGGGGTCCCCCGGCGGCGCGTCCAGCCTTTTCCCGCGAGGCTGAGGCTGCTGAGGCTGTCGTTCCAGGTGTGGTTTCAAAACTGCCGAGCGCGTCATAAAAAGCACACACCGCAGCATCCCGTGCCACCCTCCGGGGCGCCGCCGTCCCGCCTCCCCTCCGCCCTGTCCGACGACATCCACTACTCCCCGTTCAGCAGCCCCGAGCGGGCTCGCATGGTCACCCTGCACGGCTACATCGAGAGTAAGTGACCGCGACACCCCGGTCGCCCGGCTTGTGGGAGAGCGGGTATAGACGAGCGCTCGTGGGTGGCGGAGGCGTGAGGAGGCCTTGCTGCACCTCGTGAGTGCAGCTGAGGGTTTCTCAGTCACTGGGACCTAGAGGTGGGAGAGAGGAGTTAAGTTCCCCAACTCTGCCGCAGTGGAGCTGGACTCCTCCGTAGAGGCAAGCCATTCAAAAAGTACTATCTCAACACCCACTCTGTGCCAGGGACCGAGGACTAGAAAAAGAACAAGAAGGGTGAAGTCCCTTCCCTGGGGGAGCCTGCATTCTGGTGGGAGAGTCAGGAAATAATACCAGAGAGATGAGCTGTTTGGTTTTCATCGTGGTGATTCCTGTAGTCAGGATTCTGGATGGGAGTGTGTGGAGATGTTGCCTCTCCTCCGGCTGAGAGCAGAAGGGTGGTAGGAGTGAGTGAGACACGAGGAGAGGGGAAATAGGAGTGCAGGCAGCAGAGGAACCGAGTGTAGGCAGAAAGTGCCCTGGCATGAAGGCGTTTGGGTCACAGAAGTGAGCCAGGGTGACAGGAGTACCCACAGCTGAGGCGGAGGGCAAATCACCTGACTTCCTGGAACCTGTTTCCTCATCTGTACGCTGGGACATTAATGATGCTACCTCACAGGGTGGTGATCCGCTCATGTGTTCAGTAAGTGTTTTTTGAGTGCTTTCTGTGCCCTAAGCACTGGGATGCCTGTGTGCTAAGTCTCATCAGTTGTGTCCAACTCTTTGCAACCCCATGGACTGTATTCTGCCAGGCTCCTCTGTCCACGGGACTCTCCAGGCAAGAATACTGGAATGGGTTGCTACTTCCTTTTCCAGGGGATCTTCCTGACCCAGAGATCGAACCCACATGTCTTGTGTCTCCTGCATTGGTAGCTGGGTTCTTTACTCCTAGCTCCACCCTGGGGGACTCCAAGCACTGAGATACAACAGACCAAAGCCTGTGCTCTCCTGAGGCTCAGGTGGCAGGATGGGGAGGAGGGGAGACAATAAACAAAGGAGGGAGGAGAGGTGTGTCAGTGGGGACTGAGCACTGTGGGTGAGGGGTGGCAGGTCATGGTGAAGTGTTCAAAGAGTGGAAATCTGGGGGAGAGACAGAGAGAGGAGCCTTGTGCATGTCTGGAGGATGGACATTTAATGAATTTGCTATTGAGCGGGTGCTTGTCACAGATTTTCTTTCCCTTTGGGGTTGTTTCTATTGATTGTTTCCTCAAAGCTGGGCATGGCCAGAAAGATAGATGGTGACAACATACCCACAAGCTCAAACCCTCTCTTCTCTGGGTTCAAGTAAAAGAGAAAGAGAAGGGAGGTCAGAGAGAGCACAGCTGTGTTGCAAGTCCCTGCCACGTGCCAGGAGCTATCTTGACAGATGTTTCTAAACATCACTGTTCTACTGCACAGATGAGGAAACCAATGGTCCACAGTAAGTTAGTGGGAGCCAGGATTCTTTAATAATGAAATGTGGGCTTTAGTGTCATACTGTGGGGCTTCAGAGCCCATCTCTGTCACTTACAAGCTGTGAGACATTGGGCAAGTGTCTTATTATCCTGGAATACCAGTTTCCTCATCTGTAAAAATGAAGACAATAAGAATCCAATCTCTTTTTTAAAAAGGAGAATACCTATCTCAAAGCAGTATTGTGAGCATCAGATGAGATCATTGACTTAATGTCTTCAGTATTTAGTAAGTCTGGAAAAGTATTAGCTGCTCTTGTGATGGTGGTGGTGGTTCTGGCTTGCAGAGCTGCGAATGCAGAATCCTGCCTTCTGCACCAGGCTGCCAGTTGGAAGTGGCAGTGTCTGCCAGTGTCTCTTTGTTCTGTTCCATTTCTGAACCATCTACTCAGTAGGAGGGACTCTTTTCCCGCTTTCTTTTCTAAACAATGATGTGTTCAAGCTGTAAAGAGCTCACTGACAATCTAGTTCATCTGTTAAAGGTGCCAAGCACCAGGGGCTCTCTAGGTACCAGGAGTCTGGGCCACCAGCCAACATTTGCTGGGAAGTTGGTAACGGATCTAGGTGACCCCATGGAGAGTGGGGCCATGGTCTCCGGAGCTATGTCAGGACTCTGTCCACATAGTTTGTTGGCCAAGCCTAGGGACACCTAGAGAAAGGACTGAAGTGCCCTTTCCTCTTCCCCTCAAGGTGAACCCAGCTTGGGGCAGGAGGCGTCAAGGGTGTTTCAATGTGCTGCCTCCTGCTGCGAGACTGAAGGTCTCCTTAGAAATTTTCTTTGCCATTCACTGAATTCACAGGTTCCTGCATTTCCCAGAGCCTTCAAGCTTGGGCTTCCCTTCTAGCTCAGTTGGTAAAGAATCTGCCTGCAGTGCAGGAGACCCGGGTTTGATTCCTGGGTTGGGAAGATCCCCTGGAGAAGGAAATGGCAACCCACTCCAGTATCCTTGCCTGGAAAATCTCACGGACAGAGGAGCCTGGTGGGCTGCAGTCTGTGGGGTCGCAAAGAGTCAGACACCACTGAGGGACTAATACTTACTTACTTCAAGCTTGGAATCTCATAAAAAAGCTTTGGAACTAGACTCCAGAAATGCAAACATATGCACATAGTTCTCCACATAATCTCAGGCTGTTCATGGGCCCTAAGAACACCCCATATTAAGAATTCCTCCATCTTCCTCAGATGAGGGAACTGTAGCTCAAAAAGGCACAGTGACTTGCCCTGTTACATATTAATCGCAGGTCTCTGTACAGGGCTCCTTCCCCTGCATCCAAAGAGGATGAAGTTCAGAGAAGAGTGAGGCCCTAGGCGTCACTGTGGTGGTAAAGAGGTGGAAGCATGAGAGATTTGGGTCAGACCAAGGATGGCCTTACCCCTCACTGTTTTAGATCTTGGAACAGGGTATAGAGATTCATCCAGCAAAATTTTAAAGAGTATCTACTAGATGTCATACCTTATTCTAGGTCCTGGAAATCCACAAAGATCTAGAATCTAGAAACAATAAAAAATTCCTGCCCTCATTAGAGGTTGCAGTCTAGCTGGCAAAGACTGATAATATCAAATAAACAATAAAAATATACAGTAAGTCAGATGATGGTAAGTGCTAAGGAGGAAAAATAAAGCTGAGAAAACAGGCAGGGAGGGTAGGGGGGAGGTGTTGGTGTTGGGTGGCAGTTGTGAATAGGGTAGTCAGGGAGAGCATCCTAGAGAAGGTGACATATGAGTGCAGAGTCCTCTATGGGAGGGGGGTAAAACCCTGGTGATAGCTGGGAGATAAGAAGGTACAACGCACCAAGGAAGGACTCGAATGGATGGGGTAGAGCCTTGAATTTAGGAATGTACAGCCTTGAATGTATATATTCATTTCTTTCTCTCTCTTTTTAAAACTTTATAACTGTAATATAGTTGATTTACAATTTATGATTTACAATTATAATTTCTGCTGTACAGCAAAATGATTCTATTATATATATATATATATATATATATATATATATATATACACATTGTTTTTTAATATTCTTTCCCATTATGATTTGTCAGAGAATGTTGAATATAGTTCCCTGTGCTATACAGTAGGACCTTGTTTATCCATTCTGTATCTAATAGTTTGCATGTGCTAACCCCAAATTCCCACTCCATTCCTCTCCCACCTCCCTGCTTGGCAACCACAAATCTGTTCTCTATATCTATGAGTCTGTTTCTATTTCATAAAAGTTCATTTGTGTCGTATTTTAGATTCCACACATAAGTGATATCATATGGTGTTTGTCTTTTTCTTTCTGACTTATTATAAGGCTCTCTAGGTTTATTCGTGTTGCTGCAAATGGCATTATTTCCTTCCTTTTTATGGCTGAGTAGTATTCCATTATATATGTGTACCACATTTTCTTTATCCATTAATCTCTTGATGGGCATTTAGGTTGTTTACATGGCTTGGCTATTGTGAACATAGGGGTGCATGTACATATTCATTTATGAGTGTTTATCAGTGAGTTAGACAGTTATCATCAACTACGCTTCCCAGGTGGCACAGTTGGTAAAGAATCTATCTGCTAACGCAGGAGACACAAGAGATGCAGGTTCGATCTCTGGGTCAGGAAGATGCCCCCAGAGAAGGAAATGGCAACTCCAGTATTCTTGTCTGGAAAATTCTATGGAGAGAGAAGCCTCGTGAGCTATAGTCTGTGGGGTCGCAAAGAGTAGGACACAACTGAGCACACACACAATAGGCAGTTATCACACACGGCTTCATTGCTCATGAAGACTTCCAGGGACTTCCCTGGTGGTCCAGTGGTTAGGACTCTGCGCTTCCATTGCAGAGGGCATGGGTTTAATCCCTGATCAGGGAACTAAGATCCCAGAAGCCAAAAGACTTTCACATAGGGTATTGCAACCAACCCTACTGAAATTTTGCCCAGGGGCATCCCACTGGTAAGTGACAGAGGTGAAAATGGCCCCAGGGATCCAGCCTACCGAGCCCAGGGCTGGTGGGATGCTGCACGGAGACTGTGGGATGGGCTCCAAGGCATCCTCTCGTCCACAGGTCAGGTACAGTGCGGGCAGGTGCACTGCCGGCTGCCTTACACCGCGCCCCCGGTCCACCTCAAAGCCGATATGGATGGACCACTCTCCAGCCGGGGGGAGAAGGTAAATGGAGCCTGGCTGGGTGGGGTGGGTCAGAGCCACCCCGCCGGGATTGGGTTTCCGGCAGGATTCTTGTCACTGAGCAGGCACCCTCTGCCCGGCACTCAGGCCCCCCTGTGCCCCACCACACAGTGCCTTGATCTGGTGCCAGTGTGTTCGGCATGTACGGCCAGCCCCCTGGTGGCTCCCCACCATGGCTGGCCTTCTCTTTTTCAGATTTACGGACTTAGTAACTCCGCTCAAACGTTGCAGCTCTGAGCAGGGCTTATATCACACACCACCCTGCCTCCCACCATCTCACAGGTTCCTCCTCCTGCTTCCTCCTTTGTGTTTCTATCTGTTGCGAGTGAATATCCTGAGCTGGTGGGGCCCAGGGACAGCAGGCCAGCTGTAGTGGCCCTTGGTCAACTGGTAAGGCCTCCTTTGTGGAACCCGATCTCTGGTTGTCTCAAGCAGTAGGACTGGACGCCCAGAAGGGTGCTTGGACGTCACCCAGTCCAGTGGCTGAAAGCTCTGTTCTTACTCCCAGGAAGCCATTTGTTTGTTCTTTCTCATAATGAAGGATGGAGATGAAACGGGGTCGGTGGGGAGCCACTCTGGATGAAACTGCAGAGGGAGTAGAGCCCCCACCTCCCCCTCAGCTCCAGGATAGCTCGCAGTGAGCCTTGAAAGCCACTGCTCTCAGACAACCCCTTCTTTTAGAAAATGAGGCCCAGGTAGCTCAAGATCACAGAGCCGGAATGAGAACTTGTGCCTTTGTTCGTTCACAAAATCGGTTCTTCAACCGACATTTGCTAGGTACAGGCTGTGCCCAGGAGCCCCGAGTCAGTTGCCAGGAGCACAGAGATGAAGGAAATGTAGTTCCTGCCCTCGAGGAGGCCAATGGTTAGGACACAGTATGATTCAACTGTGATGCTGGGCCCAAGGGAGCTGGGGGTGGGGGCGCAGCTCAGGAGAGACACAGGAAGGCTTCCTGGAGGAAGGCATGCCTGAGCCTCAGGGTTCGGTAGGGAAGGCATGAGCCGCCACGGCTCTCGGGGAACCCAGAGCGATTCAGAGCTGCTGGCACACAAGCTTGGGAGGAATAAGAGTGAGGGGTGGAGCCCTCAGGTTGCCAGGTGGAGGCGCATGGACCGTGGTGGGCCCTGGAGGTCTCTTTTAGAAGTATCACTGTAGTGGTCCTCGGAAAGACAGGGAGCCCTGGGAGTCAGAGGATGTGCTGGGCTTGGGGAGAAACAGGGCCAGGCCTGAGCGCAGTCTTCTATGCCTCAGCATCATTTGGGCAGCTCCTAGTGAGGCAGATTCCCCAGCCTCACCTGTGGGGAGCTGGGGCAGGCCCCAGGGTGTCATACCCAGCCCCATGATTCTGCAGGCAGCCAGGAGTGGGACCGCCTTTCCAGGACAGCCCCTCTTACTCCACCTCCTGATTAAGCACCTACCTGTGGGGCTGGGCTGAGGGCTGGGCACCATGGGGAAAGTAGATGATGCAGAGGTACAGCCAGCCCGTAGGACCAGTAGGTTTATAAGTAAATAGTAGGACACATGCAGTCCCAAATTCTGGAGACCCCAGTGGTGGGTGACTCCACCCCAGGAACATCCCCTCTGAGACTGTCATACTCACAGGAAGGGCTGCCTTGGGTAAACAGCTTCTTTGTTCATGGCAGGCACTTTACATATGTTGTCTGATGCCCCCGATCACCCTGTGGATATGAGGATGGCATCCTCATGGTAAAGATAAGGCAACAGAGGCTCAGAGAGGTGACCTGACTTGTCCAGGGATGCAGCTAGCCCCTCGGATCTGAAGTCCACCTGGTTCAGTAATCATGTGCTTCCGAGCCGCGCTTCACAGTCTGCACGATGCTCTCTTTGACCTCATCCTTCACAGCCTCCCTGGGAGGATGATTGTGGTTGACTCCAACTCACCCCTGCATGCACGGGCTCAGCCAGAGCAGCAGCTCACCCAGAGACACACAGCAAGTGTGGGTACAGCTGGCCTTGACCCTAGGGCTAGTTGCCCCCCCGGCCTGCAGGAGAGCATTCGTCCTGTCACACCTACACCGGGACTCAGAGGCAAGCTGGCACGGTCCCTGTCCTCAGGGTAGCTTAGAGCAGGAGGTGGGCAGCTACACCCCAGGGCAGTTGAGGATAAGGGATGAACGTGGATCTTTGAGGACCCAGAAGACAGAATGGCCAGCTCCAGGGGAGAGGCAGGGGACGTGAGGAGTCCCTTCCAAGGCATAGAGGTTTGGAAGAACTGGGGGTACAGCAGAGGGCTTAGTGTGGCGGGGGCCCAGGAAAGTGGGGGGAGCCATCAGGGGGGGTTACGTAATGAGGGCCCTGTACCTTCAAGCAAAGGGCCTGGGCATTATCTGGGGTCAGAGGGGATCTTTGGAAGGAATTAGCTCAGGGCTCAGCACTTGGAGATGAGCCCTTGTCTCCTGGTTTCTCAGCTAAGCCTGTGGTTATGTCTGGTTCAGCCTGAAGGATGAGCCAGTCTGGGGGTCTGGCAGCTTTTGGATGGGGAAGGTTTCTGGTCCCTGGGATTGGCTGCCGTGCCACAGTTCTCTCTTGCTGGCCCAGAGCCCCAGCTTCACGTCCAGCAACTCTACAGAAAAACATTTCCCCCTCCTCATGACCTTCCGCCCTCTCACTGTCAGACCTTCCTGCCAGCTCCCAGGAACCTTTTCTGTCCACATCTTGCCAAACCCCTGGGGCCTGGCAGACTGTGTGTGTCCAGGCAGTGCAAAACCCTGTGGGCTTTCTTCCAAATCCCTCCGGGCCTGATCCAGCCTGGTGAGGAGGAGATTCAGGGCCCCCTGGGGCAGCCCCCCCAAACCCACTCATCAAGACCAGCACTGGCCTGGCCCAGAGAACAGTATTCTGAGCATCGGGGTAGCATCCTGTGCCTCTGCCATGTTGTCATTGGATTGCTCATCCCTGTGAGTTTCCAGAACCAACATTTCTTCCCAGTCACGGCTCCTGATCCCACACAGAGCTGGGAAAATTCTTAGAAATCAGGGCCCAGCCGTCATTGTTCAGATAGAGAGATGGAAGCTCATGGACAGGCAGGGTCCTCCCTCTGGAGAGAGCTTCTATTAGGAAGAGCCCAAAGTCAGGTAGGCAACCCAGAGACTAGAGGAGAGCAGTCTAAGGTGGGGGTGAGGTCCAGAGTCAGGCAGACCAAACCCCAGCTCGGCCACCTTCTCCCTTTGGGACTTGGGAACACGGTTTCTCTGAGCCTCAGTTCCAGCATCCACAAAATGGGGGCAATAATTGTTCCTACCATGCAAGGTTGTTGCTGAAAGCAAATGCGATCACATATGTACAGGGCCTAACATGACACCCGGTGTGCAGAAAGTGCTCCATGTGTGTTGGTTATTATTACGATGGCTCTTATGGCGAGCATCACCATTGCTTTCTTCCATCTCCTCCTCATGGAAACCGACCTGGGCCGTTAGCATTCTTGATCGAAAAATGGAACAGCCATATGGCCACGCCCACTGGACGTCCTCTGCCCACCTGAAACCTCCTCCTGGCACCGGACTGTCGAAAGGCAGATCCCATTGGCCAGATAGCCAATAATCCTTGACCTGAAGCTTCGGGGTTGTGTTGGTGGCAGTAGAGGTCAGCCAGGCATCTTAGGTGGGAGACGGGGAGAGGAGGCAGTCTGTCCCTGACCACCCTGTGTGTGTCAGGCACCTGGCGTATCTCAGCCACCTGCCTCTCCAAGTGCTTGGACACATGAAGGGCTTGGCCCATCACCTGGTACTTGGTAGGCACCGTTGGTAACTTTCAGGGTGGTCTGGAGAGAAAGAGGCAGTGGGTCTAATGAGCAGAGCTTATTCTAGAGCCAGGCTGGGGTTGCCGTGCTGGGTCCACCTCTTCTGGGCTGGGTGATCCCAGGCTGTTGAATTTTCACCTCTCTGGCCCCATTGCCTCCCCTGTAAAAAAGAGATGGTGTCAGGGCACCCTGGTGGGGTTAAGGCCAGGCTCTGTGAAATCATGTCCATGTGCACTATACCCAGTGCCAGGAAGTTTGCCCAGGAGGTGCTAGCTGCTGCTCTTGAATCTTGAATTCTGCTCTTGGATCTTCGTGATTCCTCCCCATCTGAGAGAGAGTGGGAGAGAGGTGTGCTCATCCCTGTTTGACAGATGAGGAAACAGGTTCAGAGAGGTGAAGTGAGTTGCCCAAGGTTGCACAGCAAGCAAGTGACTGAGCCAGGATTTGAACTCAGATGTGGGCCCCGGGTCCCCCTCCTTCTCCAGGCCTTTGAGGACCTCTGGGGGGCTGCCAGCTGGTGCCGACCCTGGCTCAGCCCCTTCCCACGTCCTCCTCTTGCAGGTCATCCTTTTTCAGTACTGACGCTGCCGGCACTTCCGCATCTGTCCATGGGCGACCTGCAGCTGTCCCTCAGCCTCTGAAACCCGGAGTCCGAGCCGCTGCCAGGGATCACCCGCTCTGCGTCCACCCCTCGTCTGCCATCCTGCCCGCCGCCAGCTGGGCCCCTGGGCCTGGCCTCCCCGTCTCCTGCTGAGAACCAGAACCTCCACCAGGAGCATGCGGAGCCCTCCTCCAGGAAAGCTAGAGCTCCCTGATACTTGGAGCCAGGGTGAAAACAACAGCCCGTGTTTCCCATTTAGTCAGGAGTCGTCCTCTTCAACTTAAGCTGATCACAATAGCAAAAGGCCGAATTGAATTGCGCGACGCCAACAGCCTTCCAATTTACAGGTTTTCTTTCCTCCCGTGTTGGCCTTTACTACTTCCTTGGAACCATCTCCAAATTCTGAATAGTCAACAACCCCCAGGGTTATCCACTCTGTTGCTTTTGTCTGGAAAACTCTACAGTGTTTATGGGATGTCCCTAAAGGAAAGCTATGTTCTAATTTTATCATTTCCATCTGTCTGGTTATGTCAAGTTAATTCAGAGAGAGAAGAGACACTGACCAACCCTGAGAGGCCCAATAGGGCAAAGATGGAGGCCTGCCCAGACCAAGAGGCAGGGGGATAAGGAGAGGGTGGGGGGAACAAAGACCCCCATTAGTTTGGAGGCCCAGGAGGAGTTGGCATGCTGGGCTGGGAGGGGCAGGAGCCATTTTAAGGAGAGGAAAGAAGAAACTTGGGGTGTGTGTGTTGGGGGCCCCACTTTCCCCATTATCCAGCGTATGTGCGGGTGACGTAGCAGAGGTGGTTTTTGATCTGTGTGGCGACATTTCTGAATGTCTGGACAGGTTACACTTGGGGACGCTTCTTGGCTACTTGTTGACTCCCGATGGGTGGGGGTGCTTGGGCCACATCTTTTTTTTTGGTGGGGGGGCATCTCCTGAAGGGACTGGGGAATGGAGCCCAGGGAAAGGGCAGTCAGAGCATTCATTCTGGACCTATCTCTGCATAGAAGGAGGGTCCCGATGCTAAGTGAGTGTGCCAAGCCCAGGGTTCTAGCTGGCACTTCTGGGCTTCTCCAGCAACCCTGCCCAGAGCCAGCCCCACCTGCTTCTGAGAATGCGGACCAGACAGCTGTGCTCACACCCACCCCGTCCTGCTACTCTTCCCCCCCAAAAACAAAAGGGCTCATGCTACACAAGACCATGATGTATGTTTTCAGGGGACACCCATTTGTCCCAAGCGTATCCTGTAATTTTAGAATTACTTTGTGTCCTGATGCATTTCCCACTAGAGGCTGCTAGTAAGCATGTTTCAGCCCAAGTCATCCTTCCTCCTTTGGTTCACCTGGTATGTTGCTTTGGGAAGGAGACTCTAGGACAGGGAAAGCAAGCTCATGGTACACAGGTATCTGCTGTCTCTGGTTTCACCCGTGGCAGACATCGATAATCGATTGCAGCACTATCTCGCTGAGTCTGGATAAGGGTTCGGAATCCCAATGCTTGAAGCTGGCACTTAAGATGAAAACTTATATGCCATTCTCGCTCTGGGATCTGGAGGAAGGCTGGGCCCGGGTGCAGCCCCTGAAGGGAACCTACTTCTTTTCGCTTTCAAAGACAGTTCCAGCTGATTCAGGGCAAAGAGAAGGCACCCCTCTGAATGTGGGTGGTGCAGCTCAGTTCAGAACTCACCTAGTGAATAATGTGTGCTTAGCCCTGTGCTCGGAGCTGACATTAACAGGAGCAGCTGGGCCCGATCCCTGGTGATTGGGGAACTCTAATCTTTCCTTTGATTTCTGCTCCCAGTGATCGCAGTCCCAAGCACCATCAGGTGGTGAGTGGCCAGCCGAGTCCTGCCCAGGGTCACCTAGTACCCACTCTGCCTTGAGCCTCCCCCCAGGGTCTGTTCCTTGCGTGGATCACGTGGTTGTAGCATGTTGCGGTTCAGACATGTCTCCACTAGCCTGATAGAGCAGCCTGAGAACCTACAGGCCATCAGGACTATTTATTTAAATACAAAGCAAAAGGGGGAAAATACACACACACACACACACACACACACACGGAAAAAAAAAATTGTAAGCACTTTTTTGTAAAACCAATGTCTGTTTTGTTACATACCTTTCATGTTGTGCTTTGTAAATGTCTTATTTGTGTAATAAATAAAGTTAATGCAAGTAGAAGTGCTGGCACTGACCTCCGGAGCACAACACGATTCCATTTCTTTCCTGTTCTCTGGTGAAGGGCTCAGGCTCAGGCCTGGCCCCCAGAGTAGCAGGGCTGCTAGCCAGTGAAACCCCTTTCCAGAAGGTTGGTTCTGTTTCCCAGCTAGGAGGCTGAGCAGGGTAAAGGCATCATGGTGGGTTTCTTCTCTACTCTGTGCTGTGCCGGGAATCAGGCTGGCTGGTGTCCCCCCTCACTCCCGACCACCCTCTGCTGGGCCCCGTGCTGACCTTGCAGGCTCAGAAAAGGGCCCAGGAAAAGCCCTCAGTCAGGCAAATGCTGTAGACAGACGGATCCCTCCCCATGTGCTGTCTGGACTCGGGGAGGGGGGCACTTGAGCTGTATCCTTAGATGAGAAGTTCACGGAGTAAGTTCACAAGAGGAGATGCTGGGAGGCCAGAGACAGAAGCCTAGAGGAGCCTGACTGGGAAATGGGGTGGAGTGAAGGGAATACGGACTGGAGACGGGGGTGACAACTGGCCTGGTCGGGTTCCAGAGCCACCGTGTAATCCGGGGAGCAGGCATCTTGCTGCTGGTTGCTGAATTTTCTTTTAATGGCAGACCGTTTGTGGAAGCCCAGGCTTACCAGGAAGGGAGTGGACTGGCTCTGCCCAGCAGGCCCGCCCCACCCTTGCCCCACCCCCACCTCGTGGCCTGGAACTCATAAGCCTCGGCTCAGGGTGGCCGTGGTCCTCGCCCCTGCAGGGCCGCTCTGTTTAGTTGTTGCATACTCCACCCCTGACCCCACCCCTTCCCTCCCTCTTCACTCCTCCAATCCATTTATCAAATGTTGATTTAGATATATGTGTATCTTTGAACATAGTTTAAGTTTGTGTGTCTTTCTTTACTTGAATGTACTTTCTATTTTCAAAACACACTTTGGAATCCCCTGGTGGCCATCCATCCTATCTCCTGAGGTGACTGTTGCCTTGGAGGGGATAGGTGATCTCTTCCTGTCCCCCCCACCCCTCCATGGCTTAGCTGAACATGCCTAGACCTCCCTTGACCTCCAGCTCTGCACCAGCATGCCACTCATGGGTCCCCAATTCAAACAGCTAGGTTCTTGTCCCTGTAGACCTTGGCAGAGCCCTCCTAGGCCTGACTCCCCTCTCCTGGGCAGCCCCTGGTGAGCCAGGGGGCAAGGCGCAGAGGTGCAGGAGCCAGCAGCCTCTAAGGTGGGAAAGCTAGGCAAAGATCCAGGATGCCTGTGGCCCAAGGATAGCCCTGGAACATGTTACCACTTCCTCTGCTGGTTTTCAGGTGACACATAAGATCCCTGGGGGTGATTCTGAAGAATAATTACTCCGTACACACAGCTAACAAATTAGTTTTTTAAAGCAAGCACATCCCGAATTCCTGCTAAGTGCCAGCTCCTTGTATTGTTTCATTCAATCCACATAGCTACCCTATGTGTTTAAGCATCATCATACCCATTTTACAGATGAGGAATCTGAAACTCAAGAGATGTGAAGTGACTTGCCCAAGGTTGTATGATACCTGTGAGTGAGCTGGGATCCAAACCCAGGTGTGTATGATGCCAACACTGGATTCTTTCTGGGGCACCGTACTGATTCTGTGCTTAGGGCATAAGACCCAGCTAGGGAAGCTTCAGAGAGGGAGCAGCTGTTGTGGGCAACCATTTCTGTGCTTACAAGATACCAGCTATGAACCTGGGCACAGTCATCCTGTCCTACTGCTCTGTGAAATCAAGATTGATCAGGCAGGCTTCTTGTGGCTAAAAAAAAAAAAAAGTAATAAAGCTGGGCTTTATCTTCAGAGGGACTCAGATTCAAATGCTATATGACCGAAGGCAGGTCAAATCTCCCTGAACCTCAAATTCCCTCTCTGTAAAGGTGATGTTAAGCTCTCTTGTACAAATAAGGCTATTAGGAGGAGCTGAGGTAACATACCCATTCTGCCTGCACTTATGAATTGCTCATTCGATTACATGTATCTATCATTACAAGGCAATGACTCTCAAACTTCCATACATGTAAGAGATAGCTGAGAATGCAAATTGCTGGGCCCCAGTCTCAGCGATTCTGATTAGCAGGTACTAGGGTGGGGCTGAGCATCACTAGTTCACAATTTTGCCGAGGTGATTCTGACACAAGCGGAATGAGGGTCCCGTCTCAAGGAATAGTCTAAGGAAATCAGGGCCACTGACTGCAGAAAACCTTTATTCCTAGAGTCAAAAGTCAGGTCCTAGAACTATAGCCTGCCCACCTCTGAGCTAGCCAGGGCCGGGTGCGCAGAAGGAAGCCTGTGATGGAAGAGGCGACAGCACTCACGACTTGGGCTCGGGACCCACGGTCTCATCCCAGCCCTTCCGACACGTCCGGACGATCCACTCGTGCTCGTCATCATCTGTAAGGGAGGAGGGGGAGCCAGTCATGCCTCGCCCTGGGAGCCCCCCAGGCAGGGTTTCAGGACTGGGGTGGTGTCAGAGGTGGACGTTGCTGACCGGATGGAGGCAGGCGCGCATCGTTGGGCTGTTCTGAGCTGGGCCCCTCCCCAGTATGACATCCACTTAGGGCGCCCCTGCGACAGCTGGTCCAGGCCTTATTCTCTGGGTTTTTCATTCTGGACCCTTCAGAGAACCCATGGTTCCTCCAGAGGGCCGACGCTTTCTCTTTGCTCGGGTCCTTTCAGTGGGGAGTGGAGAGGAGAAGCTGGGGGCCCTGCAGGCCCACACGTGTTTATCTCCCTCAACTCAATCCTCGGGATCATGCCTTTCTGTGGACAAACCAACAGGCTCGGAGGACCAGTCGTCTGTCCACAGTCATGGGGTAAGCACGTGGGAGAGCCTAGAACTTGAGCCCTGGGAACTTATCTGCATACAAGGCCTGCGCTGTTTTGAAACCTCAGAGAGAGAGGGAGAGAGAAAGTGGAGGAGGGACCTTAGCACACCACCAGCATCTCTCTGTGCCAGGCCCCTCTGCAGACTGACTCTATTTTCATTTTTCCCCTTTATCCTCTAAACCCACACCCAGCCCCTCCTCTCACCACGACTAGAGACCCACTCCAATGGTGGGATATGTACCCCTAAAAACGCACGTAACTCTGTAAAATATATCCTGCTGTTTTGTGTGCGAATGTGGTTTTAATTTACACAAATGGCATTGTACTGTGAGTTTCATTGTGTCTCACTTTTTTTTTTGTTTTCACTCAACACGACATTTTCAAGATCTGTTGTCGTTGCGATGTGGACATCTCGTTCTTTGCTCCTGACCACTGCCTAATATTCCATGGTGGGCTTCTGGCTACTCATTCTCCCTGGGTGGGCACGAAGGATGCCTCCACCTCTCATACCAGGAATGATGCTGGGACAGATGCTGTGTTCTTGGGCACTTCCCTTGGTGGGTCTGTGGAGACTTTCTCTGGGGCTATATTCCAGGAGGAGGGTCACGGAGTCGTGCACATAACTCCATTCACCAGGACTCTCAGCAAAGCCCGTGTTTGTTTGTTTTTTTTTTCCCCAGCACCGCATTGCCTACCAGTGGTCCCTCCCTTGTTCCTGCCTGCTTCCTGGGGACAAAGAGGACCGGCCCCAATCCCTGACTTCCTGTCTTGCCTCCTGTCCTCACCCTGTGTCTAGCTCAGTGCTTCCCACCTAAGAGATGGGAGGATGGAATTACTCATCCTCCTTGGGTGAGAATCCCATGGACAGAGGAGCCTGGTGGGTTATGGTCCATGGGGTGGCAAAGAGTCGGACACGACTGAGCAACACTTGGGTGACGAATGGCAGAAGCTGGAGATAAAAGACACTCCTTGAGAGCTAAAACGTGGGAAATCCCGCAGAAATCCTGCCCTCCATACTACAGCCTCCTGCCAGGAACTCCCTTCCTCTTCTGATCCAGGACCCAGGGAAACAAGACTTTTTAATCAGCTTACTGTGTGCTCCGAGCTTTACAAATGCCGGGTCTCACTGAGTCTTTTGTGAGACCCCAGTAGGGTACGAGGCTTCCCAGGTGGCGCTAGTGGTAAAAAACCAGCCTGCCAATGCGGGAGACCAAAGAGACATGGGTTAGATCCCTGGGTAGGGAAGAACCCCTGGAGGAAAGCATGGCAACCCACTCCAGTATTCTTGCATGGAAAATCTCACGGACAGAAGAGCCTGATGGGCTACAGTCTATAGACTTGCAAAGATTCGGAGACGACTAAACAACTTAGCTAGGGGAGATTGCCCCATTTTATAAAGAGGACAAGCCTTGCCTTGTATCCACGGCCAGTGGAATTTAAGCCAAGACTCATCAGACCCTGAAGCCTGACTTTCCACCCCAGGGCAGGCCTGAAGGTGCCAGAAGGCGAGTCTGCCCCCGTGGAGCAAGCCTCCTCTGTTCCCCACTCCCACTAGATCTCTGTCTGTGGCCTCAGGACAAAGGCTCGCCGCCTGCAAGCTCTGGCCTGGGAAGACTGCCCTCGACAGCCAGCGGGTCTGTTTCCCCTGGGGAGGCTGCCGGGGAATCCGCGCGTGGCTGCCAACCCCCCGGGGGTGGGGGCGGAGAGAGCGCGGCACACAAGGAGTTAAGCGCTGGTGAAGCCCACTTTTGCCACACCGCAAGCAGCCTGGTTGATAATTACAGTTCTGAAGTCTCCAGGCTATTCGAATCAGCGCAGCTGCAACCTCTTCAGCGGTAACCCTGAAACCAGACCAACGGGGTTTATTGTGCTGAACCAGTCCTCCGGCCCCTCCCTGATCGTTACACATTGACAGCAATGGACTTAACAGCCCTCTTCACTACCCCTTTCACTCTCTACCTGGCCGCTCAGCCACCAATTTGAATCACAGAAGCCTCTCCTCCCAGCAGCTGCTCCCCAACCCTCCCTCCACCTCCCTGGCGCCTCGAGGCGGCTCCCCTGGCCCTGCCACACCAGGGTGAGGCTGCCGAAGCACATTTCATCAATATTTAAAATGGAATTAAACCTGCAGCTTTGATTAATGCCTCCCCGATGCCGGGAGTTGTGATTACTATTTTGCAAATTGCGATTGTTGGAATATGTTAATATGATTGTCTGAGAACATCTTCACCTTCTCGGATAATTTCCACCCCCCCTTTTTTTTTGGTAGGAGGTGAGGGGGAGAGGAGGGGAAAGAAAGATGGGGAAAAAACACCCCACAAACTCTTTAATCAATTGTAAATTATTACCCTCGGCACAATTGCTGGTGGTTCAGAGGAAGGAGAGGGAGATTTCTGGTTTGGTGCATTTATCTTGAAAAGTTTTGGCCCCCACTGGCCCAGTAATTCCACTCTGGGATGTTATCCTAAGGGAATAATCTATTTGTCCCAGTACTATTTAGAATCAAGAAAACTGAAATAAACCACGCTTCTAAAACAAGAGGATGATTATTTTGTTGTACATTCATTCATTTAACAAGTAATTTCTAAACACTGACTATATGCCAGGGATACAGCTATAGTTTGTTGGGGTGGGGGGGGACACCAAGAGCCACATGAGGGGATATTTAGCAGCTACTGAAAAAAATATGATTATGAAGTCCATATAGCAATGTAGGAGAAATGTTTTTGATATGATAAGAAGCAAAAAGAAAAAGGTGGAAGGAGGTAAGAAACAAAATTACATAGTATAATCTGTGTACAAATTATACACAGAGGAAAAATTAAAAATAATAAATTGAATGGGAATAATGGTCAGCTCCTAGCAGTAGGGCTAGAGAGGTTCTTCTGTTTTGGATATTTCCCAAATCTTTTGTTAATATATATCCACAATAGAAAAAACAAAAATAATCACTGGCTTTTTTCCTACCCTTTAATTTAATGCTTTCATAATTTCATGCATCTTAGTAAATGAAGTAAGATATTCCTGCTGCTGCTGCTGCTGCTGCTAAGTCGCTTCAGTCGTGTCCGACTCTGTGCGACCCCATAGACGGAAGCCCACCAGGCTCCTCCGTCCCTGGGATTCTCCAGGCAAGAACACTGGAGTGGGTTGCCATTTCCTTCTCCAATGCATGAAAGTGAAAAGTGAAAGGGAAGTCGCTCAGTCGTGTCCGACTCAGCGATCCCATGGATTGCAGCCTACCAGGCTCCTCCATCCATGGGATTTTCCAGGCAAGAGTACTGAAGTGGGGTGCCATTGCCTTCTCCGAAGATATTCCTAGGTTTCCAGAAACACCAATAGGGTTCTTGAATTTGTAAAAAGTAAAAAGACCCAGCATAAAAATATTGGTAAAAATGCATAACATTTGGCAAATAGGCAAATCTCCTGTGCAGAAGACTTCCAAATAATTTAGGTGGATATTCTGCCCTTGAGGAGACTGGGCATGACTTATTCCCTAGATGTGGCCTGCCTCCAAAAAAGGACTTCCTAAATAGTGACTTCCTCCTAAAAAGGACAGTATAGGAAGGGGGTGGGAGAAAAAAAGGAGTAACTTTTCAGTGAAGAAACCTGACAAACACAACTCATTCAAGTGATCAAGGTCAGTGTCAGCAGTGATGTTGTGTGGATAATGTGTAGCCTTGATTTGATGATGATGGCATTTACCTCCTCCCCTAAACCCATAACCCCAGTCGAACGATGTGAAGCCCATCAGATAAATTCCAGTCACGGGGAATTTTAAAAACACTCCTCAAAAATGTCATCAAAAACAAGGAAAGTCTGAGAGACGTTCACTGTCAAGAGGAACCTAAGGTGATGTGACAACTAAACGTAATGTAGTGTCATGAGCGGGATCCTGGAACAGAATAGAGGCATCACGGAAAGACGGAGGAAATAAGGAGGAAGTATGTTGTTACTAATATATCAACGCGTGCTCAGTCACTCAGTTGTGTCCTACTCTTTGCAACTGCATGGACTGTAGCCTGCCAGGCTCCTCTGTCATGGGATTCTCCAGGCAAGAATACTCCAGTGGGTTGCCATTTCCTCCTCCAAATATGTCAATGTTAGCTCATTAATTGTGATATGTGCACGGTACAATGTAAGATGTTAGTAATAGGGAAACTGGATGTGGGGTATAGTGGGAACACTCTGTACTATTGCTTCAGTAAATTCTGTATATCTGCAATTGTTCTAAAATAAAACGCTTATTTAAAAAAAAATGCCTGAAAATCCAGCATGCTCTGTAAAAGTTGCAATTATTGCATTTTCCAAGAGGAGTGGAAGTCTTTTCACACACCCAACCATCTGGAATAAAGTCCTTCACACCTTTTTCTCTTTCCTGGGTCCTGCACATCACAATTTATGAGCCTACACAAATATGAACAACCAACTAGTGGTTACCAGTGGAGACAGGGAAGGGGGGAGGTGCGATACAGGGGTTAGTGGGGAAGGGTTAGTGTGGGATTATATGAAATCATGTATGAAACCTGAAAATTGTAAAGAATTTAAAGCATCTTTCATTCAATTAAAAAACTGTATGAGTCTATGCTTATTGGCATATTTCCTTATGTATTTTTCCCTCCCACTAGGCATAAACCCAATGCAGGTATATGTCTTATTGACCACTGCACCCAGCATACAGTCGGCAGCCAATATATGCTTTGCCAGGTGAAGTCTCAAGTCAGTCTGTTGCCTTCTGATTTGTCTTTGATTGCTATCAACAAACATTCCTGACACCTATTTCCTGGCATCCAGGTCTCAGCTCAAATGTTGCTTCTCAGTGATCCCTGATCCAGCCACCTTCACTCCCAGTCACTCTATCTCAAGGCTTGCATTCTATCTCCTTCATGGTGTACGGCTCTTGCTGCAATTTTCTTGTTTATTTATGTGTTGTCTGTCTCCCCATCCACACCGTGAGTTCCAGTGAAACCAGGGCCTTATTCACTGTGGCATCGTCAGACCAGTATCTGGCTCACAAGAGTGCTCAGCCCACATCTGTTGGACGAAGGAATGAATGAATCAAAAGCCCAATCCTGTGGCCTGTCGTGTGCCTAGCGCTGGGGACAAGGGGATTGAGACTCAAAGGCTTGATCTAGGCACTCTACTGGTTTAATCTGTCTGCTCTTGGGGCACAAAGATATCTTTCCTTTTCTCCCATTTTTTTAACTGGAGTATAGTGTGTTAGTTTCTGCTGGACAGCAAAGGGAATCAACCAGACATGTACATGTATCTCTTCTTTTTGAATTTCCTTCCCAGTTAGGTGACCACAGAATTCTGGGTAGAGTTCCCTGTGCCGTGCAGTGGGTTCTAATCAGTCATCTACTATATACGTGTGTGACTCTGTCTGTCAGTCTCTCAGTCATGTCTGATTCTTTGCGACCCCATGAACTGTAGCCTGCCAGGCTCCTCTGTCCATGCAATTCTCCAGGCAAGAATACTGGAGTGGGTTGCCATTCCCTTCTCCAGGGGATCTTCCCAAAACCATGTCTCCTGCATTGCAGGCAGATTCTTTACCATCTGAGCCACCAGGGAAGCCCATTACATACATACATAGTAGAGTGTGTATATATATATGTCAATCCCAGTCTCTCAATTTATTCCACCTCTTGGGCCACAAAGATTTCTTTATTCTGGTTCTCAAACTTTGGAAGTGACCCCACTGTTCCCCACATCCCCTCCCCTGCCTGACCCAATGAGTCTCACCCATCACCAGGAGAAAGAGGCATCTTATAGAGACGAAAAGGGGCTGGGAAGAGAGACTCCACATCCGACCATGGGATTCCCTGCTGAGAAGTCTTCCCTGCAAAGGCTCCCCACTCCTTCACCCGGACATTGAGACCTTTCCAGCCAGCCTCCCAGGCCCGCCTCACTCTGTGAAATGCAGCTACCCTGTTGCTCGCAGTTGACGACAGGCATATGCTCAGTGCCCCGTGCCTTTGTACATGCCGTTCCGGGGAGGGGGGACACGCGTCCTTTTGGGAGAGAGAGGCCCAGGGCATGTCCCATTTCTGGACCTTTCTGGATGTAAAAGTGAAGGAAGATCTCAACATGAGTAATAACAATTGTAATATATTTTAAACACAATCACTTAACAAATTAATGCTTTTAACACAAAGAACCAAGTGTAACATAAATGTGCTAGTCTAGAATTTCCATCAAAGAAATAGAAATCCACAGTGCATTAAGGACAGTATGGTCAGGAAATGGAGCTGCCCGCATAAACATGGTTTTCTTTCAGGCCTCACACAGCCCTGACTTCAGACCCTGAAGAACGTGTGTCCTCCAAGGCCTCTTCCCTTGCCCCCTGGGCCCTGCCTAGAGGTCACTTTCTCTGATCCAGGTCGAGGTCATGGTATTGGTCACGGTCACCCCCGCCAGCCAAGGGGAGCCATGATCAATTCACTTCTGGTCTTCAGAACCCAATGCAGGTCAAGCACTTAAGAAGTATTTAATAAATACAGGGTGAATGAATGAATAAAGAAATGTAAATTTGAGGACATAAAAGTAAGAATCACCCTGTGGGATTGAGACAAAGGGGAAAGAATTTCTTCCCCACCCTCAGCAAACGGAGCTGAGCGGGCAAAGCAGACATGCCAAGTGCAGGGCTCAGGCCGCTGGCTCCTTTTCCTTCTCTGTCTGGAGGCCATGGACGGGGCAGCCCCACCGCACGGGGAAGGTGGGTTGTCTGGGCTCATACCTGGGCGCCAGCCACGCTCAGGAAGCGCAAAGCCCTGACTGGCCCGGGGCCGACCTCACAGTGAGGGCAGGCCTGCACAGGCCACCGAGTGCGGCCCAGGTCACCAAGGGTGGCATTCATGCAGCCTGCAGGTCGGTGCAGGGCTAGGGGAAGAAGTGATCGAACAGCAAATGCAAGGCCATCTTGGCTCCCCTGATGGCTGGCAGGGAGACACTCTGGCACCGTGGGTTAGGGGCATGAGCTTGGGACCGCGGCAGCCACTAGCTTGGAGATCTTGGGCAAGTGGCCTCACATCTGGGTGCCATTTCCTCATCTGCAGAGGTGCCTGCCTGGAACGGTCCATGGAGATCATTTCCAAAAAGTGCTTAGTATGTTGCCTATAGGAAATGCCCCCAAACCAAAGACGGCCAGAAACTGTCATTGCAAGGTGGGACTTCAGGCACCTGAGACCGCATAGCATAGGCTGGAAGGAGTCCTGGGTCCTATGTGAGCCCAGTTGCCAGCCTGCTGGGTGATCTTAGGCAAGTCACTGCCCCTTTATGAGTGGGTTTGTCCATACAGGGGGTTTCACCAGACTTCTGGGCAAAGGGCAGAGTGAGGACTGGCTGGGCTGAACAGCCCTAGGTGGGCGCCCAGGAGGTATGGGCTAGGATCATCATTTTGATAGGTCCTTAATTCCCAAACTGGGTACCTTCAAGGGAGCGTTCTTAAGGAACTCAGCACCCCTGGGACTTCTGGTTCCCTACAAGGGGTGCAGGGAGGAATCGGGGAGGAGGTCTTTACACAAGGATCAGCATCATAAGGATCAAGAGCTGCAGCTCAGCTAATGATTCTGTTCAAAGCGAGGGGCAGGCCGGGGCAGGCGGGCCCAGAGAAGGCAAAGGGGTGGATTCAGGTCACCAGGTACCCACAAGCCAGATGTTGCCAGCTCTCGGCACGCCTTTGGGCCAACTGCACTTGCGGTCACCACCGCTCTGCAGCACCCACCTGGTGTGCAGGGGCCTCGGGTGGGGATTGGGAAAGGGAAGAGACCAGGATGAATCAAGGTGTCCAGTCTCGGGAAAGGAGATGAGGGTCACAGTGGCTGAACACCCAGGAGGTGCAGGGCTCTGTGGGAAGAGGGTCACACCTGTCCCCTCCTCAGTGAGTAAACGGGGTTGTCCCCAGTTAGGACGAGGACATGGAGGCTTAGGTGGCGGTGAAAACATTTCCCCACTTCATTCTACCAGCCTGGAGGGGAAAGGCTCAGCATGCTGGTGTGAGCGTCACCCTCACTGAGGCTGGCACAAGCAGAGTGCTTCCCTCACAAGTGTGAGCATCTACCCCAGTGTGAGCGTAAATGTGTTCAAGCATGCATCGGCGTGTGCTGAATGTATAGGTGGCTGTGTCTGAGATGCCTGGTGACAAGAAGAGAGTGCGCCCCTTCGGGGATCCTCAGCCTGTGTGTGGCACGTGGCATGTGCGTGGCAGGCGGTGTCTGAGTACCTGAGTCTGCGGTGTGTGGTCAGACGCTGAGGGAGGCGGGTACATCCCACCCATAGTGACAGCCCAGCATACATCTAGAACACCAGGCCAGGCTCTGGGGCCGGAGCTGGGCCGTGAGAACTGCCCTCTTTCCCCAGGGTCAAGGCCAGTGCATGCTCAGATGTGTTTTGTGAACCGTGGCTTCGGGCTGGGGTGGGAGCCGCATGGCAGACCTGGCGCCCCAGCCGGAGGAGGGGTGCAGGAGCCGAACCCAGAGCCCCAAAGTTCAGCCACACCCTCTGCGCAAACAGGGCTTTGGGAGCTGGAGGGCAGGGCTAGGCCACCGCTGAGCCAGTGCCCGCAATTAAGGCGGTCACCAGTGCCTGACAAGAAAGAGGCTTTGAACTTGGCTGGCAGTGGTGTGGCCAGAGGCCAAGGCCACTGCGTGACCAATATTGACTGAGGGATCGCTGCCCAGGCAGAGCCTGCTACTGGGCAGGAAGGGAGGCCCAGGCCGCTCTTGCTTCCCAGGAAAGGAGCATCTTCTGGGATGGGTGGGTGGAGGTCTTGGGGGTGGGGGTGGGGGCGCGGGTGAGGCCAGGCTGCTTCACCCACTGGGAATAGAGGGGCAGAGCCCGGCACCCACAGGCTCGTCAAGGCCTATTCAAGTGTAAGACACATGGGGAACTTGACTGACTCGGGAACTTGAAAAGGGAAACTGCGACACTGAAATTAATAAATGTGATAATTAATGCATTAGGCCTGAATTAATGATTAAATTTAAAAACCCAAACAATGTTATTACACTTGAAATCAATTTGTGGGCTTGGTTTCCTCAGTTTTCAAGAATTCTCCAGTGTGCACACAAGCTTTCAAGAAATCACAGCCAATTGTTAAAGTCTTGCAGTCAACCAATCCACCAAGCAAAATTTTCAAAATCCTTTTGGGGTTTTAACAGCAAAAAATGATATTTAATGTGGGGGTGTGGATATGTTCTGAAATCATTGGGGTGAGACCTCCAGGGTCAGACCTGGGGCTGGATCAGGCTGTAACTCGGGGGGAGAGTGAATCTGGACAACCGATATGGTGGCCTGGTATCGGGAAGCACGTCTGTGTGCCGGGCACACGCATGCACTCTGCGTGCCTGAGCTCATGTGATCCTCATCCCAGCTTTGTTGCGTATATAGTTGGCGACGGCTCAGGTGGTGTTTCCGCTGCTCCAGTTGGTGGGTAAGGTGGCGCTAGTGGTAAAGAACCGGCCTACCAATGCAGGAGACATGAGACGTGCGTTCAACCCCCGGGTCAGGAAGATCCCTGGAGAAGGGACTGGCAACCCACTCCAGTATTCTTGACTGGAGAATCCCATGGACAGAGAAGCCTCGCAGGCTACAGTCCATGGGTCTGTACGGACACAACTGAAGCGACTTAGCACACACAGAACACTCACAACACAGTCGGTGGGTAAAGGGGAAAAGTGCTCACAGTCATCATGACCCTTGAGAATCTCCAAGGAAGGCCCCAGCCTGGAGAAGGACATCTCACGAAGATGTCACATGTGATTCTGACACAGTTGGGACAGAGTTATTCCTGCTGTTGCGGTCCTGATGGGTAGCTGGCCCGAGTTTATGGGCCATATTGGTAAAAACAAAAATACACATCCTTAAATACTAGCATCAAAAAAAAAAAAAAAAAAAGAAAAAACTAGCCTCAGCCCGTGTGTGGCAGGTGTGCCCAGAACAGGAGACCACTAACTCACATCTTCCCACTCACTCCAGAGCACATGCGTGCTAAGCGGAGGAGGGCGCTAAGTCACAACATCATTTATATTGCCATTCTTCTTGCTTCCGAGCCCCACTTTTATTTTTCAAGCACTCATAATGGCATCTGCATTTACTAAACATGTTAGTGATGTCCAGCTGCTGTGCACGGGCAGTGCTGGGAAGCCAAGGGCAGGGCCCAAGGTCACCGGTCGGCCCTCACTCTGCCCCTCTGTTCCCTTCCACCCCTGCTCTCCAGCTGCGTGTGGACAATGGACTGATGGGGACAGGCCTGGTGGTTGGCCCTGTCCTCCAAGTGGCAGATGCTGAGGGCGGAATTAAGGCTGGGACAGCAGAGATGGCCAGGGGGAATGTTAGGATAAGGATCTACTGAACTCAGCAACAGACGTGAACTCAGTCCTCACGGCAATCTTGCAAAGGCAGTGTTTTTATCCTGATTCAGAGGGGGAAGGTTTGAGGCTCAGAGAGGTGGGGTTATATGTCCAAGCTGACTCTGCTAATGAGGGGCACAGGCTCACACCCAAGTCTATCGCTTGAGCTGCAGCCTTCAGCCACTACACACTCTCCTGGAAAATCCTTGTGCAACTGCCACAGCTTTACTCCTCACTCTCTGAAGGTTGAAGCTCAGCTCCCTGACCTGGCATTCAAGGCTCTCTCCCACCCTGAGTCCCTCTGCTTTGAACGCCCAGCTCAGACGCACTCCTACACACCCGTCAAAGCCCACTCTGTCCATCACTGCCTAAGGGAGGTCCCCCTCGACTACTCCTCTGTACAACACAGTATCTGGTCTCAGGTACTCCGTCTTGAGTACCTGGGCCCCTGCATTTCTCCAAGCCTTTGCTTATGTTTTTCCTTCCCTTCCATGCAGCAAAACCCACCTCTCAAGCTTCAAAGCCTAGCCAAACACCACCTTTTTTAGAACATCAACTTGACTACACGTGGGACACCCCTGCCCTTTGCTCTCTGCTCCCCCAGCACACTGTGCTTCTGGCTCCTGGCACCAGCAAAGCAGGGGCACTCCCAGTTTTTTGCAGAAAGAATCTCGTATCTGATATTCCACATTAAACATGAATATAAACATCATGGAAAATATAGAATTATGTTGGACTTCCATACACTTATTTTTATAGTTTCTGTTATTTTAATTTCTGACCTATATTTTGAGGGGTGGGAGGTTCACTGCAACCTTTTAAACACTTGAGTTCTAGGCTTCTGTCCAGAGAGTGCCCATCCTGGGTCCTAGGATCAACTACTTATGCATCTGCTCCCCACTCCCCTACCCTGCTACCCCTACTCCCCTCCTTGGCATGGAGCCTTAGGGGGACGTGATAGACACTTAGCTGGCCCCCAGGCGGGACCAGTATCTGTAGGGGATCAGTTAAGGCCCGTGTCTGAGGGGATCTTAGACGGTCTGAGGCTTCAGATGAATCAGAAATGATGAGGGTGATGGAACACATCCAAAACATTACCAAAAGCAAGCTAGAGAGATTAGGGACTTCAGGCCTCCAGCCCAGTTTTGAAATTGGCATCAAACGCAGGTGGGAGGAGGCCAGAGGGCACCTTGCCAAGGTCACTCCGGCTCCTCCCTTTGGGGCATGGGGTTAAGGAGACCCTGCCTCTCAACCAGCACCAGCCCCTGGGGTAGAAACCCCAACTGCAATCTCCAGCATACATGAAGCTCCTCATCACGGGCCCCCACATCATCTCAATAAATACCACAACCCTGGAAGGAAGGCCCTAGTTCTACCCCCGTCTTTCCTATGAGGCAACCGGGAGCTCAGAGAAGTGAAGTGACTAGCTCGAGGCCACACAGCGGGACAACGGCAGAGTCAGGGTCTGAGGACAGAGCTGGCAGGCTCCCCAGACCGGCCCGCAGCCCTGCAACGCCTCTCCTGGACCTGAGGTTGAGCAAGGCTTGCAGCCAACTGTCCAGGGCTCCAGCGCGTGGGCTGAGGAAGTGAGATGAGGCTCCTGTCCCCTGGGCTCTGGCCTTGCAGCCACTTCTATTAAAGGAGACAAAACAAACCAGGCTGGTGCTGGCCCCGGGGCGGACTCCGGCCACGGAAGGGGAAGCTGTGTCCTCTGGATGCTTCCAGGAGGCTGCTGCGGGCGGGGGAGGCGGGGGGTAGGGAAAGGGGGGCGGAGGCGGGGGATGTATTGTTGTCAAGAGTCCTGTGGGCACAACGGCTGGAAGGGGAATTTCCAGGGCCTTTGGAATCCCGGTGGGCAGAGAGGAGGGCAGGGAGCGATTCCCGCAGGTCAGGGAGGGGCAGCGGGCTGTCATTCCTAGAGCGAGGCCCGTCACAGGGGGCCGGATCCCACCCTCTGGTGAGGGTGGGGGTGGGGAGGTTCTAGTGTTTTCCTCGGGGGAGAAGGCCCACAGCTTTGCCAGACTCTTGGAGAAGCTCATATTGGTTCAGAGCGTGGCCTCTGGTATCAGGCACACCTGGTTCAAATCCCGACCCCTCCCTTTACTAACCGCACCCATCAGTAAGTAACTTACTCCCTAAGCCTCAGTTTCCCCCTCTGCCAAATCGGGATAGCGATGCATTCCTCAAAGGACCAGGGTTTGGTGAGTCCCTGGCGCAGTGAAGGCATCTGACAACCCAGAATTCCCTTCCTACCCCTTCAGCTGAAAGCAGATGCCGGGATCTGGGGCCCGCGTGGGCATTTTATTTGGCAGTTTCGAGGGTGATATTATCCCTCCACAAAGCCTTCATTATGGTGCCGCTAACAATACCGCAGATAAGGCAGGCACGGCCCTGCGTGCCAGCCTGCAGGTGATTATAACATTTGGGTAAATTGCCTTTTGTCTCGCGGAGAGATACACAGCGGGAGGGGGTGGGGAAGGAGACTCGCTCAGCCGTTTTGCAGAAACCACGGGGGCGGGAAGCAGGGTGTGTGGGGGGGTGGGCAGCCTGGGTTTGCAGGAGCAGCCCCGGCTGGCGGTGGGAAGGTGGGTCCATCCGCAGACAGGCTGTGTGGGGTCGAGTACCTCATCCCCCCCTTGCTGGGTCTCAGCTTTCTCACCTGTCTGGTGGAGGCAGAGGCTTTAAGATGAGAAGAGTCTTGGTTTATTGGTGGCATTGAGAGACTCTTGTTCTTTGGCCAGGTTTTGAGCAATAAAGTGGACAGAGAACTATCTAGCGGAAAAGAGCCACTACTACCATCTTACACTCCTTGGATATTTTAAAATCTCTGGGCCACCAGGAAGGCCCTCGGTTCTTTCTTTCACTAGTAAACTCCAGCTCCTCATTCAGAACCAGCTCAAAGGTCATCCTTAGCCTTGAGTCAGCTAGTCCTGGGTTCAAATTCCAGCCCTGCCACCTGTTACCTGAGTAACAAAGCATTTCACCTCATTTCAGTTCCATCATCTGTAAAATGGAAATAATAAAGACAACTATTTTACAGGGTTACTGTGAGGGTTCAGTGCAGCTCAGTCGCTCAGTCGTGTCTGACTCTGCGACCCCATGAATCGCAGCAGGCCAGGCCTCCCTGTCCATCACAAACTCCCGGAGTTTACTCAAACTCACGTCCATCGAGTTGATGATGCCATCCAGCCATCTCATCTTCTGTCATCCTCCTGCCCCCAATCCCTCCCAGAATCAGGGTCTTTTCCAATGAGTCAACTCTTCGCATGAGGTGGCCAAAGTATTGGAGTTTCAGCTTCAGCATCAGTCCTTCCAATGAACACCCAGGACTGATCTCCTTTAGGATGCACTGGTTAGATCTCCTTGCAGTCCCAGGGACTCTCAAGAGTCTTCTCCAACAAGTTCAAAAGCATCAATTTTTTGGCACTCAGCTTTCTTCACAGTCCAACTCTCACATCCATACATGACCACTGGGAAAACCATGGCCTTGACTAGATGGACCTTTGTTGGCAAAGTAACATCTCTGCTTTTTAATATGCTATCTAGGTTGGTCATAACTTTCCTTCCAAGGAGTGTCTTTTAATTTCATGGCTGCAATCACCATCTGCAGTGATTTTGGAGCCCCCAAAAATAAAGTCTGACACTGTTTCCCCATCTATTTCCCATGAAGTGATGGGACCAGATGCCATGATCTTAGTTTTCTGAATGTTGAGCTTTAAGCCAACCTTTTCACTCTCCTCTTTCACTTTCATCAAGAGGCTTTTTAGTTGCTGTTCACTTTCTGCCATAAGGGTGGTGTCATCTGCATATCTGAGGTTATTGATATTTCTCCCGGCAATCTTGACTCCAGCTTATGCTTCCTCCAGCTCAGCGTTTCTCATGATGTACTCTGCATATAAGTTAAATAAGCAGGGTGACAATATACAGCCTTGACATACTCCTTTTCCTATTTGGAACCAGTCTGATGTTCCATGTCCAGTTTTAACTGTTGCTTCCTGACCTGCACATAGGTTTCTCAAGAGGCAGGTCAGGTGGTCTGGTATTCCCATCTCTTTTAGAATTTTCCACAACTGTGAGAGTTAAGTAAAAGAAAATCAGTTATTGAAAGTGCTCAAACCAGTGCTTGGAACATCATAAGCACTTAGTCATTGATGGTTATTATTATCACTTTGCTTTTCACCTGGACTATGGATACCTTTTTATATCAATATAGCCATTCCTTCACTGCCATTTTGATTGCTGCATTCTATTTTATTGTAAGGATATATTGTTTTTTATTTAATGAATTCCCTCCTGTTGGACATCTGGGATGTTTCTGGTTTTCAACTGTTAATAATAACTGGAGAAACTTTAGAAGACCAAGTGGTCTTTCACTTCCAGGTGCTCACTACACAGCTTTTTAAAAGTTAGGGTGAAAGTGAAAGTCACTCAGTCGTGTCTGACTCTTTGCAACCCCATGGACTATACAGTCCATGGAATTCTCCAGGCCAGAATACTGGAGTGGGTAGCTTTTCCCTTCTCCAGGGGATCTTCCCAACCCAGGGATTAAACTCAGGTCTCCCGGATTGCAGGCAGATTCTTTACCAGCTGAGCCACAAGGGAAGCCCAAGAATACTGGAGTGGGTAACCTATCCCTTCTCCAGCGGATTGTCCAGACCCAGGAATCGAACTGGGGTCTCCTGCATTGCCAGCGAATTCTTTACCAACTGAGCTATCAGGGAAGTCCAAAAATTAGGTTAGGAGCAGATAAACACCAGTCTTTGGGAGCTCCATGCTCAGGACAGAGAGTTTTGGAGTTGGTCAGGCAAAGCGGAAAGAGGCAGAGCTCTGAAGACAGATGAGCCCAAGTGTGAATCCCAAGTCCTGCCAAATTCCCTGGAGAAATTCTTTAGCCACATGGAACCTCACTTTCCTCATTTGTCAAAGAGGGTTCATGCGAATACGCCCCTCTCCTGGAGTTGAGTGTCTGGTGCAGGGTCAACGCTCAGTCAAGGCCAGCTGAGTCACCTCCCTCCGATCTTTATCCTCTCCATCCTCATTCTGGTAGAGCCAGCCATCACCTCCCAAAGTCTCTGAATCACCCATGTGAGGTCACTCTCTGGACCACCACTCACACCCCTTCTTCCCATTGTCCGTTTCACGCAGCAGACATTCCAACGAGGCTTGTGATCTTGATTTTAAATTCTGTCTGGAACCCACAGGTTCAAACGCAAAGGGGCTCTATCTGCAAATAATCGCTGGTATGCGATATTTTTAAGAAGCCCAAGCCATTGTTTCTGATTGAAGGAAAGTTGGTGCTATTTTGAAGAGCAGCACGATTAAGCAGTGGCGTTCTCTCTTTAACTGTTGGGAATTATACGCTGTTTGAAAGATTTGTGAGCTCTAGGACATTTGCCAGATGTGCTTGATTCGACATTTCAGACAACAAAGGGGATAATGTTGGCGGGAATCTTGACGGCATTTCTGATGATCAGGATATTCTCTGAAGATGGTACTGAGACCTTTCGGGGGAAGAATTTCAGCTTTCACATAAACTAATTTGGGATGCTCACTCTCTGTCTTCCACAAAGCAAATTTAGTTCATTGTTAGTTGTATATGTTAAAATGGTTACGAGGGTTTTTTTCCTTTGAATATTAATAATGTGCCTTTCATCTGAGACACGCGCATGGGGTGTCATTAATTGCAGGGAGGGAGGAAGGCTTAGTGGTGCAGTTATTTTGCAAATGATTCCTGCTAGTAACATCGAGGCAGGCAACGGCTCCATGAAGAGACACATGTACACAGCGCCAGCACGACTGGGACGCATCCTTCCAGAGAGGAATGCCGGGGGGCGGGGTGCAGTGGGGGGTCTGCCCACAGTCTGCAAAGGACCCTTTATAAAAAAAGGTAGCATCTCCTTTGGTGACTGTGGTGGTTTTGTCTCCAGACTATCACATGGACCTTTTCATTCATTTAGAGCATCGCTGAGCTCCCACTGGTGCCAGGAACTGTGCTTGGAGCAGGAGCACCTGTGAATGAGATGCGGTCCTGTCTGGGAGCAGAGGTGTTGAGTAAAGAATAAGCTAGGATGGGGACTTCCCTGGTGGTCCAGTGGTTAAGACTTCATGCTCCCAGTGCAAGGGGCCCGGGTTAGATCCCTGATCAGGAAAGTAGGTACCACATGCCACAGCTAGAGATCCCGCATGCCGCAACGAGGATCGAAGATCCCGAGTGCCACAGCCAAATAAACTAATATTAAAGAAAAGAATGAGCTAGGACACAAAGCTGGCAAGCAGAGGAAAAGGATAGGGTTTGGGTAGAGTCGGGTTAGACTCTTGACTCTGTCACCAGCTATGTAACTGGGAGCAAGTTATTAACCTATTTGAGACCTGATCATCTCATTGCAAACTGTGGCTCCGGAAGAATTTCTCCCTTGGGATGGCGTGAAAAGCAGAGAAGATAAACAGGAAAGGTGCCAAGTGAGGGCCTGGCGAGGCGCCTCCATGTCCCGCGTTCCTGCCCGGCGTCGTGGCCCTGAGCTGTGGGTACACAGCTGAAGCTCCGTGCCATTCTTCCAGGGCCACAGGCAAAGACTTCATGGCCTTCTGTTGTGTGCTGAGTATGCAGAGATGAGGACTGTGATGGGGGAGGAGAGGGGGAAGGGCATCTTCGGCTGGGGGAACAGACGAGGTGAGCACAGAGCCGTGTTGATCAGTGGAGGGCAGCTAGTCAGCTTGGCTGGAACACGGGGAGGGGAGAGACAGGAGGGCAGAAGGTAGACTGGGGCGCCGAACAACATAACCAAGAGTCTGCAGACCCCAGAGTTTCAGCTGGATTTAATTTCCCAAGCAAAACCCCCCAAGGAGGCAGAAAGACTTAGAGTATCCAATCACATGTCTTCCCAGTGCCTTCTTTACTCTTAAACACCTAGAGGAATCTTAGCAAACCCCTGGGCACACTCTCTTCTCTCTCCCACAGCCTGGGCCAGTAATCAGTAGAATGATATCAGTCACAACTACCAATCGCTGGACATGTGTCTTGAACTGGGTGCTAAGTACCTTTCATACTTAATCCCATCTTTTCTAACCCCAATTCCAGATTAAGTACTACTATAATGCCCATTTTACAGATGAGGAAACTGAAGCTCCAAGAGGAGACAAGAAGTAAGCTACCCATGGTCACCCAGCTGGCCAGTGGTAGATCCAGGACCAGAGGAAAACCAGAGATGTGGATCCAGACCCTGGGCATTTCTCTACCATCTCTCTGACCTCTTCCTGCTCTCAAGCCTCCTGCAGTAGGGAGCTTCTATCTCGGTCTCTGCTTTATGTCTGCTGCGTTGATTGGAATATTGCCTACACTGAGTTGCTGTCTTTTATGCTTTTATGGTCCCAACAGAAGCAGCATCAGGATGGAGTGAAAAGACCACAGGACTTGTAGGAAGAGAGGAGTGGGTTAGAGTTTCAGCTTCACCATCACTGGTCTATCATTCATCATTCCCTGACCTAGATTCCTAATCTCAGGACACACCCATTCCTGGCTCATTGGATGCATGGGAAGTTCCCAGGAGACGCAGGGCTCAAAAGCTTATGGGCTTTATGGCTGCTGCTGCTACTGCTAAATTGTGTCCGACTCTGTGCGACCCCATAGCTGGCAGCCTACTAGGCTCCTCCATCCCTGGGATTCTCCAGGCAAGAACACTGGAGTGGGTTGCCTTTTCCTTCTCCAATGCAAGAAAGTGAAACGTGAAAGTGAAGTTGCTCAGTCGTGTCAGACTCTTAGCGACCCCATGGACTGCAGCCTAAGACGCTGGGAATTCCCTGGCAGTCCAGCAGTTAGGACTTGGCGCTTTCACTACTGTAAGCTTGGGTTCAGTCCCTGGTGAGGGAACTAAAATTCCTGCAGCTGTGCTCAAACCCGTGCAATTTCAAGCATGGGGCCAGCCAAACAAAAACTCAGGCCTGAGAGCCACTGATTTGAGATCCTGAACGCTTAAGCTTTTACGCTTTTCAAACTTGGCAGTGCAGAAAAATATAATGGCCTGCTTTTTAAAATATTTGTTTATGTATTTGGCTGCTCCAGATCTTAGTTGGGGCATGTGGGATCTAGTTCCCTGACCAGGGATGGAACCTGGGCCCCCTGCATTGGGAGTGAGGAGCCTTAGCCACTGGACCATCAGGGAAATCCCTGTAATGACTTATTTTTATTATTCAAAATAATAATCTGTCTATATGTCCCAGGTGATTGAATTGCATATAATCTTTTGAAGAATCTGAGCGACTTGTAGGCAGGTCCTCTGCCCACCTGTCTGCTTTTCTTTCACAAACATTGAATCACCTCCAACTAGTGGGACCTGTATGAGGCGCAGGGGACATGGTGCTGAATCAGACATGATACATGGTCCCCACACTCAAGAAGCTCCCAGTCCAGTGGGGGAGCCAGGCAAAGAGAGATACTTCTGCTGTTGTGCGCTGAGTGCTGCAAGGCTTGTGGAGGTCCGAGGAGGACATCATACCCAGACAGGGTGGAGGGAGGGGTTGGTCAGGGAAGGCTGCCTGGAACAATGGTTCTGACTCTTAAGGAGGTTGTGAAATCAATTTAGTGCATAGCAACCAGCATTAAAAAAAAATTGAACAGAGAATATCACTGCACATCTCATGTACAAAGAATACATATGTGAGTGTGAGTTTGTGTGCGTTCTGGATCATGATGCAGATCACTCCGGAACCGAGCCAGGGTCCAAAGGTTTGAGAGCCACAGTTGGAGAGAATTCTTGCCTGCCGTGCTCCCCAAAGCCTGGTGCACTGCGGCACTCAAAGACTTTTGGATGAATGGGAGGAGGGATTTAAATTCTAACCTCAATCCAGCAGTTGGGACCGTCCTTTCCAGTTAAGAAAGACACACTCATTGGACTTCCCTGGCAATCCAGTGCTTAAAGATGCCACTTTCCAATGCAGGGGGGGGTGCAGGTTCGATCCCTGGTCAGGGAACTAGGGTCCCACATGCCATGGGGTGTGGTCAAAAATTAAAAGAAAAAGAAGTGCACACTGAGAAAGCCAAGTCTAGCAAACCTGGATCTGTCACGTGTGCTCACAGCCTAGCAGTCGGCAGCTCAGCTGTCCAGGGTTTCCTCTCTGCCTGCGTAGCAGTGGTGGGGAAGTCAGCCCAAGATGGGGGAGGAGCAAGGCAGTTCAGAGCTGCCTGGAGGAGAGTGGAAGGCGACCCTTCTGCTGGTCCCCCAGCCTGTGACCGCCTAGGAAACTGTCCTTGGGTCTGACCCACCCAGGTGGCATGTGCCCCATAATGGCAGTGGCTCAGGCCACTGTTTACTCTGGGATGGCCGCAGTCATGCATCGCAGGCCCACGTGGCCAGCAGTCCTGTGCCCCCAGAATGCCAACAGGAAGCACCGTTTAAGGGGCAGATTGGACTCAAGGGAGAAAGCGCCCCGGGGGGAAGCAGAAGATGGGCAGAAGGTCACCGCAGTCCCCGGCAGGGTGAGGTGAGTTAAGGGTAATGACCAGGTCGCCACCAACAGAGACTCCCTCTTAGTGGTTTCCAGGATACTCCAAACTTGATCCATCCTATAATATCAGGACCAAAATACCCCTTGGCTACCTTTCTCCTCCATCATAGACCATTAAGGTTGGAAGCACCCTAGAAATTATCCAGCCCAACCATCTCATTTTACAGATGAAGAGAAAGGGGCTCAGAGAGGGAAGGTACTGGCCCAGAGTCAGCCAGCAGGTGACCCAGGGAGCTGGGGCCAGAACTCAGAAGCCAAATCTCCAGCCCACCACCCTGGAGACGTGGCTCTGGGGATGCCCCTCTCTACCATCTTGCTGGAAGGATCTCCTATCTCCTCTCCTTTGGCCCCTTTTCTGTATGTAACCAGAAAACTCTAATGGATACATCAATGACTGTTTTGCTTGACCCTAAACTTCCCTGCACCCCAAAAGCCCCCAGAGGAAAAGACCCCTGTGATCTTCCCTCCTGCCCTCTTGGGCCTCCTCTCCTGTTCGTCTTCCCCTGACGCACTGGCGTCTCACGCTCCTGAAGGACCTGCAGCCTCTTCGCTGTGCATCGGTCTCCCCATCTCTAACCCTTCGCACATGCTGTTCTCTCTGTCTTTAACACTCTTCCCAACCCCGCTGCACCTGTCTGCTCTTCTTTAGGTTTCCCATGGGTGGCGGTGGTTCAGTTGCTAAGTCATGTCTGACTCTTGCGACCCCATGGACTGTAGCCTGCCAGGCTCCTCTGTCCATGGGACTTTTCCAGGTAAGAACAGTGGAGTGGGTTGCCATTTCCTTCTGCAGGGAATCTTCCCAACCCAGGGATCGAGCCCGAGCCTCCTACATTGGCAGGCAGACTCTACCAGGATAAAGGACTCTGGGAACCACAATTTCTGTTTCCCAGTCACATCACGCATTTTTATGCCTCTGTGTCTTCGCCCATGCTGTTCCCTCGGCCTGGAATGCCCTTCCCCAACAGTCTTGTTTATGACACTCCTACTCGTTCTTTAGGACCCATCACTTCTGGGACCTTTTTCCTGACTAACACCTCCCCCCATCTGGGCCAGGTGATCAATTCCTCCCTCCCATCCGCCGCCACCATCCCCTCCAGCCGGGCACACATCACATTCTACTGTGATGAGATGTTTCTGTGTCTGTCTCCTCCACTAGTCCGTGTACCAGTTGTATTGTACCACAACTGAAGAAAGATTATGCTAACAGAATTCCCCAGAACCCTGGTTCTAGAGAATGTCTCCCTACTGCCCCATCTCCCAACTACTTTTACAATTAGTCAAACAATTTTGGGAAATGATATACCTATATCTCCCTGGTAGAGACTGACAGTACACATTCTTTCCTTGATTTATCTGTTTCGTACACAGTTAATGAGCACCTACTATGTGCCTGGGTCTGTGTGTGGTGCCAGGGCTGTATCAGTATGCCAGGTTTTAAGGAGATTTTTTTGCTTACTTTTTCCTGTAACTTTGAATCTTATTGATCCAAAGGTTTTTGTTCTCAAGAAGAAATGGCCTCACCAAGTGATACAATGATGGTTCAACTGAATTGGAAGTGGGAACAGCCACCTGGCCACTTTGCTCCTAATGCCACTGAAACAACAGGCAAAGAAGGGGAATACATTTCTGGCTGGAGTGATGGATCTCGATTGCCAGGGGGAACTGGGTTGCTGCTATACAGTTGGGGAAAGGGGATGCTGTATGGAACCCAAGGGGGTTCTCTAGGGCAATTCTTAGTTCTTCCACTGCCAGTAGTAAAAATGAGTGAAAACTAAACCAACCAACTAAACAAGCAAAAAAGGCAGGGCCAGTAGGGATTCAGAACCCTCAAGAATGAAGGTTTGGGTTGCCTTACCAGTTAGAACACCAGATCGACTGAAATGCGGGCGGAGAGCAAATGGAATGTGGAATTTATAATAGAAAAAGGAATTTGTAAATTTGTAACTACAGCCTCATGACCAGTTGAGCTTCCCAGGTGACGCTAGTAGTAAAAAACCCACCAGCTTGCCAATGCCTGAGACGTAAGAGATGCGGGTTTGATCCCTGGGTTGGGAAGATCCCCTGGAGGCAGGCATGGCAACCCACTCCAGTATTCTTGCCTGGAGAATCTTATGGACAGAGGAGCCTGGCAGGCTACAGTCCATAGGGTCACAAAGAATCGGACATGACTGAATTGACTCAGCATGCATGCATGACCAGTTATGGAAAGAGGACTGTATCAACAGTATAGCTTTTCTTCCTTGCTTGTATGTTTATGTGTATCTATATCACTTATTCATCTATGGATTTGCTTTTATTAACTAATTTATTTCTTTCCTCTTTTTTCCTTAATATTTTATAGAAAGATTCTTGGCAATGATGTGTAGGCTGTAGATTAGGCAGGACTGTCAAAGGATAATATCAACCAAAGACAGACACAGTGTCTACTGGGTTTCAGGTCTCCTCTTTTAGAGGAGAAGGTGGGAGTCTCTTTGTATGAATAGGAAGAGTGGTTGGAACTTCTCACACAAAAAAGCACAAACGTGTTATCTTTGCAGCAGAGTAAAGTGTGTCTGGATGCTGAGCAACAAAAAGCAGTGGATGGTGCCAGTTATGAAGCTACTGACTCTCAGCTCCAAACCTACCTCTCCACACCCTGTTTGGCGATGCTGGGACTGGGACCCCATAGAGGTCATGTCTCCTTTGCCAGCTGGTCCCCATCAGGTGCAGCAAGGCAGACGGAGGGGAAGGGAACATGCTCTTTCCTGTTTTGCCTGCTGTTCCGGTCAGTGTCTCAGCAATGGCCTTTCACATCAAATTTCCAGCTCTCCCCACACTCCTAGAATCGGCATTATCACTTTCTCTCCAGAGACCCCACTGGGCAGTGCCCCCTCCTCAGAGGTCTGAATTAGAGCTCCTGGTGGGGGGTGCCTCCAGCAACCTATATTCTAACAACCCAATCTCTTGCCCTGCCCCCCAGTTTTGAGGTGGTAGCTGCTTCTTGCAACTACCTTCTCATACCCCAGTGTCTTTCTTTTGCTTTTTAATTCTCCAATACTTACTTAATCAATTTTTTTTTAATGTTAAATTCTTTGTTTTCTGACTGGACTCTGACTAGGAAAAGTGGAGACAAGAAGACAGGGTCCCTGCTCTCGGGGATCTTAGCCTCTAGCTGGAGAGACAGACGGTAAGCAATTCATGACATAAGTAAGAGTATTTCATTACAATTGAAGTAAGTGTCTAGTGAAGTTGCTCAGTCGTGTCTGACTCTTTGCGACCCCATGGACTGCAGCCTACCAGGCTCCTCCATCCATGGAATTTTCCAGGAAAGAATACTGGAGTGGGTTGCCATTTCCTTCTCCAGGGGATCTTTCCAATCCAGGGATCAAACCCAGGTCTCCTGCACTGCAGGCAGATTCTTTACCATCTAAGCCAGCAGGGAAGCCCAAGTGTCTGGAAGGACAACTACAAAGTGTACCAGCATATTACAGGCCCCGAGAAGCCCTTCAGTAAGTACAACTGTTGAGTTCTACTTAACCCAGCATCTCCTTATTTGATTTCATCAAGAAACTTCAGGAGAGCCTAGTAACATCCAGCAGAATTAGTGTTCTACACAGTATACTCATCCCCTGGAGGAAGAAATGGCAACCCACTCCAGTATTCTTTCTAGAAAATCCCATGAACAGAGGAGACTGGTGGGCTACAGTCCATGGGGTCACAAAGAGTCGGACGTGACTGAGCACGCATGCAGGCATGCACATAATACACTCTGTTCATGGAGGATGGAAGTATTAGAGAAAAGTGCCAGGGACTTGGAGTGCAAGCATTTGCCATGGTCCCCAGGAGCACCCAGTGGGTGAGGGGTATCTCAGGTCCAGGATTCGGCCACAACATCAGCTGACAATTCCCTTTGTACTTATTTCAGCACTGCAAAGTAAATTTTTTATTGTCATTGAATTGTTCTTGTTCAGCTGCTAAGTTGTGTCCGACTCTTTGTGACCCCATGGACTGCAGCACTCCAGGCTTCCCTGTCCTTCACTATCTCCCAGAGTTTTCTCAAACCCATCTCCATTGAGTTGGTGATGCCATCCAAGCATTTCATTGAATTACTGAATAAACATCCCTGTGGGAAGTGGAGACCTTCATCAGCCAACCCAGGCCTTCTGGTCTACCTGGCAGTTTCTTTCACATTACACAGTAGGTTTCTAGACCAGGGTATTTACAGGAACCATCAACCCCTTAAAACTATGTGCAAAATGGTGTGTATGTGTGTGTGTACACATGTATATTTGTGTGTGTGCATATGTGGGCACTTTTCTAGGGGGAGGATTCATAGATTTTGTTATTCCTAGTGGAACTGTGACTCTAGAAAAGAGAAAGGTTAGGAATCATGGTGTTAAAGGAAAATATTCTCATTCTTATTTGTACACTGATCTCCTACAAGTTTGGTCACTGTAAGTCAGTCCTTCTCAGTCTGATCAGCTTGTGTTCACTCACCAAACCGAGGTTCTGGATCCTCCAAGGTACTCCCTTGCTTGAGGAGCAGGCTTCTTGGACCACATGGCATCACTCACTTTCCAGGCCTGTACCTGTGCTGCTCCTCTGGCTGGAAACCGTCTCCCCACACCTTGGGGTCAATGCCCCAACATTTTTTGGATCTCAAGTTGGCTGTTTCCTTCTTGAATCCTTCTCAGGATGTCTGGTTCTGGATTAGGTACCACTTATTTGTGCTCCCACAGCATCACTTCCATCTCTCTGGCACCCCAGCCCCTTCTTTTCTACCCTTACCCTTCATCAAGGGCCACTTTTTCCCATTCATTGTGCTTATTCCATGATGCAATTAACTGTTTATAGTACTTGTCTGCTCTTTGCCAAACAAAGAGTTGAACACAACTGGGTAACTGAACAACAAGAAGCTCCATGAGAAAGGGGTTTGTGACTAGTTTTGCCCTGCTTTGGTGCCCAGACTAAGCAGAGTGTCTGGCATACAGCAGGCACTCATTAGCTGCAGGGAAACATGTAAAGATGGGTACTTGAATCCATTCAGTGCTACATTTACGTGCTGTCACAGTTAGACCTCTAACATCCTCTGCCCTACTCTATGACTAGGTATAGACTTGTCAGCCATGAGAATTCCAAAGAGTGAAACACTCACACGATCAAGTTTTGTTTTTCATCGGCAAAAGCTTCTTTCCCACTAAATGCATGTATGTGTGTGCACACGTGTGCACAAACCTATGTGTGATGAGAGAGGAGAAAACATATGCCACAGGGTTTGGAATAAACATACCTGCATTTCTCAGAAAGCGATAATTATAGTCCTTGACTATCCTCGTGTTTGGGTTATAGAAGCCGTCTCCGCAGTCGTAACAGCCTGGAGGGATCTTTCTAGGTGGGTCCATATTGGTGAGTTGAGAGATACCTTGAAAGGATATCAGGCGGTGGGATGAATTAGGAGACTGGGATTGATATATATATATGTGTGTGTATATATATATATATATTACTATATATACACACTATTGTATATAAAACTCTACCCCTATAAATTAAGCTGCTAACATCAGGGGAGAAGAGGACCCGGGCATTGTCTCCCAGGACTGGGGACACTGGAACTACCAGGAGGAAAAGAAGTCAGTGCACCTTTATGGTCATGACTCCTGCGTGTCATCTCTCTTGGAAGCTGAAGCCTGAGAAAAGGGGATAAGGTTGGAAGAAGGAACTTCCTGGTTTCCTCTTATTCGTGGTCTCTGTAACTCCCTGTCCTCTGGACTGAGGGGGATGCTCCGAGCACAGCGCCATGCTCACGGCTCAGGGTCCCGCCCAGAGCTGTGCTCTGAGGTTGGTTAACCATGATGAGCCGGGACACACGGGTTGAGGGTTACACTCCACGCTGAGCACTTCACAGCCATTCTTTCCCTGAGCCTCCTGCCAAAGCCCATCTCATAGATGCCCAGAGAGGGGAAGGGTAGCCTTAACCCTCCCCACCTCCAACAAAGCCTGCCCCCGAGGCTCAGAGGGGGCCTTCAGAGAGGTATGCAGAGTGACTTTGGAAGGAAGTGGGTATTTAGACAAAGCTTCTTTGCTGGGGCCCCTGAAGGAGAAGGCGAGGCTGCGGGAAATCTGTGCACTGCCTCGAGACAGAGGCCCGGTTTAGCAAAACCTGTGCTGTGTGAGTGCTGAGGGCCCAAAGCCAGGAGCCCTTGGCCTTCAGGTTTCAGTTAGGGTGAAGAGCCTGTGACCAAGTCATCACTACCCCACGAGGAATCATTTACAAGGTTCTGCAGTGGCATCAGACAGGCAGCTCTCTGAAGGCGCAGGCTGTGTCCTCATAGCCCTCTTTCCCCCAGGATCCAGCCGGTGGCTGCCACAGGGCGTGTGCTCAGGAAACGTCTGTGAAGGTCATTGCTTACCTACCCTAAGCGCACCCCATCACCTCCCACTGCGATGTCAGTACTCTTATTCCTGTCTGATAATAACTCTTCACTGAACACCTACTATGCGCCAGACAATGTGCTCGGACACTAGGAACACAGCGCCTTTGCCCTCCAGGAGCTCACAGCCAGCTCGGGAAGACAGACACCTGTGACAGAGCTCAGGTAAGGGATCATGGCTGCTCTGTGATTCGTCACAGGGAGGCCTCACCTGGTCTGGGAATTCAAGGAAGAGCCCCGAGAAAGGGGCATTAAGCTCAGACCTGAAGGATGGGAAGGAGGTATCTGGGTGAAGCGAGAGAGTTAGAGCATTCCAGGCAGGAGGGGGACTGGCAGGGAAGAGCCTGGTCTCTTTGAGGAACAAAGAGCAAGCATCACCAGCGAGGGAGCAGAGAGAACATTCAAGAAGGGCAGTGAGCGAGGGGTGAGGCTGGGGACCTCACGGGAGCTGGAGAATGCTGGTCGTTTTAAAAGCATGGAGCCTCATCTTCGGGATAGTGAGGAGGCACTAGAAGCTGTGTAGGGGAGGGGGGCAGGCGGCCATCAGATCCATGGTTTTCAGAGACGGAAGTGAGCACAGAGGGGAGAATGGCCCAGAGGGGGGCCAGTGTGGATCTCAGGAGTTCAGGTAAAGAAGGGGAGAGGGTGAAGGTCTGGAATAGTGCAGAGAGATAGGATGGCCACCTGACGTGAACAGCCGACTCACTGGAAAAGACCCTGATGCTGGGAAAGATTGAGGGCAGGTGGAGAAGGGGGCGACAGAGGATGAGATGGTTGGGTGGCATCACCAGCTCAATGGACTTGAGTTTGAACAAACTCTGGGAGTTGGTGATGGACAGCGAAGCCTAATGTGCTGCAGTCCATGGGGTTGCAAAGAGTCAGACATGACTTAGCAACTGACCAATAACAACAAAAGAGGATGAAGAAGCTCAGCTTGGCCCATGGAGATGCTCAGTAAGTATCTGTTTAATGAACAAATGAATGGATATATTTTAGAGGCAGAATCCACAGGACCAGGTGATGGATTGCACACTTATGGAGGAAGGAGGAGTCAGGATTAGGCTTATGCGGGGGTGGGGGTGGGGTGGGAGTGATGGTCTCCAGGGCAGCAGTCCTGGGGGTCAGTGGGCTGGTGGGCAGGGTAACGAATTCAGTGCAGACAAGTTGAGAGATGACCCAGTGGAGGTGTTGGGGAAACAGGATGCAGGAATCTGAGACTCACGGATTTTGATTTCAATTAAATGAAGGCAAAAGGAGAAGAGGACAACAGAGGATGGGATGGTTGGATGGCATCACCAACTCAGTGGACACGAGTCTGAGCAAACTCAGGGAGACAGTGAGGGACAGGGAGGCCTGGCATGCTGCTATCCATGGGACCTCGAAGAGTCGGACATGACTGGGCAACTGAAAAACAATAAATGAAGGCTTAAATGTGAATCAACTTGTAGGGAGAAGATTCAGAACGAAAACAGAAGAGGGCCTAAGCCAGAGAGTCATGGCAAACCCCAGAATTAATAACGGGGGAGGGGGAGCTGGCAAAGGAGATGGGATAGGAAGAAAGTGGGAGGGTGAGGTGTCAGGAAAGCCAAGAGAGAGGAGGCGGCTCACCTGGTCACAAAGCCAGGGTCTGCACTCAGGATGTCTGGACCCCAATCCCAAGTGCTTTCTGGAGGTTTCTGTCCTTGGGGACGTTGAGCTCCCCAGGCTCATCCAGCTATTGAGGGGAATGCCCGGACTCCAACCCCGATCTTCCAGCTCTCTGCTCTGTCAGTGCCGCCATACTACCTCTAAGTCAGGATTTTTTTTTTACAGTTTACAAGTCACTTCCCGGTATTTGGCTATATTGTCTGGGCTGTGCCTAAATCTTGCCTCTTGAGGTTCAGCTGACCTCACACGAGTCTCAGAAACACAGAGGACCCCTGAAGCTGCCATTCTCTGGACACAGACTCTAGGCCCCAGTGTCCCCTTCTGTGATGGAACTCAATTTTCCCAGGGAGGCAATGTGATGTAGGGACCTCAGAGAGGAAGACATGGGCTCCGATGCGAGCTCTGCCACTCGAAACATGCTTGAGCTCCACGGTCTCAGCTCCTTCCTCTGTGACATGGGACTAGGAAGCTGACAATGCAGGGTCACCTGGGGATTCAGTGCGACAGAGAGGACAGAAAGCCTCACCCGGCCCCCGGTACACAGAGCACATGGTCCATGACTGCTGCCCCTCGTCAGTGTTGCAGCTGATCTGATAAATAATGGCAGCTGAGGTGTCCCACGCACCTACTGTGCGTGCAAGACACTGCTGCAAACACTTTACACGTGTGATCTTATTTCTAAGACTTGTAAGGTCAATGAAGCTATTGTCCCATTTTACAGGGGGAGAAACTGAGGCTCAGAGAGGTGAATGCCCTGCCCTTGTTCCCTGGCTTGTACAGGGGATCTGAGATTTGAGGACTGGTCTTTCTGGCTCTAGAACTTGGTCACATCCTGTGGTCCTGCTCCTCTCTCCTCTCCTTTGGGGTGGGTTACTTCAAAGGGACTCAACCCACTTCTTTAGACCCATCTTTTATCTCCCTCTCCGTCTGAGTGTGAAGGGAAGTGAGGATGCCTGGGTACCTGCAGGCTTCAAGCCGTGGCAGATCTCGGTGTAAAACCTCCGATCGTAGCTGTCACAGTAATGCCAGTTCTCAGGGTCATACTGCAGGCCGTCTGAGAAGGTGTACGTGCCCTGGAAGATGAGGTGCACACACGTGGGTCTGGGGAAGCCACAGCCCACTTGCCAAGAAGGATGGAAGTCAAGGGAAGGGGTGGTGTTTTCATTGAAGTGATCACTATCACAGCTACTCAAAGCCGTGGTGATTGGGAGGCATGATTCTAAGTCCTGAGTTGTGTGTCTGGTTCACTATGTGACGTTGGGCAGATGACCTCCCCTTGGTGGCCCTCGGTTTCCTCCTCCATCCACTTGGAAAATCATGCTGTATGCTTAACAGAACTGATTCAATGAGATTCAGTGAGATAGTGCATGAAGAGCATTTAGCGTAGGGCTGGCATATAGTAAACACTCAATAAATGTTACTATTATTCTTTTATTATTATCATGGCTAGAAAGGTCAGGGCCCTCAGTCACGGCTCTTTGTCCAAACAAGTACATTCATCTTTTGCTGCCTTGGTGCTAAAGGAAGCCTCAGGATGTACACATTGCATTGGCCTGGGCATCAGGAAACATGGGTGGAAATTCCAATACTATTAATTCACAGGGTGACCTTGGGTAAGTCACATCCCTTTCCTGGGGCTTAGATTCTCCAAGCTAAAAAGCAAGGAGTGTTTCTTAACCTTTTTTTAGGTTATGAGCCAGCCCCTGTACCCACCCATAAGGAAACCCATGAAAGTTATAGATCCTTTCTCTGGGGAAATTTGAGTCCCATATGCACAGAGGCTTTTGTATATAAATCAGGAGATTTCACTGACACCGTGAATTCTATTTGTGGCCCACAAATCCCAGGCTAAGAACTCTTGACTTAGATGACTGATAAGTCATCTGATTGTAATGGTGGAGTTAGCACTTACTGAGTGCTAGGTACTTACTGTGTGCCAGGTACTGAGTAGAGTACTCACACACACTGCCTCATTTATTCTCATAACCAGCCTAAGGAGAAGCCTCATACTCTTGTGGCTGGCAGACTTGCGGTCCCCCAAAGGTGTCCACGTCTAATCATTGAGCCTATGAATGTTAATCTTACATGGCAAAAGAGACTCTGCAGGTGGGATTAAGTTAAGGATCTTGAAGTGGGGAGATTATCCTGGATTATCTATATGGGTCCAGTGTAATCATAGGGGTTCTCTTAAGAGGGAGGCAAGAGGGTCAGAGTGATAGAAGACGAGACGATGACAAAAGCAGAGGGAGAAGAGATGTGATGACGGAAGTGAAGGTCAGAGGGATGCATGGCCATGAGCCAAGGAATGCATGCAGCTTCCACGAGCTGGAAAAGTCAAGGAAATGGTTCCTCCCACATAGCCTCCAGAAGGAAGACGCACTGCTGGCCTGTTTTAGACTTCTGATGTCCAGAACTAAAAGATATCAAGTTTCTGTCATTTGAAGGCACTGAGTTGACAGTAATTTGTTACAGCAGCAATATGATACTAAGACAACTATTGTCCCCAGTGTACAGATAAGAAACAGGAGTCTCAGAAAGGGTAGGTCATGGGCCCAAGGTCACACAGTTGGTTGCATAAGAGGAGTCAGACTCATGATGGCTTCTCCAGGGGCCTTCTGGATAGAGAGGGAGAAGATTCAAGAGCCCTGGAGATCAAGAGGTGGGAGAGGAGGGCAGCAGAGGGGAGGGCAGGGTGCCCGTCGGGGGCTCTTCCCGTCTAAGGCTTTCCCCTCCCCACCTGATTACCTTCACAACCAACCCTTTCTCCCAAACCGCATCAAATCGGCTCCCATTGGGGAAGTACAAGGTTCCTTGGCCATGAAACATGCCATCCTTCATTTCCCCAATGTATTTTGTTTCAGTTGGGAGGATGTATTCGGCATCACCCTCCATCCTGTAAGGACAAAAAGAAGTCACTGAACCCTCATGGCAACTGGAGGATCAGAGGCAGGGGTACAGGACAGCCAGCACCTCAGGGTCCCCAGATGTTATTGTCCCTGCACTATTCTGTTCAGAAACAAAAATGCTCCCCTTAGAGCTCAAAAGTAAGAGGGGCTGTGTGTTGAAGGAAATGCAAGATTTGGTCTGTTTGTTTTCCCTTGCTCTCAAGTAGGGGCTGTCCTGGAGTTCATGCTGCCCATGGAAGACCCCCTCTGGAGGCCCAGAGAGGGGAACAATGTGCTCAAAGCCACACAGCAAGCACTGTGAAGCAGAGACAGGGACCAGGCTTTCTGGGAGCTGATTCCGGGTCTTCTCCACTCCCCACAACCAGCCCACCCCTGCCCACTGCACCCCAAGTAGGAAACCGGGGAAAGTATGCACCTGAGGAAACAAGAATCTGAGTCTCATTTCATCATATGCTAGATGTACCATCTTGGAGACTTACCTAAGCCTCTGTTTTCCTTCCTTCCTTTATTCCAACAAATATTTATAGAACATCCACTATATGCCAGGTGCCTTGCTAAGTCTACTCTTTGGATACAATAACAGTGTATCCAAACACTGTTTGTATACACACAACAGTGATCGAGGTAGATGCAGTCCTTGTCCTTGAGGGGCTCACAGTCTAGTAAGGGACACAGCTGAACAATTACACAATGCGTGACCAGTGCCCTGCAAGGGAAGATAGGCCCCTATGGGAGCAAGGGGCAGGGTACCGCCTGGACCAGATGACCACTTGCTTCATAGGGGAAATGGCTGAGATTAATGCCCAAGATGAATCCAGATACTAATAACAGTTTTCCTAGTAAAGGGCCTGATATATAGTGAGAACTTAAGAAACAAGCTTTCAGTCATTCATTTGTGCCTTCTTTGTTTCTCCCCACTGGCTGGAAATCATCTTTCCTAACTCTAAACTTATTTTTGGTTTTGTTTGTACCCCTGTTGGATGCCTAGCACTTTCTTCCTTGTATCATAATTGTATATTTCATCTCTCCTATGTAATCAAGCCTCTTGAGAGGAAGACCTCGGTATTCTTAGCTTCTAGAAACATGTTTCTTGTTAAACAGGTGCTACTAAGTAAAGAATGAAGGAAACAGAAGAACTAGTGAACTTACTGAGTGGATGACAGAAATTGCCACCGTACACAGGCCCCAAACAGGAGAGCACTGTGGTTAAGCACAGCTTCTGAGCCAGGGAGACCTGGAGTCCAGGCCTGGCTCCACCTCTCTATGCCTTGTATGACCTCTACCTCTCTAAGCCTGAGTTTCTCATCTGTAAAATAGGATAATGACACTTCAGAAAAATTATTGCACTAATGGCTATGAAACTATAGCAGAAGAGCTTAAAAACTAATTTGCTTTTATTTTGCTGCAAGACATAGGAGGAGAGAGAACTCGTCTTCATATCTCTACCTCTTTGCTTAAGATTATATCTGTTATTTCTAAACACAGTCTCCATCTAAACCCATCTCTGAAATTTGGCATCTCCCCTCTTTTTTTTAAATGTAACTTAGATGTATTCTTCATCGACAGATATCTCCAGCCCATCCCAAACAGAATTCATCCTCTCCTCCCCCAGAGCGGCTCCTCCTCAGTGTTCTCAGTCTCCAGGCTCAAAGCCTGGAGCTGGGCTCTGGGCTGGACTGAAAGCATTCTCTGAGTGGGACCAGGAGCCAATCAGTTGCCAGGTCCTGGCAATGAAACCCCCAAACTTCTGCATTTTTTTTTCTCTCCCGCAGCCATATTGCTTCTGCCTTGGCTCAGGGTCCTGCTGCCTTTTACTGGGACAACAGCAATGGGCTCTGATCTGCTCTCCCTACCTCCACTCTCCCTCACTCCCTCCCTCTTCCTTCTCCCCTTCCATTTTTCTTTTATCATTCAAGGCAAAAAGTCTTGGAATTCCCTAGCAGTCCAGTGGTTAGGATTCTGAGCTCTCACTCCTGAGGGTCCAGGATCAATCTCTGGTTGGGGAACTAAGATCCCACAAGCCATGTGGCATAGCCAAAAAAAAAAAAAAGCTAATAAGCCTTCATCTTAAATTCAAAGTAAATTTAAAAGAACAAAAAGAGCTCCTTTATAATAAAGATATCAATCCTTAACAAGGGTATGATGACCATATGTCAAATATTATTCACTCACTCATTCATTCTCTTATTCATTCATGTGGCTAATATTTACTGAGTGCCTACCAGACATGCACTATGAGGAGGGATACAGAGATGAAATAAATTAGACTTCCTAATGTCCAGCACTAGCAAGTGTCTATCCATGGCTCCTCCCACCCACAGAATTGTACAGAGTATTCAAATCTCTCTACACCAGAACACAGACTCCACCCTGTCCAGCTTGGGTTCCCACTCTCCCCTAGACACATCCTACACTCCAGCCAAACTGAACTGCTTGCTCTCTCCTTCACATGTAAGCCCTCTGAGCTATTGCTCATGCTGTTCCCTCTGCCTGTAAACATTCTTCATTTTGCATCTCCACCCACCTAGATCCTACCCAACCTTCAGGGCCCATTTCAAATATTATCTCCTCCACGAAGTCTTCTAGGATTGTTTCAACTAGATGCATCCTCTGCAGGGGCTCAACAGCAAGACTCTATAATAGAAAGATCATGGGCTCTGGAGGCAGACCAAGTTTTCATCTCTACTCTGTCAAATGCCAGCTAGGTGACTTCAGGCATGTTATGGAACTACTTTGTACCTCACTTTTTCAATCTGGATAATGGGGGTATCTATCTCATATGGTTGCTGTGAGGAGGGAAGATTCATGCAAAGCCACCATCTGAAATTATCTTCTCTGTTTGTTGGCAATACGCTAACTAGACGATAAGCTGCATGAGAGCAAGGATCTTGACAGTTTTTATATTCTTATCTTATTTATATTCTTATCTCTGTACCTAATACTGGCAAATAGCAGACACACATATATACATGGAATGGATGTATCTCAGCTCTGCTGTTAATTAGAATATGCGCCCTTGAACAAGTTACTTCACTTCTCGGGATCTCATTTACCTGAACTGTAAAATGGGAATACATTCCTACCTAAAAGAGTTTTCCTTAAGTTTAAACGGGAAACAATTTGAGAAAGTGTCTGATACAAAACTCTTTGCAGGGACAAAAAGACCGCCGTCTTTTTCCAGTCACGGACGTTCAAGGACGTAGTGAATCAAACGAACCCCTTACCTGCCATCTACAAATTCCCCAACATATTGGCTCCCCGTGTACTCCATGGCGCCTGTCTCTAGCTTCCAGTCTTTGGGACACCAGAGTCTCAGTGTATCCTGCCTCACCATGACAACCAGGAGGGATGGGCGGGGCCGAGGAGAAGCCCCGCCCCCAGGCTCCGGGAGCGTCCTGGCTTTGCGCAGGCTCCATGGCTCGCGGTTGGGTAGAGCAGTGCGCTTGCGTGCTGCCGCCGCTGCGCATGCGCAGACGCTAGGTGGCCCTCGGCGGTCGGAAGGGGAGTTCAAGGAGACGGGGGAGACGCGGCAGCGGGCACCTCTTCGGGGTCGCGGCTGCAGCCATCATGCCGGGGATAGTGGAGCTGCCCACTCTGGAGGATCTGAAAGTGCAGGAGGTGAGACTCGTCTGGAGGAAGGCAAGCGGGGCACAGGGCTGCAGCTTCCCTGGCCTAGGCCCAGCCGGGCTTGCACCCAGCGGACCCTGGCCCCGGACCCCGCATCCCAACCCCATGCCCTCAACTTGTACACAGGTTGACCCTCGGGACGTCTCGGGGAGACCCATCCTTCAGTAGCTCGAGAACTCTCCGCTTCCTGGCAGCAACCTGCTTCTCCTTTACGTGAATAATAGTGGTATTTCTTATTAAGCACCAATCAGGGTCCTTTTACTTCATGTCACTTGGTACTCAAACGTCTCTACGAAGTGAGTGTACAGCCCCGGGTGCTAACAGTCGAGGGAGAGAGACAGTCACCTTAAAGTAGCATTGTCGCTGCAGAGTGCATTGGAGTGGAGCTCGAAAGCCGCAGAAAAAGGAGATAGTATTGGAGGCGAATTTGCTAACAGCCTGGGAAAGTGTTTGGTAAAAGAACATTTAAAGCATTCATTTACTCAAGAGCTGTCATGTGAATAATTACCATATGCATATACACTGGAAAACGAGATAGACTCTGACCTCATAGAGTTTATAATCTAATAGGGAAACAGACAGTACAGTTACCGTACAGTGTCGTTAGAGCTATATGAGAAGTGAAGACCGATAATACTAATTATGGCAAACACTAGACTCACACAGGATGCTAACAACAGACATTAATTCATAGACTCCTCCCAGCCAGGTGAGGATATAATTGATCTCTCCATGTTATAGATAAGGTCCTGAGAGAAGTGATTTGCCCATGGTCACACCTCACACCGTAGAGCTACAATATGAACCCAGGTCTGAATTTTAAAGCCATACTTTTAAATGACCATGTTAGGGGCAAAAGCTCAGAAGATCGAGAAGGCTTAGCAGAATTTTGTGTTTTCTGTTTGATGTGACTCTTGGTGGAAAGCAACAATGGCCGAGCCTGGAGAGGTACCTGGGGCTGAGGTAGGGCTGGGTAGCAACTTTGACAGACTGAGCAATTTGGACTTTGGATCCCGTAGGTGAGGTGATGGGGAGATGTGGAAGATTTTTAGGCAAGGAAGTGTCAGAGCAGGACTGGATAATCAGGCTACATTGGAGGAGAAAGAGGAAGATGAAAAATTGCATGCCAAAAATTGTATCACAGGTCCAGTATTAAGTATTTTACCCAGATTACTTCATTTCATCCTATATGCCGGTAAGAATGGCAACTATTATTTTCCTTGGATGAAAGGATTTTTAGCTGTGTTTGGAGACTTTTAAATAAAGTGGGTACTGCCAGCAGTCTGTTTGTTCCTTACCCCATTGTGAATCTGGGTTAAGACTTTGAGTTTCTGTTTCTTCATTGGCACTCTAATTTGGTTCAACAGTCATCTGAGGTTCTGTTTCTTGGACGTGTTCTATTTCTGGAATAAATTTGCCATTAGAGTTCACACAGTTGAATTGAGAAACAGATAATTGCATAAATAATTAAAATGCAGGACATATGATTAAATGCTATGGACGAGGGCAAATATGATTTAAGAAGAGAGTAGGGGACTTCCTGGTGGTCCACTGGTTAGAACTCTGCACTTCCACTACAAAGGTCTTGGGTTCCATCCTTGGTTGGGGAACTGAGATCCCGCCTGCTGGAAGGCAGGGCCAAAAAAAAAAAAAGAGGATTTGAAGTTGTATTTAAATTCTAGGCCTAGCCATTCAGTTACCTTGATTAATCAGTTTTCGCGTTTGCAGACACAGTTATTTTATTTGTTAAATGAAGTGCTTCCAGCTGTCTAATCCTCTGAGGCAGTGAAGGGAACAGAAAACTTCTTGGGCATAATGTGAAACTTGGCTAAATGGCATTTGCAGGATGGTATTTCTAGGCAGAGATGGAGAGAAGAGCTTTCTAAATGAGACAGGATCTGAAAGGTAGGCAGGTGGGACCAAAAGACAGGTCTGGGAACAGTGAGTTCCGGGTGCTAGAGAACAGCCAGTACTTTTTTGAAGTCTGGTGCGTTGAGAAGGCAGAAGGATAGTTGGGATCCAGAAGTCTTTGAATACCTTGTGAGAAACTTAGGCTTTAGTCTGCTGTTCAGCGTGAATCCTTCAAGTGTTTTGTTGCAGATTTAATAGCAGAGTAACATAAGAATTGTCTTTTAGGACAGCAGTTCTGTGAAGAATGATTGAAAGAGAGGAATAAGAAGAGCAAGGGGACCAGTCTTGGTGGCTGTTGAAATAACTGAGGAAGATATTATTGACCCCAATATGATTGGTGACTGTGCTTACAGAGAGGAAAGAACACGTTTATCTAGGATTGATCAGACTTAGCAATGACTTAGATAGCAGAGGCAAGAAAGGTTGAGGAATCAATGTCACATTTGCACCCTGACAATAGGACTGAGGGAGCCAGAAGCGGTGGGTTTGAGAAGCAAGTTAAACCTGTTTTGGACCTCATTGACCTTGGAGTTAATGACACATGCCTATGGTCAACTATTCAGAAGCTTTGGGCAGGAAACTCTTTGGTCACATTGACCATTTTGAATCAAAATAACAGTCAGTATTTATGATGTCTCCTGAGAAATATGGATGCAGGTCAGGAAGCAACAGTTAGAACTAGACATGGAACAGCAGACTAGTTCCAAATTGGGAAAGGAATATGTCAAGGCTGTATATTGTCATCCTGCTTACATGCAGAGTACATCATGTGAAATGCCAGGCTGGATGAAACACAAGATGGAATCAAGATTGCCGGGAGAAATATCAATAACCTCAGATACGTAGCTGACACCACCGTTATGGCAGAAAGCAAAGAAATAAAGAGTCTCTTGATGAAAGTGAAAGAGGAGAGTGAAAAGGTTGGCTTAAAACGCAACATTCAGAAAACTAAGATCATGGTATCCAGTCCCATCACTTCATGGCAAATAGATGGGGAAACAGTGGAAACAGTGAGAGACTTTATTTTGGGGGGCTCCAAAATCACTGCAGATGGTGACTGCAGCCATGAAATTAAAAGATGCTTGCTCCTTGGAAGAAAAGCTATGACCAACCTAGACAGCATATTAAAAAGCAGAGACATTACTTTGCCTTCAAAGGTCCATCTGGTCAAAGCTATGGTTTTTCCAGTAGTCATGTATGGATGTGACAGTTGGGCCGTAAAGAAAGCTGAGTGCCGAAGAATTCATGCTTTTGAACTGTGGTGCTGGAGAATACTCTTGAGAGTCTCTTGGACTACAAGGAGATCCAGCCAGTCAATCCTAAAGGAAATTAGTCCTAAGAATTCATTGGAAGGACTGATGCTGAAGCTGAGACTCTAATACTTTGGCCACCTGATATGGAGGACTGACTCATTGGAAAAGACCCTGATGCTGGGCAAGATTGAGGGCAGGAGGAGAAGAGGACGACAGAGGATGAGATGGTTGCATGGCATCACCGACTCGATGGACATGAGTTTGATCAAGCTCTGGGAGATGGTAAAGGACAGGGAAGCCTGGTGTGCTGCAATCCATGGGGTCGCAAAGAGCCGGACACGACTAAGCGACTGAACTAAACTTATTTACGATGTACTTCTACGCGCTAGGCACTTCATAATATTTTTATGTGTATTGACTCACTTAAGCCTCACAGCAGTTCCATCAGCTGAGTACTGTCATCCTCCATTTTATGTAAAATAAGCAAAATACAAAGCCTAGTATAAATTAAGTACTCCAAAAAGAAAAAAAAGGGTGCAGATAGGGTGTAAGAAAGAGAGAATAGGGCTAGAAGGTTGCTTGTAGATCATGGGACTTGTTCTGCCCCCCTTTCCACACCTGCAGACTGTATAAACCTGGTGTGCAGTGAGGCTGTTGCGGGGATAGATAAGGAAGGGCGTTGAAATTTTGTGTTCTTTTGAGACAAAGGGAGCTGAATGGATCTGAGAGGGTATTCACCGTAAGCAGCTGTGCAGGGATGTGGTTTCTGCTGGAACTCAAATCAGTCTTAGTGAAGAAGCAGGTGAGGGCTGTTGGCGACATCAGTGGTCGTGATGCAGTGGCACGTGGCCTGGTGGGAGGTCGCAGTCTCTTGCCAGCTCTGTGCTTGCCACTGACGTGCCGTGCCATCTTGAGCACGTGGGTCCTCTTCCTCAGGAAATGAGTTCAGTGAGTTCTCAGCCCTGATTTCCCTGTGACGGGGCATCTATTACGTGCTCAGCAGCATGGGCATACCTAGACTGGGATAAGACATTTGTAAGGAAGTAAAGCAAAGAAAGCCATAGACTTTTGGTGGCATGGTAGCTGTGGAAGCATCGGAGTAATTAAATCAGCCGTTTAAAGATGTTCTAAGGCATTCAACAAGGAAATCAGTATAGCTAACTTAATTTAGAAAATATATTAGGCTTTAAAAATAGTTTGTCTTGATTTTTAGTCTCCCAGCTCTCTATAGGTAATATAGCAAGCAAGCATGTACCACTCAACTAACTGAAATAAACTGTCATCAAAAACTGGAATACAAAATTTTAACAGATGTGCAAATGAGCTTATTAGAATTGTCATGGCAAATTTCACTTCCATCCTAAATTCATCTCTGCTTTGATAATTTTAACGGTTGTAATATTAGTGTAGTGTTAGTCGCCCGCTCAGTCATGTCTGACTCTTGGACCTCATAGGCTGTAGCCCTCCAGACTCCTCTGTCCATGGAATTCTCCAGGCAAGAATACTGGAGTGGGTAGCCATTCTCTTCTCCAGGGGATCTTCCCAACCCAGGGATCAAACCCAGGTCTCTTGCATTGCAGGCAGAGTCTTTACCATCTGAGCCACCGGGAAAGCCCATGTAATAGTAGTCACAACCATAACTTTATTCTCTTCCTATAGTGTTTAGATGAATTATCTTTTCTTGTCTTTGGTCTTATTAAAAATAGTAATAACCTAGGCTGTGTGAAATTTGTAAAAAAATGAAATAAAAATTTTATTATTATAAATATTATAAAATATTCTCATGCAAAAATTCTTGATAAATATTTACAAATCAAATCCAGTGGTATCTTAAGGCATAATGCATGAGGACAGACTAGATTTTATTCTAGTACACTGGATCAATTTTAGAAAATCTGTTAATGCTCTACATGACATGTATAGATTAATGAAAAAGAAATCTGAAAATTTCAGTCTTTCCTGGTGGAGGAATCAGCAGTGAAACAAAGCCAGTCATGATTAGAAAGAAACTTCCCTAATGAGGAACATGTAGGCAAGTATATCCCAGACACCAACAGCCCTTATCATACCAAACTATCTAAAAGTTGGGAACAAAGCGGGGAAGCCTGCCGTCATTGCTGTTTGTCTGTATCATTCTGGAAGTTCTGGTCAGAGCATTAAGAGAGGAAAAGAGAAGAGGAAGGAAAAGAAGTGTCAGAGAGGAGGGCTTCCCTGGGGGCTCAGACCGTAAAGAATCCAACTGCAATGTGGGAGACCTGGGTTCGATCCCTGGGTGGGAAAGATCTCCCGGAGGAGGGCATGGCAACCCACTCCAGTATTCTTGCCTGGAGAATCCCCATGGACAGAGGAGCCTGGCAGGCTATGGTCACAAAGAGTCAGACATGACTGAGCGACTAAGCACATCAGAGAAGAAGGGTGGCAGTTTTTATTTGTACATGGAAGCTTTTCTGTTAATCCCCTTGAATTTCCTATCAGAACTGAAGAGAGTTAGTGAACTATGGCTGTAGAGAAGATACATTGTACAGACTAGCAATAACTAACTTGAAAATGTAAGGGAAATATAACCTATCTAGAGAGTATCCAAAATATGAGAACATTGAGAAATAAATAAGAAATATGCAAGATTCCTGTATGGGAAACTAATTTTAACCGAGGGAAATGAGGATGAGCTAACTGGAGAGACATACTGATAACTATGTTCTGGATGAGAAGGCATTGTCCAGATAGTCTTAACCTCTCCTGTAACTATTACATCCCTTGCTGGGGTGAGTGCTATGCACCAGGTGTAAAAGCCAGCGGTGCCCTCAGAGAGCCCCTTCCACACAACCAGCCCCCTGGCTGCACCAGCCTCATCTCCCCACTCCTGGTCCACACTTCCTCCTTCAGCCACACAAACCCAGTCTCTCCATCCCATCCTCTCCAGGCCTCTGTGTCAGGGGTTTCCTTCCCATGGCCAGAAAACCTGCCCCCCGCCCCCCAGTTTCTCTTTCTGCTCTCGTTCGCCAGCTGCCATCACAAGCCAAGTATTTAATGCCTCGTTTTACCCTGTCTTGTTCTCATTTGTGACAGCTCCTTCTGCTTAGCACTGTTTTCAGTGCTTGGTGGACCATGGTAAATATCACCTTAATTAGAATTTAGGGAGGATGGACATCTTTACAGTAGTGGACCTCTGTTGAAAACAAAACCCCTGCCTTCTTGAAGCTTACCTTCCAGTGGTCACAGATCGAGTGACTGCCGGGGCTAGCTTATCTAAGGTGATCAGGGAGAGACTCTCTGGGGAGATAAAATGTGAGCAGAGACCCAGTATTGTAAAAGTGCCCTTTCCAGTCTAATTTGATATATAACTAGACTTAGCACGATTGCAATGCAAACTATCTGGGGAGGGGTGTTCATCTGTAAGAACAGCTGGACCAGTTTTGTAAAGGAGGGCTGGTGAGGAGGAGGGTCTTCCCAGACAACAAACAGTAATTAAAACTGCCGTGGTACTGGTACCGGAAGAGGTGGTACGGAAAAGAGGCCAGCGGGACCCCCTCTGCAGCAGCTGCTAGGCAGGCTCTGGGCTGTATGGTGAGCTGGCTGCGGCTACTCTGTGCTTCTCGAGAAACTGCTGGGCTGCGAGTGAGAAGACTGGGCTAGCTGTGGGAATGGCTGCCTTGAATACACTCTAAACTTCACAAAGTCCACAAATGCAGTACTTTATTCTTAATAATAACTTGCTGGACTATAGGCTCTTACTGGCCTCTTGCGGTCTCTAATCTGTGATTCTGTCATCTTCTGGAAATTTTACATGTCTTTCCACTTTTATTCTTGGAAAGGAGACTCATCCAACGCTCCTCAGGGTTAGTTCCTTCCCTTACATCCCCAAAGCCTCCATCTCCCTGCAGAGTTCCGCTTTCTGTCTCACAAAGGTCTAAGGATTCTTTGGGGGCTGCCGTTCCCTTATGTCTAAAGTGGGAGTTGTTGATATCAGCCTGATGAGATTATCACAAAGGTGTGAAAATCACACGCATGAAAGAGCTCTGTGGTCTTGGAAGTGCCATGGATCCTAAGGGATTGTTACGGGAGTCCCTATCTTTAGTTTTCTGGGCCAAGTCAGAACAAGGCTACCTTCCTGTTCCTTCTGTCTTGATCTCAAGGTGAGGCTGAGGACCTGGTGTTCTGGTCACGAATCTGTGGCCCTTCTCCCCGTCCCTCTCCCCAGGTGAAAGTCAGTTCGTCTGTGCTGAAGGCTGCGGCCCATCACTATGGCGCTCAGTGCGACAAGCCCAACAAGGAGTTCATGCTGTGCCGGTGGGAAGAGAAGGACCCCCGGCGGTGCCTAGAGGAAGGCAAGCTTGTCAACCAGTGTGCCCTGGAGTTCTTCAGGTACGATCTTTTCACCTAAGTGCTGGTGGGTTGAAACATCAAGGTGTGTGTTATCTTGGTGAACTTCCAGCTCAGTTAGGTGGAAGGATAGTTTTACTAATTCTGGTAGGAAATAGAAGGCTTTGCAATCAGATAGACCACTGTAAAGCTCACAATAAATGATACTTATTTTTGTTATTTGTTTGTATTATTTGTTATTATATGTTCTTTTTCTTTTTTAATTTTTTTTGAAGTTGAGTTGATTTACACTGTTAATGTGACATTATACAGTGTTACTGATTTCTGCCGTCCAGCACAGTTATACATATGTGTTCTTTTTTTAATATTCTTTTCTGTTATAGTTTATCACAGAATATTGACTATAGTTCCCTGTGCTGTACAGTAGTATCTTGTTTTTTATCCATCCCATATATAATAACTTGCATTTCTATATCTGTGAGTCTGTTTCATAGATGTGTTCATTTGTGGACACATCTAAAACACTGTATTTCAGATCCTGCATATAAGTGATATCACACAGTATTTGTCTCTGTCTGTCTGACGTCACTTAGTTTAATCTCTAGGTCTCTCTTTGTGTTATTGCAAATGGCATTATTTCATTCTCTTTTATGACTGAGTAGGATTCCATTGTCATCCCACTCCAGTGTTCTTGCCTGGAGAATCCCAGGGATGGCGGAGCCTGGTGGGCTGCCGTCTGTGGGGTCGCACAGAGTCGGACACGACTGAAGTGACTTAGCAGCAGCAGCAGTAGGATTCCATTGTACGGGCTTCCCCGGTGGTACTAGTGGTAAAGCACCCACCTGTCATCGCAGGAGACATAAGGGATGCGGTTCAATCCCTGGGTCTGGAAGATCCCCTGGAAGAGGGCATGGCAGCACACTCCCGCATTCTTGCTTGGAGAATCCCATGGACAGAGGAGCCTGATGAGCTGCAGTCCATGGGGTCACAAAGAGTCGGACACAACTGAAGCAACTTAGCATGCAGGATTCCATTGTATATACACACATACACACTCACGCACCCCACATCTTTATCTGTTCATCTGTTGATGGACATTTAGGTTGTTTTCCATGTCGTGTCTATTGTGAATATTAGCACCTTCTTTAATCTCTGTGAATCACAATTTCCAAACTAGAGTAATACCTGTCATATATGATTGTTGTGAGAAATTTGAAAAGGCACATAAAAGCAACCTAGAACACTGCTTGCTAGCTATCAGGCATTCACTAGTTTGTTATCATTATTATAAGTGCAGGACACACAGTTATGATGGAAAGGAAGGTGTGTTTAGAGTCAAATGTTTAGATAGGCCACTATACTTAGTACTATAAGTAGAAAAATTCCAAATTGTAATTGTAGAAAAATGTTTTAACAACCATATTAGCCAAAACTCAAAGGGACAGAAACTGAATTCATAGGGAGTTGACTCAAGTGTCAAGTCCAGAAATAGGATTGGCATCAGGCAGGGCTGGATCCAAGGGCTTAAATAATTTCATAACTACTTGGTGTCTTTTTGCGTCACCTCTTCTCCCCTCAGTTTCTTAGTTCTGCTATTCTCTATCAAACTCATTTTGAGAGACTTCCTTGCTGTAGCAGAAATGGCCTCCAGCCACTCCAAGCTTCTAGGCTCCTTACTTAGCAGACCCAGATGGAGTGCCAACCAGTAGCATGAGCTGGGGTCCGTGGAACTGAGTCTCGTTGTCCTGGCTGATCAACTTCATGTACGTGTCTCTGAATCAGTTAGGTTTTGAGAGATAAAATACTGTGACTGGTCAGGCCTTGCCTTAAGTGGGGAGTAGACTGACTCATCTGAATCACATTGCCAAGCCATAGGGAGGGGTTGTTCCCCAAAGGAGAATTCGAAGGATGTTCCAGAAGAATGGGGAATGACTGCTGGCTAGACAAACGAACAGATGTCCCCTACAGTGACGTAAGAACTGTTCACACAATAGCTGTTTTCCTTCTTTCTTGCTTTTGCTATCTTTGTCCACATGCAGAGATATCTTTGTACTTAAAGTCATAGTGTGTGTATTCATTGGAAATACTCATTTTTCTCTTGAAACTATTGGAAACATTCTTTCAAGTTGCTCCCTCTTTGTGATCATCATTTTTAATGGCTGTCTAATATTCCACTGATAGATAAACCAGCCATAATGTACCTCATGATTCTGGTTACTAAACATCATTGTCGATTTCCGTTTTTGATTGTTTTGGATAAATCTGCAGTGGTTACATTTGTATAGAGATCATTTTCATTTTTTAATTGATTCATTGGCATATATTTCCCAGCAATGAGATTATTCTTTTAAAGGCTTTGAACATGTTTTATGGCTCTTGAATTACAGTTGCCCTGTCTTTTGAAGTTGGATCAGTTTATGCTGTACTCAGCACTGTACTCTGGTATCCTTCATCAGCATTGCATTTGATTTAAATATTAGATAGGTACAAAATGGTATTTTACTCCTGTTTGAATTTGTATTCATTTGATTGCTAATAAGGTAGAATGTGTATTTATTTGAAAGCTTTTTATTTTCTAAGAACTTTGGCAAAGCATTTTTCCTTTGCCTCAAAGACAGTATATATAAGTGAGAAATGTTTGGATTTCACGAGCTTCCAGTATGCTGAAGTTGCCTGCTGTTACGAGCTAATAGATAATTATCTGTTCATGTAGGTGCCAGGGTAGCAGAATCCAGATCACAGCCCTCAGTACCAGAGTGATGGTTTACACCCTTCTTGGCCTCCCTGGTAGCTCAGACGGTAAAGCGTCTGCCTACAATGCGGGAGACCCGGGTTCGATCCCTGGGTCGGGAAGATCTCCTGGAGAAGGAAATGGCAACCCACTCCAGTATTCTTGCCTGGAAAATCCCATGGACTGAGGATCCTGGTAGGCTACAGTCCATGGGGTCGCAAAGAGTCGGACACGACTGAGCGACTTCACTTTAACTTTCTGCCACAGCATATTGGAGGAGTCCAAAGTTCCAACTGGTCATGCCAGCTCACTACCAAGCGTGATTCTCAAGTCCAGGTTTTGTTCAGTTGCTCAGTCGTGTCTGACTCTTTGCAACCCCATGGACTGCATGCAGCACGCCAGGCTTCCCTGTCCATCACCATCTCCCAGAGCTTACTCAAACTCATGTCCATTATTCAGTGATGCCATCCAGCCATTTCATCCTCTGTCGTCCCCTTCTCCTCCTGCCTTCAGTCTTTCCCAGCATCAGGGTCTTTTCCAGTGAGTCGGCTCTTGGCATCAGGTGGCCAAAGTATTGGAGCTTCAGCTTCAGCATCAGTCCTTGCTGTGAATATTCAGGGTTGATTTCCTTTAGGATGGGCTGGTTTGATCTTTCTGTCCAAGGGACTCTCAAGAGTCTTCTCCAGCACCACAGCTCAAAGGCATCAATTCTTTGGTGCTCAGCCTTTTTTATTATCCTGCTCTCACATCCATATGTGACTACTGGAAAAACCATGGCTTTGATTCTGTGGACCTTTGTAGGCAAAGTAATGTCTCTACTTTTTAATATGCTGTCTAGGTTTGTCATTACTTTTCTTCCAAGGAGCAAGCAGCTCCTTTGATTTCCTGGCTGCAGTCACTGTCCACAGTGATTTTGGAGCCCAGGTAAATAGTGTGTCCCTGTTTCCATTGTTTCCCATCTGTTTGCCATGAAGTGATGGGATCAGATGCCATGATCTTCGTTTTTTGAATGTTGAGTTTTAAGCCAGCTTTTTTATTATCCTCTGTCACCTTCATCAAGAGGCTCTTTAGTTCCTGGTTCCTTTAGTCAAGGTTAGTGGGGTGCAGTTTTGTGTACCGTAGAAGTCTAGGTTAGTGAGACTACAGATAACCCCAAAAAGCTCCCTAGGCTTTGACATTCCTTCTTCCTTCCTGTTATACCTCTTGTCACCCTCCAAAGAGGATTCTCAAAACACCTGGAAGAGTGTAAGAAACTGATATCCATTGGTTGCCTTACAGGAGTGGGACTGAGCAGCGATGAAAAGCCAGTTTTTCTTTTGTATTTTCTTCAGCCACTGCTGAAGTTCTTATATTAAATATGATTCCTGCGTTCACTGTAGCTAGGTTCTTGGAAAATGATGAGTAAGTTCTTCATTATTATTCCAACAGGGGAAGGAGGCACTCTATGCTTCTTCCACTGCCTCAGATAGATAGCCTTTTACATAAAATAACAGTATTTTATCCTTGCCTGAATTTGCATTTATTTGATTACTAGCAACGCTGAATGGTAAGAGAAGGGGAATTTTGCAAAATAATGAAGGCTTATCCCTTTCATACACAAGTTACTTTTTCTTCAACCACTTTTGGTGACCACAAAATGAATTATATTCTATGTTGCTTCTTAAGAGAGCAAATATAGTTTAACTTTCTTATTAATGATAAGAATTAATCTCTGTTTTTTGTTCAGTGCACAAATAGAATGACGTCCTTGAGCTTTGGAGGTGTGGAGGGTGGTCTGCCTCCACACTGATTGACCCCCAGGATCAGAAGATCCTTGTCAATTTGTGAATTTGCTTTTTATAATTCTATCTCCTCCTTTGTCATTGTCTGTCACCTCTGACTTCTGTGAGCACCACGTCTCTGAGTATGCCTCCCTCTCTTCTAAAATTTCAAAGCTGGTAAACTTTAGAATTAGATCTAAGGGGAATAAATAGGTCCCAAGTGAGGAGTTATCTGAGGAAAATATATACACCTTAGACCTTTTTTGGTTTTAAAAATATTTATTTATTAATGTATTTAGCTGTGTCGGGTCTTAGTTGCAGCACGTTGGATCTAGTTCTGAATCCGGGCCCCCTGCATTGGGAGCGTGGAGTCTTAGCCACTAGACTACAGGGGAGTCCCAGGTGACAGTCTTTTGGCAATTCTTTTCATTTGTTTTTGCTGTACAAAGAAATTAGGTCGTATGCCTCAGATCTTTTTTTACGTATTGGTCCTCAACCTGAGGATCTCCAGGTTGCCTTGCAGGTGAGGTAAGAGTACTCTCATACCTTTCAGAAAGCAAGGCTGTGTGTTTGCGGTCTGTATCAAATTTTTCCCCACTTTTTTGTTTTTCATGGTTCTGCAAAGAGCTGCCCCTAACCAAGGGCTTCCCAGCTGGCGCAGTGGAAAAGAAAATGCGTGTCAGTGCAGGAGACCCAGGAGATGCGGGTTTGATCCCTGGGTCAGGAATAGGAAATGGCAACCCTCTCCAGTATTCTTGCCTGGAAAATTCCAATGGACGGAGGAGCCTGGCAGGCTGTGGTCCACGAGGTCGCAAAGAATCAGACATGACTGGGTGCACGCATGCATGTGTGCACGCGCGCGCGCGCACACACACACAAACACACACACGCACACACCTAACCAAGCCCACACACACACACACACACACGCACGCACACGCACACACACACACACACACACTCCTAACCAAGTCCACACACGCACGCACGCACGCACACGCACACACACACACACACACTCCTAACCAAGCCCTCTTTTCCAGGCAGATAAAGCGGCACTGTGCGGAGCCTTTTACGGAGTACTGGACCTGCATTGATTACTCCGGCCTGCAGCTATTTCGTCGCTGTCGCAAACAGCAGGCACAGTTTGACGAGTGTGTGCTGGATAAACTGGGCTGGGTGCGGCCGGACCTGGGGGAGCTGTCAAAGGTAACATGGTTTCCTGCTGGTCTCTCTCTCACTGAGGGTGGGGAAAGGCAGGAGGAGGTCCAGAAAGGGTCTTCTGTGAGTTCAAGTCTGATGTGACAGATCCAAACTGACCAGTCAGCTCAGCTAGGGAGTGATTACCCACAGCCAAGTTTACTTAACAGAAATGCTCCTTTCCATAGATCTGTCAGCATGTGCAGGTTTTTTTTTTTGGTTAATTACTAATAGCTAACTGAAGAACAGAAGGGAGTAGATGAGGATAAAGTGTTTAAGGGGCTCGGTCAGTTGAAAACATTGAGGTTATTATGGGGAAATGGGTTTGAGGTTATGCCTGATTTTTCAGGAGCATACCTGAGATTTTTTTTTTTTTAAGTCATGCCTGTAGTTTTAAAAGCGTGTTTTCCTACTTTCTCCTTTATTTCCTGTCTCAGCTGTGACACCACCATCTGTTGAAACCTCAGAGCTAGGAGAAACCTGAACATCTCTTTTCTTCACTTTGCCCTCTGTCTTCCTTTATCCAGTCCTCAATTCTTTAGATCAGCATCTCCTTGAATATTATTTTGAATCCTCACACTGTCCTTATTTCTTGAATGGGAGTGCTTAGCTGGGCTACAGGAGCTTGTGGGAGGGCAGGGTGGATGACTGTAGGCATGATCTGTGTGGAAAATAAATATGACTTTCCATTAAAAAAAAACCACAACTTTTCACAGGGGCTTCCTATTTGCTCATAAAACTGAGCATCCCCTCTGTATCCTGAGACGCAAGGCCCTTTGTGATCTGAACCATCCCTGCTTCTTAAGCATTGTCTCCCCCATTCCTTCTGGGAAGCATAGGTGGCAAGGCATGGCAGGAAAGACTGGTTTGAAAGGAGACTGAAAGTAGGTTTGAATCTTAGTTTCATGACTTCATTGCTCTGGGATCTTGAGCGAATTGCTAAACATCTCCTCTCCTACCACAGTTATAAGATGGGACCAGTATTAGTCCCTGTTTTTCTGTGGGGATTAAGCTAAGGAGGCTATGTGAAGCCCCAGCATAGTGTCGGCACACAGGCCCATAATTATTAATGTTCGTTCCCTTCCCTTTGTGTGTGGCATCTGTGGATGATAGTTGGGTCTTACGCTTGTTGCCAGAAGTAGAGGAATGGTTTAGCAATTCTATTTTTTTGGTATGTGGCAAATCTTTACTTCAGGTACCTTCTTTTACTTCAGTGAACAACTTATTTATTTTTACTTTGAAAAATTTTTATTGAAATATAGTTGATTTACAGTGCTGGATTAGTTTCAGGCATACAGTAAAGTGATTCAGTTATACATGTATATTAATATATATATTCTTTTTTTAAAAAACATTCTCATCATTATATGCTGTTATAGTGTACTGAGTATAATTCCCTGTGCTAAGCAATAGGTCCTTGTTGGTTGTCTGTTTTATGTATAGTAGTGTATATATTCTGATCCAAAGTGAGCAAATTATTTTTATTTATTTTTTTAAGAAATATATATTTTTATTTACTATTTATTTACTTTGGTTGCGCTGAGTCTTGGTAATGTGGCACATGGGATCTTCCATCGTCTTTCCTGTACACAAGATCGTTTAGTTACGGCACGCAGGATCTAGTTCCCTGACCAGGGATTGGACCTGGGCCCCGGCCTTGGGAGCTCAGAGTATTTTTTTTTTTTTTAGCTTTGACGCCTCCACTGATTTTTTTTTTCCATTTATTTTTATTTGTTGGAGGCTAATTACTTTACAATATTGTAGTGGTTTTTGTCATACATTGACATGAATCAGCCATGGAGTTACATGTATTCCCCATCCCGATCCCCCCTCCCACCTCCCTCTCCACCCGATCCCTCTGGGTCTTCCCAGTGCACCAGGCCTGAGCACTTGTCTCATGCATCCAACCTGGGCTGGTGATCTGTTTCACCCTTGATAGTATACTTGTTTCAATGCTGTTCTCTCAGATCATCCCACCCTCACCTTCTCCCACAGAGTCCAAAAGTCTGTTCTGTATTTCTGTGTCTCTTTTTCTGTTTTGCATATAGGGTTATCGTTACCATCTTTCTAAATTCCATATATATGTGTTAGTATACAGTATTGGTCTTTTTCTTTCTGGCTTACTTCACTCTGTATAATGGGCTCCAGTTTCATCCATCTCATTAGAACTGATTCAAATGAATTCTTTTTAATGGCTGAGTAATATTCCATGGTGTATATGTACCACAGCTTCCTTATCCATTTGTCTGCTGATGGGCATCTAGGTTGCTTCCATGTCCTGGCTATTATAAACAGTGCTGCGATGAACATTGGGGTGCACGTGTCTTTTTCAGATCTGGTTTCCTTGGTGTGTATGCCCAGCAGTGGGATTGATGGGTCATATGGCAGTTCTATTTCCAGTTTTTTAAGAAATCTCCACTCTGTTCTCCATAGCGGCTGTATTAGTTTGCATTCCCACCAACAGTGTAAGAGGGTTCCCTTTTCTCCACACCCTCTCCAGCATTTATTGCTTGTAGACTTTTGGATAGCAGCCATCCTGACTGGCATGTAATGGTACCTCATGGGAGCTCCGAGTCTTATACACTGGACCACCAGGGAAGTCTCCCAAGTTATTTTGAATAGTTGATAATTTTAAGTTGGAAAGTGGTAGAACTTTTACATCTAATAAAGAAAACTGCCTTTTCTCATTTCTGTCTCATGAAAGAATTTACAAATCATGCTGTTAAGAAAGTATATTTATTCCTGAATCTTTGTATTAAATACCTTTTAAAGAAAGCCTTGAAAAGAAAAAGGTATTGTTATCTGAACTCTTTCCAAAGTGTATTTCATTAAGAGGATTACTAGCTTTAGTTATACTTCAGTTCAGTCTCTAGGAAGGGTCATAACGCTGAACAAAGTCTGTACTTCAGCATCACTCACTCATGCGTCTGGGTCCCTGCCCTCCCGCGTGCTCCCAGTGAATTCCTCATCCAATCTCAGCTCAGGGGTCGGGTCTATCTGTGAAGTTTCTGGCTTTCCTAGGTAGGGTTGCGCGCTCTCGCCCATAATTCATCGCCCTGATAATATTAATTTTGAAAATAACTAATGGAGCATCTGCTCCAAACATCAGGCAGTTCACGTGTGTTATTCTAATAACCCTGGGAGCTACTGTTGGCCCCGTTTACAGATGGGAAATTGAAAGTTCAGTCAGATCCCCAAGGTCGTTTACCTAGTAATTAGTTTGACCACGTGCTTCTGCTCCTTCTGTTTTGAGTCTGGTGCAGAAGAGGAAGTTGTTTCATTGTCCTTTCCACAGTAATTTGTCCTTTAAAGGGGCCCTTTTATTTTCTCTAGTTTTATTTCACAGACATCTTGAATTCCTTAAAGGAGCTTCAAATGCCAGCTGGAGGCATTTGGAATACTCTTTCAAGCAACAAGGAACCATTAGTGATCTCTAATTATAGCGGAGAGATGAGAAAACTGTTTTAAAAGCAAATGAAAAACTATTCTGGACTTGTAGTCAGAAAACTGGAGTTCTAGCTCCAGCTCTGACATTTACAGTGTCCTGATCTTAGACAAGCCAGCATCTCTGCTCCTCTTCTATGGACTGGAGATAATTATACCTCGGAGGGTGGTTATAATAAGAATTGTGAGACTGTGTCCATGAAAGCTTTGTTCACAACAAATGGTGTTTGAATTTGTACATCTGTGAAGATTGATCTGGTTGTATCACACGGGGCGGCTTGGGAGACCACTAGATAGTAAGACCGTTAATAACCGTGGCCTTCCGTCTTTCTGCTTCTCTGGGCCCGTTTCCTTATCTTTATAGTGAGAACAGCTTCTCCTGGGTTTCTGATGGAGACTTGTGTGGGCTAATGTGGGTATAAAATTCTGTCCTCCTCTCCCCTTGGACCCCAGTTCTGTGCTCTGCCCTCACCCGGCCTGTGGGCTCAGCACCCCCAGTCTCGCTTTTGCACGCTCTGTCCTGGCCTGCAGACGTGATTAAGTTCTTCCTTGCTCCAGTAACATTTGTTGCCACTGGATTAAAATTCAAACATCTTTGCATATTGTTCATCGCCCTTCATCATCTGGCCCCTGCCTCCCAGCGTCCTGCGACATGTAAAAAGCACAGGCCCTGGAGCAGGCAGATCTGGCTTCAAATCCTGGTGCTTCCAGTGTTGGCCTGGTGACCCCAGGGAGCCTGCAGGTCGACTCTGAGGAGTGTCAGCCTGAGCTGGAATAATGTCGTCTTCAACAACAGGACCAGGCGCACCGCCTGTCCTTCGGCTGTTCTAAGGACGTGCGTCCCTCCCTCTTTGTACTCTTGGTTTACTTGGAAGGTCTTTTCCTTTCTGCCTTCCTGATTGGTTCCTACTCACCCTTCAAGATGGAGCTAAATACTCCCCCTTCAGAAATAGTTGGGGCCCCTGCAGGACAGCAGGTGGGTGGAGGTCCTGCTCCTCCCGCCCCCGCCCCCCTCCCCCATGACTTGCCTGGGAAGCCCCTGGGGATGGCCTGTCTGGCTCCTGCATCGAGGACTGTGTGAATCTTGTTCCCTTTTGTATCCTAACTTCTTCCACATGGAATGGCGCAAAGTAGGCATGCTTCAGTATGTATTCAGGGTGAAGTGTGATGTGCTTAGGGCTTCTATGAGGAGTGGCTGGGGCCACCGGGGCAGAGAGGAGACCCGGAGACCCGGGAGGTGTGTTTGTGGTCACAGCTGCTGCACCTGACTCTCAGCTTCCCTTTTCCTCTTCCTCCCTCCGCAGGTCACCAAAGTGAAAACAGACCGGCCCTTACCAGAGAATCCCTATCACTCAAGAGCAAGGCCAGAGCCCAACCCCGAGGTGGAAGGTGATCTGAAGCCCGCCAGGCACGGCAGCCGTCTCTTTTTCTGGACCATGTGAAGATGGGTCCGTGGCCCCACACCCAGGCACGCACCCAGGCAGCAGGCAGTGAAAACTCTCCCGCCGTTTGCATCAACCGATAGAGGGCTTTTTCCGGGATCACAAACATTAACCAAAACATTAATTTATGTGACTTGGCAGTTATTCTATACCATTTCCTGCCCATTAAAAATTTTAAAGGAAACAGTTGTATTTTATTATGTTTTCTATAACCTTCTGGCCTTTAAAGATGACTTCCCCTTGCTTTTTCTCCTTGTGGTCCTGCCTGTTCCCCCCATCTCTCTCTTTGTTTTAAGTAGGCATCTGCCAGTGCAGTAGGGGAGCCTCGTGGGATCACGGACAGGTGAACGTGTAAAGGAAAGGCTTTGTTACCGCGATGGTGCCTCACGACCTATCTGTGTTCACACATTTTGAAGTCTCCACTTTCTTCCCATCCAACATCTCAGACAAATAGAGTTCCCTGAAGGTCATACAAGGGAAGCGTCCAGGATAGAAGAAGCACAGAAACATTTGCGCTTGTGACTCAGGCCATGGGCGGGGCGCCTGGCTGGGTCTTCTGCAGTCTCGCTCAAAGTTCCTTAAAGAACCAAACTTCCACCACTTCCCCTCGATATCCCATCCTCAAGCGTTATAACCCAGATGTTTTTCCTGATAGACAAGGGAGTTGGAGGCTGAACTCCCAGCTCCAAAGCCAGGAAGTCGGGAGGTCTGAGTGTCAGTTCCAGCCTTGGGTGTGTTTCTTAACCTCTTACAAGAGGTTGAATTTGAGGACAAACTAAAGGGAACATGCTTATCTACCTCCTGGGCAGGTTAGAGCCACAAGTATTTTAAAAGCTCTTTGGTTCAAAGCCGTATTAATGTCTTTATTTTCCCTTTCATTCAATTCCTTTTTCACGACTAGGCTATTTCCTCTCCATCTGACCGAGGGTCACTTTACATCTTCTGCTCATGGCCTTAAATTGCACGTGACTGTGTGTAAGTCTCAGCTCCCCAGGCCTTGCTTTCCCATTTGCAGAGCTCTGGGAAGCAGAACTCCAAGCATTGCGTGATCTGCCTTGCCCCTGCCCCCAGCCCACCGTGACCCTACAGTTGGGATCATTTTATGTAAACCTCACTCTCACCCATTCTGCGAAAGCTCCTTGCCAGCCACTTTTACCTCATTCTCCAATTTAAGAAGAAAAACAATAGGTTCTTATGTTTTTTACAACAGCAAAGGCAACACCCATTAACCTCTTGGAGGCCAAGTTGTTGGAAGTCAGCCTTGGTGGGGGAAGCACCACCATCATGACCACAGACCAACTACAAACCACATGTTGCTTCCTAGGTTCTTTCTGCAAAGGAAGCTGGGACTTGTATAAACAATAACAAATACTCTTTGAGCACTGTGCATCGTGGCCACATGTGTCAATTCCTTCAATGCCCAGAACCCTTTAAAAGAGTTTCTAACATGTGCCATTTCATGGGTGGAGGAGCTCAAGCTTAGGGAAACTTAAGTCCTCATATGTGAAACAGTAGAAGTGGAATACACATGAAGATTGGTTCCAACGGCCACACCCTTGTCCTTCAAAGTCATCAGTGGCTGTCCACCTTGGTTGCACACTGGAATCCCCTGGAGGCCTTTAAATTCTGATATCATGATCCTACCTGGGAGAGATGCTGATTTAGTTGGTCTGCAGTATGCCCAGGCCATGGTGGTTTTGGAAAGCTTTCTAGTTCTAAGGTAAAACCAAAGTCTAGGGCCACTGATTGGTTTTATACATGAAGCAGGTTCAAGAGATTTGGTAGTTAAACGGCTAAACTGAGATTTAAAGCCAGATACATCTGATTCCAAATCCCATACTCCTCTCTTTTTTTTGGTCTGTTCTGGGCTTAATAGCACAGGCAAAGTAGTTGCCTCGTGGGCTTAGTAGGCCTGCAGCATGTAGGATCTTATTCCTCCAACCAGGGACCTCATTCTCTGCATTGGGAGGCAGATTTTTAAACACTGAACCACCAGGGAAATCCCCAAAGCCTATATTTTTAATCTGTATGACTGCATGTACATCACCTGAGGTCTTATTAAATGAAGATTCTAATTCCATAGGCCTGGAGTGGCACCTGAGATTTCTAGTAAGTTTCCTAATGCTAACACTGCTGGTTCATGGACCACACTGGGTAACGAGAGAATAAACCACGCTGTGGAAAGCATCTATGATTAATCTATCTAGCCACAAGGTCTAACACAAGGCCCTCCCTGAAAGTTAATCACCTCTTTATAGAGTCCAGAGCAACAAGTCTTGAACTGTTAATGGCTTCAAATTCAATTCAAGGATGTTTTAACTTTTGCCCAAGTTGGACAGAAGCTCACCATCCCCCTACCTTGCTTTGAATTCCTTGAACAAAGCGACTCACTTCTGGCTTTCCTGTATTCTTGATGGAATTACACCACATCACAGACTTCTAGGACCGAAGAGTCATAATTAAGTAAAGGCAGAATTCCTAAAATCTCGTGCCACAGATGGATTCACAATTTCAGTAAGTAAAAGGTCATGGAACAATTTGAAAGCAGTTGGTGTGAAGACTCTCTGAGCGGGGCTTCAAATAATAGTCAGAAAATCTTCCTGCTGGCTTGGCTTAAGAATAATGAGATGGACTCCTTATACTCCCAAAGGAAATTTATCTGCCCCCTTTGCTCCGCCAGGCCTGTTCCTGTCTTCCCTATCGGAGGGAATGGTGTCTCCATCCTTCCAGTGTCAAAACATGGGCCGCTCCTGTGGCTCCTTCCGCTCACTGCTCTCCGTGTTCCAATCCCACACCAAGTCCTTCTATAACCTCTCGCGTCTGTTACTTCCTCTTTTATCTCCCTGTCACTGTTCCTAGCCTGTTTTTGTTCCCCAGGCTTGGATTATTAACACTGCTGCCAAATTGGTCTCCTGCCACCCTCTCGCTCTCCAGACCACGCTCCAACTTGTGCTGTGCCCCTGCCATTTGAAAACCTTCAATGCTGGGACTTCCCTGGTGGTCCAGTGGCTAAGACTGTATGCTCCCAAAACAGAGGGCCCTGGTTCAATCCCTGGTCAAGGAACTAGATCCCATATGTCATAGCTAAGACCCAGCGCAGCCAAATTAACTAATTAGAAGAAAGAAAACCTTCAGTGCCTCCTAAATGGCTATTAACCAAAACGCAGATCCTTACTGGCATCCTGACATAATCTGGCCTCCATAATCTGGCCCATGTCCCTCACTACTAGCTTATTTCTCCTTATCAGGGACCCTACAGTCTCCCAAATGCCTTTGTTCAAGAGTGTTTTCCTACTTCCAAATATCCACTAATGTTGCCGCCGTGCACTTGCTGGGAAACAGTCCTGCCCCCATCTCTGCCTCTTGAAAGTCGACCCATCTCTCAAGGCGAACACTCACACTGTCTTCCCCAGGAAGTGTCTCTTCCTACAGGCACGAGTGCTCTTTCCTGCCCCTTTGTTCTCAAGACACAATATGGCCTGAGGTTTGAGCGCAAGGCCTCTGAAGCTGGGCTGTCTGGATCTGAATCCAGGCTCTGTTGTCTGATAGTTGTGTGACCCTAGGCAAGTTCCTCAACCTTTCGGTACTTTTCTTTCCTCATCTGTAAAATGGGAGAGACCAGGATAGTACCCACGTCCTGGGATGACTATGAGCATTTAAAGAGGTTTATACGTGGAATGCTTTGTGTTACAGTGTTGGCCAATGTTTGCAATTGTTGGGGCTTCCCTGGCAGCCCAGGGGTTGACTTTGCCTTCAGAGCAGGGGGTGCAGGTTCAATCCCTGACTGGGGGCCAAGATCTCTCATGCCTCCAAGCCAAAAAACTAAAACATAAAACAAACAATATTGTAACAAATTCAATAAAGCTTTTGTAAATGGAAAAAATTTAAGGATCCTTCAAGATTAAAAACTCCTTCTCAAGTAAATGAAAGTCATCATCACAGCACGCTATTTGAGTAACATCTGTTATAGCAGAGTGTATCTTGTTTCTCTTGGTCTTACTACTATAAGATCTGGACTTTTATTTATATTTCCATATTCTAGTGCCCAGCACATGAAAGACATCCCTTGTGGCTCAGCTGGTAAAGAATCTGCCTGCAGTGTAGGAGACCTGGCTTTGATCCCTGGGTTGGGAAGATCCCCTCCAGTATTCTGGCTTGGAGAATTCCATGGACTGTATAGCCCACGGTGTCGCAAAGAGTCGGACACAACTGAGCGACTTTCACTTTCAAGTTTATCTTTCCAAAGAACTTGTAAAGTCCCTCCATGGTATAGAACAATACACACGTGAAGTGTGCAGTGTGTACCCACCGGGCACCTTTGTCCATGAAGTTTTCCAGGCAAGAATACTGGAGAGGGTAGCCATTCCTTCTCCAGGGGATCTTCCCAACCCAGGGATTGAACCTGAGTCTTGTGTCTCCTGCATTGGCAGGCAGGTTCTTTAACACTACGCCACCTGGGAAGCCCCTTAACTTTGTAGAGATAGGAGTAAATCTTTTGAGATTAAATTACCATCTTTGTAGGTATCAAATCCTAACTGATGAGTTGGGTATAATCAAAGATGTATTCTTAGGTTTCAAAATGGATTATGACATATTTGGGCTTTAAATATACCAGTTGTCAGGATTTCCCTGGTAGTCCAGTCCCTGGTAGTTCTGTGGTGTGGCCTGGGCATACAGATTTTGTAACAAATAATATCATTCTTGCTCATTTACACTCAAATATACATCTCTGAGTTGGGAAGATCCCCTGGAGGAGTGGCAACCCACCGCAGTATTCTTGTCTGGAGAATCCCAGGGACAGAGGAGCCTGGTGGGCTACAGTCCATGGGGTCACAAAGAGTGGGACAAGACTGAAGTGACTTAGCACACACATACACATACTTTCTTCAATGGGAGGGAAGGGGTGTAGTAGCAGGTAGAACCCTGGAAATGCATTCATTCATTCTTTAATTCATTCAACACATATTTTACATCTTGTTTTGTGCTAGTTACCATTCTAGGCACGAATGATGAGCTGCGTACACAGGGGCCCTGCTGCCATGGGGCTTCCAAGCCAGTGTGGGAGACAATAAACAGGTAAACACAGGAACAGGTGACTACAGATTGTGATGAGTCCTGTGAGGAACCAATGTGAAGGGTCAACGTGACCAGGAATAGCTCCGGGGTGAGGATTGTTTGGGAAGAGAGGCCATGGAGGGTCTCTCAAAGGAAGTGGTGTTTGAGCTTCCTCCTCCAGGAGCAGCCAGTTGGAGGGCTGATGGAAGTGCGTCCCAACCTTGGGGGACCGCAGGACGGGGCTCCGTGTATTTTAGGAACAGTCTGCCCAGAGTGTGGTTTTGTGGGAATGAGCCCAGTGCAATCACAACTCCCCGCCTCTGCCTTTAATGCAACGGGGACTCTTCCTGTCCTTGGTGTCCCCACAAACTGCAAGACAGAATCCACACTCCTCAAAGTGACAGCTGGTCTGATGTCTGACTCAGAACTTGCCAGCTTTGTCTCCCACCATTGTCCCCCTGCGCTGGATCCACGCCATCTCAGACGTATGCATTGTTCCCCGTGCTGCATCCTCTGCCCCAAGGGTCTCCTCCGCCTCTTCTTGGTGAACCTTTCCCTCAAAATGCAGCTCAAACCTGTCTCCTTGGTGAAGCATCCTTCAAGTTCCCCCAGAGTGAATCACACCTTCCTCCGTGTTCAGATGCATCTTCTGTACATCAGCTGCTGTGCATTTTGGGAGTGAGCCATCTCTCTTGTTTTCCACGTGGCTACCCCTTCAGGCAAAGAGCCTGGTGAATGTCAGTGCCTGATTGTTGAATGAATCTTGCATAGCCATTGGCCTCTCCGAAAAGGAGTAGCCTAGTTAATCCTTAACTGTGTACCCTTCTATGTAAACAGGAGGGTGTTTTCTATTCTAAGAGAGGCTCACGGTTCTACCATAATGATTAGCACCGTTGGAGACAGAAGGCAACACTCGGGTTTTTTGCTTTTGTTTTTATTTTTCAAAAAGAGCCCAGAAATCCCCGTCATGGTGGCAGTAAAAAGTGCCGTCTGTGAACTACAGAGAGGAGGATGCATAAAAGGTCAGATTAGGCTATGGTAATAAGAAATATAATTGCATGCCAGTATTCCCTTAATTTAAGGGTTGAATGCAAATTAAGCAGGCATGCCCTTTTCTGGAAGCCTTGTTTTAATCAATTCTGCTGCTCTGGTGGAAGAGTTGAAGCTAAAAAGAAAATGATAATAATGTCTCTTTCACTTGCCATCTGAAACTAGGGTATTACGTGATTAGACAGTCATTTGATGTACAGGTTTGTTTTATTGTCTGTGGAGCACACAGTACCTTTATGTTGCTGGGTTCCAAGAAGCTGAACTCAAACTAAAGAACTTTAAGAATATCCCCTGGACTCTTTTCTTCCATATCAGTTTGAAGGGGAGCAGGCTGGCTGGAGGAGGTGCCTGGGATGCTGTTCCCGTGCTATCTCTGACCTTGCTCTGCAGCCTTGGCAAAGCACCTTCCCCTCTGAGCCAGTTTCTTTAACTAAAAAATGAAGTCATGGACTAAGATGATATCTGGGCTCTCTTCCATGCCAAGAATTATATGAAACATAGTTTTTCCAGTAGCCAATTTGTTGGGAAAGATGGAGGTGTTTTTTTGTTTTTTGTTTTGTTTTTTGAGATGGAGGTATTTCGATGATAGTCTTAAGGTGGATCTAATGACCTGCACAGTCCATGCTGGACATTTCATTAAAATGAGAAGGGCATTTTGGGCCTTGGTCTTAGATAAATCACGCACTCTCGCCTTTTGAAGAAGATGAGATGGGAGAGATTTGGGGATTTTTGTCATCCACTTCAAAATTGTTTCGTGCAACTTTCTTGTTAATTGAAGCTGAGTTTGTTCAGAGGATTATTACAAAGACTTTGATCTTAGAAATTAAAGGAGGAAACCTTTGGGGATCATCTTCTACTTGAATTGCCTTCTGATTGGGCTAAGCCTGGTGTGAAACCCTCTGCTGTTGTGGGTTCAGGCTGGCTGACATGGAGCTTGCTTGCACCATGGAGGGCTGAGGGCAGGGGAAATAGTTCACCTGTGGGAGTGGGCTGAAGCACTCGGAATATGAGAGTGGACCTGAGCACTGGATGCCAAAAGGGTAGAAATGGGATAAACAGGCAGCACCAAGTCGGAGAGCAGTTGGGAGACATAGAAACATCTGCAAAAAGCGGAACCAGTACTTTGCAGAAGAGAACATCAGAATGGTCAATCAACGGGTAAAAAGATGTTTAACCTCCAAAGTAGTCAGAACAATGCTCATTAAAGTCACATGAGATGCCATTTTATTAGCAAAAATTAGTCGATGATAATATCAAGTATTGACCGAGATGTGGGAAATGGGACCCCACAGGAGTAGAACTGATCCATTGATATATTATGTTTGGAGGACAATTTGCTGCATCTATCAGAGTGTGTGTACTATTCCACACCTGTCAGCATTCATACTCCAGAAGTGCTGACTGAAGTACTCTAAGATGTGTACAAGAATGTTTAAGAATGTTCACTGTGGCGGTGTTTGTAACAATGGACACAGAGAGAGGAACCGCCTACATCAGTAGTAGCAGAGCAGTAGAATGAGAGGCATTAGAATCCTACTATGCAGTCCCGGTAGCCAACAAAAAGATGAAGTGATTCTCCACCGGCCCTGGAAGATTGCTACAAGCTGTGACTCCTTGCAGGGCCTCCCTCACGGCTCAATGGTGAAGAATCCACTTGCCAATGCAGGAGATGCAGGAAACGTGGGTTTGATCCCTGGGTTGGGAAGATCTCCTGGGGAAGGAAATGGCAACCCATGACAGTATTCTTGCCTGGGAAATTCCATGGACAGAGGAGCCTGGCAGGCTACAGTCCATGGGGTCACAATGAGTCAGACATGACTGAAAAACAAACAGCAACATGGCTCCTTGTATGTCAGATTACATGGTGATTATTCGCCTACTGATCTACCTTCCTTTTTGGACTTGAACTCAAAAACCAGAAACTAGGTGTATTTTATGTCTGGCGGAAGCAGAATTATCACCTGGGCCTGACTGGCTCCAGAACCTGGAGTTCTTTACTCTGCTCCATGCTGAGCTATCAGTTTGGAGTTGGTGAATCAGACGATGGAGGTTCAAGGAGGGACAGGAGAGAAAATGCAGAAGGAAGCGACCTCTCCAGAGCCACACTGCTCTGTGCTCATTTGACAAACAGGATCCCAAAGGCTGCTCTAGAGTCTGCTGATCATGAGATGACTCAGTCCCAGTGGGACGGAGAGAAATGAGGATGACAATGATGCCCCCCTTCTGGGCTGGTCTCGTTGACTGGGTAACAAGATGACGGCATCGCCGGCACCATGTCGGTGTCCGGTCACCGTGACCCTCTCAGGTGGCCAGAGGCACCCGGGGCGGGTGTAGGGCAAATTGGAGGGGCAATGGGCCAAGGGTTTCCAGAGGAGAAGGAGAGGGCTGAGGGAACACGGTGCCCCCGAAGCCGGCCCCCAGCGTGGTGCTCCCTGTGAGTCAGCTTTGGGCTATTTGGTGGACCATGGGGCTAATGAAAAGGCCATGTCGCTGGACAAAGGCACCCACCCAGCTCCTGAGCCTGTGGACAGCTTGAACCAGCTGTGTGGCTCTCATCTCCTGGGGAGGGGTCCTGGCTGCTGGTGAACTGGGGACACGGGCACCTTCTCGTGCTGGCTCAGTGGCAGGTCCAGTGACCGGGGATGTAACTGGGGACTGGGCTGCCTCCTGGAGCATCAGAATTGAGGGGAACTTAGAAACCAGCTTCCAGATGGGGCAACGGAGCCCCATAGGTGGGAAGGGCTCAGGGCAAAGTTAGCACTTCTGATGTCCCCACCCTGGATTACCCGTGGGGCAGCAACTGGACACTTCAGATTTGTACAGAGGTGGAGGCGTGGACAGCAGACAGGAAGGGCTCGTAGGCTGGGGCCACAATGTGAGCAAACATAGGAAAAGAGGCCCTTGGTGGAAAGAGTAAGAAGAGGGGTTAACACCTCCTGGGTGCCTACTTTACCGGGCTTGACATTTCTTGGCCTATTTATTTCTCATTTGGTGCCACAAAATAGGGATTCTTGTAATTCCTATTTACTTGTTTATTCTTTCTCATTTTTAAAAAATACTTATTTATTTGGCTGTGCCGGATCTTTAGTTATGGCATTCAAGAGTTAGTTCCCTGACCAGGGATGGAACACAGGCCCCCAGCATTGGGAGCTAGGAGTCTTAGCCATTGAACCATCAGGGGAGTCCCTATTTGTTTATTCTTAAAAAAACAAAACAAAACTGGAGCTCAGAAAGGCCATGACACTGTCCCAAGCCTCACAGTTCATAATTGGCAGAAAATGTTAGTTGCTCAGTCGCGTCTGACTCTTTCTAACCCCATGGACTGTCGCTCTCCAGGTTCCTTTGTCCATGGGGTTTCCCAGGCAAGAATACTGGAGTGGGTTGCTTTTCCCTTCTTCAGGAGATTGTTCCCACCCAGAGATCGAACCCAGGTCTCCTGCATTGCAGGCAGATTCTTTGCCATCAGAGTCACCAGGGACTTTATCCAATTTTGTCTGACTCCAAAACTGTAGGCCTTCACACATGGTACATAGATAAAGCACGTGGAGATGCTTGATGCTTAGTAGACTTGAAAATGTGACTTGACTGTTTCCCGGATTCAGAGCCAAAGTCACATTTTCAAACGCCTACAAAGTACCAAGCACTTCCTGATATATTGTCTACGTACAGGGTATTCACCGGTACTGTTGCTACTATCACCATCGTTCTTATCTCCTCCGATCAGTGGGCAGGGTGAGGATAGGATACCTAAGTTTCAGATGGGGAACTGAGGCCCAGAGAAGTTAGGTGACCGGCCCACAGGAACACAGCCGGCTGGTGACAGAGTGAGGCCTCAGACTCTAAGAGATAAGCAGAAAGGATGGCCCGGCCAGGTCTCAGGAGGTGGGGAGGGATGGGGCAGGGCCAGGCGCAGGGCAGCAGCCCCTTCCTGGCTTCCTGACAGCGCTATTGTTTGAAGCCGGTTCTTGGACATCCAGGAAATGGGCGACATCACTCCCAACAAAGGAGAGGAAGCTGCTTGAATGTTTCAGCTCCACCTCGTGCGCTCGCCCTGGGGCTGGAGATGGGAGCCCCGCCAAGGCTGCCTGACCCCTCAGTTCAGCCAGGCCACCCAACCCCCCCACCCTCGTGTCTGGCCAGCTCCCCCTACTCTCTGCTGATCCAAATCCAAACCCTTCTACCCTCCATCAGCAGACCTGCCTGCTAGACGGCATCATCTGAGAGCTCCACCAGCACCCCTGAGTCCTGTTGGATGGGACATCTTCCCCCACATCCCATGTGGGAGATAGGAGTCTGTGCCTTTAATCCTGGGTCCAGGCCTGGCCCTCCCTCACAGAGCCCCAGCTTCCATCTCGTATGGAGGCAGAACAGGTCAGGTCTGGCTGTATGGGTCACCTCAAAGGGCGGCTTCACCCCTGATGCTCTGGAATTCTGAGTCTAAGCATCTTTCCTGCCTGGACAAGGAGGAAGGGGTGTTGTAGGTGGCACCTGGGGCCCCAGGAGGGGGAGGAAGATCTCCAGGGAGCAGAGCTGTCACTGAGGGTGGGACAAGGCAGCTGGGTGGAGTGGAAATCAAGGATGGTCTTTCTACGGGGCTCTGGGATCAGATGGGCCTGGGTTCTAATGCCAGTTCTGCTACTTCCTGGTGGTGTGACTTTGAGTCAGTCACTCCACCTCTCTGAGCCTTTGTTGCCTCACCCATGAAATGCACACAGTAAAACCTACTCTGTAGAGTGGGTGCAAGAATTAAATGGGGTCACAGGCATACAAGGGGGACCACAGGGCACCAGGCAAGTGCATGATGCCCTTCCCCTCACTTTGATGACTTCTCTGGCAGGCGTTGGAGTGAGAGGGAGAAACAGACACTGCAGCAGTCTAATTAGGAAACTCAAGGCTCTGGTGGAGCTGGGAGAACAAAGACACTGTTCTGTTGCCCAACCTTACAGAGGGTGTGTGAAGCCAGGCCCCTCAGTTGGCAGGGGAGGTCCATGCCTGGCATTTGACAAACCCATAGGTTGGTGTCGCCCAGGGTGGTAATGCCGCTTGAACTTGTCCTGCTATAGAATAGAAACCACAGATTGTATGAGTGAGTGCCCTTGGGGTCATCTGGTTTACCTTACAATCGAGAGTCAGAAGATGACAAGTGCCTCCCTCTCCCCAAGATCACAGAGACAGTCGAGGCTGGACCCCAGGCTTCCCACATCAGGGTTCTGACCCCTGAGATTGGAGTGACAGTGAAAGTGTTAGTTGATCAGTCATGTCTGACTTTTTGCGACCCCATGGATTGTAGCTGGCCAGGCTCCTCTGATCATGAGATTCTCCAGGCAGTAATAGTGGAGTGGGTTGCCATGCCTTCCTCCAGGGGATCTTCTCAACCCAGTAATTGAACCTGTGTCTCATATTTACCTGCATTGGCAAGTGGGTTCTTTACCACTAGCACCACCTGGGAAGCCCCTCCCATGTAGTGGCTTCCTGGAGACCAAAATCCCAGTCCCTGCTTTCAGTTCAAGGGAGCCCTCTCTCAAATACTCTCTGTCCCATCCTGACAGCCCTGTCACACTGAGGGCGGGGGAGGGGAGGACAGAAGAAGATGGGGGGAGCGGTTAGGAGCCCCCCTGCCCAGCCTCCCATTATAGGGAACAAATCTCCAGGAAGCCCAGCGGGTGGCCAGGTCCCAGCGCTGATTGCAGGAGATGGAACAAGGACTCGCTGGTTGCCATGGCGACTTCCTGAATCGCATGGCCTGTTCCTGCTGAGGCTCTGGGAAGTCGAGACATACCTGGGCAGCCCCTGCGCCCAGCTGGGCCTCTCTGAGGGGGAAGACGCCTGGGCATGTGGCACGCTGGCACACATAGAATCTGAACAACATATTTGATGTTCTTTTCTTGGTAGCAAAAAAAAAGACATGAGTTGGAGCAAGCCTGGCGTTGTGCAGTCCGTGGGGGTCACAAAGAGTCGGACATAAATGAGCGATTGAACACCAACCACCTTGAAAACCAGGGTGTATCCCACACTGACAGCCCACCTCCATTTGGACTAGTCACGTGTCAAGAGCTCGGAAGCCACACATGGCCAGCGGCTACTGCCTTGGACAGCACAGCTCTAGACCCTGGAGCCCACACACCGGAAGTGAGTTTCTGGGTCGGGGGTGCTGAGTGTGTAGAGGCACTCAGGGATACCACCTGATGGGGGCTGGGGCAGGGAGAAGGGAACTATAAGGGTCAATGCCCAGGCTTTTTCCGTTGCTCTCTTCGGGTTCAGCCCTTCTCATTCACTGGCTCGGGTGACAGAATTTTATTGAGCACTTACTATGTGTGAGGCTCTGGGCTAGGTATGAGTGAGACGGCCATGGGGTAGTAACTGAGGCACATCCCTGAGCCCACATCACATGGGCCACCTGGATGCAAATCATAGATGCAAATAAAGCCCCCAGGATGGAGGAGGTGGAGGTACAGGTAGGATCTACAGATGGTCTTCCCCAAGGAGACGCAGGCCTTTGGGCTCCACGCCTCCCTGGAGAGGTGCCTCCTTCCCCTGTTCCTCAGCCCCTCGCCCCCCACCACCTAGCTCTGATGCCCTGAGCCTTGGAGCCACTCTTTCCTGATGAATCTCCATTTAGGCCTCCTTCTTACTGGGTTCTACTCCCTAGCAACCCTGTCAAAGGGGCAGTGACTGGTGTCCACTGCTGACCTGCTGGCTGCAGAGGCTGGGCTGGGGCCAGCCTGATGTCTGCAGTCTGAAGGAAGGCCCATCTCTCACCTGGCAGCAGAAAGGTGGGAGCAGGGGCAAGGGAGGCACTATTTTTAGTGGGTTCAAGTCTGGACTCCAGTTGTACCAGCTGGTGACCTTGGGGAAGAGGCTTTGGCCCTCGAGTCTCTTTGGGTTTTGCCTCCATAAATGAGCAAAGTAGTCTATCCTCCAGCATAAGGCGACACAATGGCTCTGAAAACACATGGTCTCAAAGAAGTGTCACACAGGGGCTTCCCTGTTCGTGCAGTGGTTAAGTAGTTAACGGCCACTTCCAATACAGGGGTTCAATCCCCAGTTGGGGAACTAAGATCCCACGTGCTGCAGTGTAGACAAAAAAAAAAAAATGGGTCACGCAGGTCTTGGAAAGGGACCGTTTTTCAAGAAAGACCAACTTGTGTGAGTTTTGCTTAGAAACCCTGACTGAGTTGCCTCCAGCAGCTGGGTACTTGGCAAGGGCTCCTCACAAGTGAAAGCTCTGAAACATGTCTGGAGTAGGGACTTGGGGAGATGAATCTGGCCCAAGGTGAGGGTCTCTTCCTTCACGCTCTCTTCACCCCGTCAATACCGAGCACCAAGGGGCACAGGGATTCAGAGGAGGTTAAATAGCTCTTCTTTACAGAGGGGGAAACCAAGGTCTCCCAGCCAGGAAGCCACAGGGCTGGATGTTACCCCTTGGCCTTCTCATTCAAAGCCATTCCCTCTGGCCACTGCCCAGCATGTCGAGGTGCCCACTGGCTGTTCCGGGAGCCGCTCATGGCAGCAGCTTCGGGGAGAGCCTGGGTTCCCCAGGGCTGGGGTCAGCCCTGCAACTAGACACGCAGGCGGCAGGGGCAGGGAGGCTGGGAGGGAGGGCGCGGCCGGATCCACAGGTTGAAGCCTGTTCCTCGGGGCTTCCGGACTTCGTGCCTTCCCCGCAGCCCCTTCCCCGGCCGCCTCCCTTCCTGGCCTGGTCCTGGGGGTGACCGGTGGGTGGGGAGGGGTATCCGGGCTGCTGTGAAGAGAGTGTCTGCACAGACTGATGGCCTGTCAGCTGGCTGCTGGGACATCCTCAGAGCCTTTGTGTGCAGAGGGGTGGGTGTGGGGTGCTGCAGAAGAGGAGGGGGTGGGGTGGCGAGCAGGGGGTGGGGGGGAGTGGGGTATCTCTGTGGCCTGCTGTCCAGTCCTGGGCCTCTGTTACCCCATCAGTGCAATGGGTCTGTCCAGCTTGGACATGCTGTCATCTCTGTAAACCTCTTTGGGGTTGCAAAGAGTCCGACAGGTCTTAGCGACTGAACAACAACAGTGTAAAGCTGAGCTGATGAGAGCATTTGGATCTGAAATTCTGGAGGCCCTGGGGTTCTCCTGATGGACGGGGGCTGAGTCCCAGTGCTGTCTGAAGGAGGCAATAAGGCCTGGACAGGTGAACCCCTCCAAGCTACAGGGCCTGTCCAGACGGCAAGCACTGCCCTCTCTCTGGTCTGTGCAGGGGAAGTGAAGCTGATGAAAGGGCCGTCAGGGAGGGCAGAAGTTGTCATCTGTCCTGAAAGAAACAGCACCTGCCCCATGCTTGAGTCACACACACACACACACACACACACACACACAATCCTTCTGGGTCATGGCTCCAGAGGGCCCACATCCACAAACAGACACACACCCAGAGTCACACAGACCCGCACCTACAGCCTCCCCTCAGCCACACGGCCACACTCAGCCTCTGTCCCTTAGCCTCGGCGGGCAGCCACACTCAGCTCCGTGATCTCACAGCTCTGCGATCTCACAGGGAACCAAGCAACCACACACACACACACACACACACACACACACGCATGTATGATCACAGCCCGCCGCACTCAGCAGGTGTATCTGCAGATGGACGGGTGCACACACACTCACATACACACACTCATACACGAATAGACAACCACACAGGCGCAGAGCTGACTTGCACAGTCTCGGGTGACCCGGGGGGTGGCCAGCTCCTTGGAGAACCACTCTTCACAGACACACACAACGCGACAGGAGCCTGCTCTGGGTGGGGCCTGGGACGATGAGGAGCCCTCTGTGGGACCCAGATCCCCTCTTTTAAAAAAGGAGCTCCGTGGCCCCTCCCCCATTCTCCGGCACCCCCAGCCCCAGCATCCAAAGCACCGGGCATCCTTTCTCTCAGCGGATACCCGTCTTGCTGAGCGAGGGGGTACAGTTAGCGCCTCCCCCAGGGGAGCAAGCAGAGGCTACGAGGAGGAGGAGCCCGACGGTCCAAGGTCAAAGCCAGGAGATAGCAGAAGCGCGATTCGAACCCGCGGCTCTGGGCTCCCCAAGCCCGCGCTCTCCTCCGCCGCCCGCTCCTCAATCCGCTCGGCCCGGGGCCCTGCCGCGGGCTCCGTGTCCCCCCAACCCCAGCACCCAAGGGCCGCCGGGCCCAAAGCCACGCAGCGCCGCTCGAGGGGGCGCGCGTGGGAGCGCGCGCGGGGGCCCGCGCCTCCGGCCAAGATGTTCCCTCTCGGCGTGATTGACAGGCTCGAGTGCCGAGAAACAAAATTGTTTATGCGCTAATGAATAAGGCCCTGATTGCAAGATCCTGTTTGGAAAATTATAGTGCGGCGGCGGCGGCGGCGGCCACGGCGGCCCAATTACAGCCCGCGCTGCATATTCATTTCGTGTCTCCTTTGCATCGAGATGAACGGGCGGCCCCGCGCCCTGCAAAGGCAGCGCCAAATTTAGTCCCAGGTTCCGCACTCCTCCGCGCCATTGTCTGCCCCGACCACCTGCCTCCTGCCGGCCTGATTGCCGGCCACGCGCCCGCCCCGGAGGCGCGAGGAGGGAGGCCCAGAAAGTTCGCCCAGCCACCCCCAGCCTCGCACCCCTCTCTTCGTCCTCTCTCCTGCGTTCCTCGCCCTCCCCATCTCTCACTCTCTCCTTTTCTCCCTTCCTGTCTATTCTCTCCCCCGGATGCTCTGCCTCTTTCCTCTCTTCCTTCTCTGCCTGTCCGACACATATTCTTGGATTCTAAGTCTCTAACTCTGTGTCTGCGAATCTCATGGACTCTTTTCAGCCCTGTCGCCCCTCCCCCTTCAGTTGCAGAAATTCCCTGGGTTCCTGGGTCCTTAGGAACAATGGAGGCCCTGGAGGTAGGAGGAGCAGCCCACCCGGCCTTGGCTTTGAGGATGGGGTGGCTTGGCCCACCCCAAACCAGGTGCCTGAGGATAGGTACCTCCTGTGCTGTATCTTCGATCTCCCCGGAACATCACCTGCACACAACCCGCAGTGAGGGCACCTGGCCTGGTCAGGCTCTGCACTCACACCTCAGTGCTGCCTTCCTGTCCGACTCTTTGCGACCCTAGGGACTGTAGGCCGCCAGGCTCCTCTGTCCCTGACTTTCTCTAGGTGAGAATACTGGAGTGGGTTGCCATGCTCTCCTCCAGGGAGTCTTCCTGACCCAGGGATGGAATGGAGGCCTCCTGCATTGCAGGAAGATTCTTTACCATCTGAGCCACCAGGCAAGCCCCAGTGCCTTTGCATATGCTGCTCTCTTGCTTGCTCTCCCTCTTGTCCTCCAAGAGTCATCTCAAGTATGGTCATAAGAAGCCTCCTTCTTATCACCATAGGCAACAGGACAGCTCCCTCCCCCAGGCACCCTCATTTCCAGGCCTGTCCCTCTGTTATAGCCGTGGGAAGAGTTACACCTGCATCCTTCTCTGGGGGCTTGACCTCTGCGGCCTGGGGACAAGGGTTGAGGCTTCCTGGTGCCCTAGTGGGTAGCTCAGGGCTGACACTGACCAGACTAACACATCTTTTCTGTAATATGGGTGTATAGTGGGCAAATGTAGGGTGTCAGTGGGCAAATGTAGAGGCTGGGAGGGAGGGCCTGGGGGCTCCAAGCCCACGTGGACCCCACAGGTCACGATCTGCTCTGTCTCAAAGCCCTGGACCTCCAGTCAGCATCAGGCCTGTTTACCCCTTCTCACTGACTAGGGTCATTGCCCCAGTCTGATAAGTGCCTGAGGCTCAGGTGTGGCAGCGAGTCTCGTGATGATGGTGACGGTGGCAGGGGTCTTTGCAGAGGGTGAGGACTGCGTGGGGTGAGGCTGTGCTCCCCATGTCTGTTCCTGGGGTTCCTAGTGACCAACATACTCTTTGATGAGGTGGGAACTGGGGGACTAAGATGTGAGCAAAAATGGACAACCGCATACAAACTGGCCTGGATAAATAATCTCATTGAAGATGCACAAAGTAACACACACACACACACACACACACACACACACACACACTCCCTGAAAAACCTACACCATTTGAGACACAAAGACAGACTGGTCCCAGGGGCTGTGTGTGGGGCAGCACTGCCCTCTGGTGGCCTTTACGATCACGTCTCTGTAAGACCCAGACTGACTTTCTAGAGGCACAGCCGAGCTGTTATGGGGGTCACCCAGACCCAAGGAACTGGGACTCCCAGGGAGGAAGAAGCATTTAAATGCCCCTGAGGGTGAGGGGTTTATTCAGCTCCAGTTCCCTGCTCCTGTCCCCATGTACTCCAGGAGCAGAGCTTGCTAACACAGGACCTATCCAGCAAGGTGAAGAGTAAGGGAGCTCCCCATCATGGGAGGTGTACAAGCTGAGCTAGAGCCCCCAGAAGATTGGTGACCCGATGGCGGCCTTAAGTGGCAGAATGGACAACTTTGGAAGTCATCACCAGCTTGGGATGATATGTCCAGGCTTTTCCCACCCCCACCCAGTCCAGACACCCTCCTGTTCCAGTTATTCAGTAGCTATTAAACTTTGAGAACCCCTCAGCACCCAGAGCAGCAATGTGAGATCATGGATGACTGGGGATGAGGTCACAGGGGTGGCAAGACCACATCTTGGGGAGCTTCAAGGCCAGTTTTGAGAGCATTAGAGGTATCAGTGCTTTGTTTGGGGGCACCAGGGATCCAGGGACAGGCTCAGACAAGGAAGCAACATGATCAGATGGGCATGTGAGAACCAGCTAATGAGACGAAGCTGGGGTGGGAGAGCCAGCTGGTAGGCACAGTGGTGGCCTGGACCAGGGCAGGGGCAGCTGTGGGGTGGTGAGAAGGATGAAGCTGCCAGAGCTGATGAGGAGATTGAGCCAGCAGGTTTTGGTGAGGGATTGGCTGTGGTGGGAGGGAACCGGAGGAAGTGAGCATGATGGTGGAATCACCTTGGGGGATATCAGCACTGGTTGAGGGGTTGGGGGAGAGACGATGAGAATGGTTTGGATCTGGTGAGCCTGAGAGCCTGGGGACATTTAAGTGAGAAGCCCGGGAGGCAGTTGGAATCTGCCACGTCTGGTGACATCCTGGGAGCTGGAAGGTTGTTGACAGGTGGTTGAAAGTAACAAATAGATGAGGTCACTCAGATGGGGCCTTCGTCCTATCTCCATTAGTCAAAAAGAAGGATGCTAAATTGTAAAACATAGCACTTACAGGTATTATAAAATTTTCATCATCACCAAATGGATGCGTTCACAGAAACAGACATTTTCCTCCTGGTCTTCCTTTTGGGGGCTGCTGGTCTGCTGGCACCCTGAGGCTGTCTACCTACCTGCCTGTCTTCTGGGTGGTCCAGCTCCAAGTCCAGGTAAGAGATGGGAGGTCAGAGGCTCAGGGACAGAGGGGAGCAAGAGTCCCCCCCCCCCCAATCCAAGAGGGAACAGTTGGGGAGGTGGGAAGAAAACCAGGAGAGCCTCTCTCCATCAGGGCCAAGGAGACAGAATTCAAGAAAGAGTGTGTGATCAGAGGAGGCGAAGAGGTGAGGACTGAGGACGTGCCCCAGACGTGGCAATGGGGCTTTCACATGGGCTCTGTTGCAATCCCTCACTCAGCAACAAGGCCCCCTCTAGGGGGTCCCTACCCAAGGGAGCCAGCCTGGCATGGGGAAACAGGGGTGCTCTTTGACCTCAAGTCTCCTCCAGACTGAGAAACAGGGTGTAGATGGTGTCCCAGGGTGGGGTTTGATGGGAGCTGCCCTGGGAGGGAGAAAAGTAGACCAATAAATCGGTGGGCCCATTGCAGGCGCGGAGCTGAGCGGCTGAGCAACTGGCTGCAGTCCCTCTTCTGACCGCGAGGGGGCAGCATGAGAACAGGTCACTCCTTGGCCCAGCGTTCGGCATTAAGGACTGTATTTCCCAGATCCTGCAGGGCGATCTGGAGCTCCCCGGGTCTCGGTTTCTTTCCCTGCAAAATGGGGCAGTTGGGCATTATTGGAATGTGAACAGGGATGCAGAGTGCCAAGCCACAAGTGTGCAAATAGGCAGGAGCGTGGGCTTCCTGTCTCAATGCATGAGCAGGTCACTATGTCAGTGCTTAGCTGGGGTCAAGGAGCTGACCTCAGGGGCCACGGCCAGTCAGGCCTGAGTCAGTAGGATGCTACCCACCCACCCTGCTCATCTGCCCACTAGCTACTGTCACCCGCGCCTCAGTCTTCTGCATCTGCTGCTGTGCCCGCTAGACAGGAGAGAGGCAGGTGCTGGGAGAGGCTCAGGTGGGAGGAGGGTTGTGAACTCCATGCTCTTCAGACCGGAAGTACCTCCTTATCCCTATGCCTATACACCACCCACCTGTGGGCAGCCTCCCAGCTGCACCTACACACCTGCCTTGAGTACCTTGAGGCAGTTGGAGCCAACAGCTTGCCTGGGCCCTCCAGGATCTGGAACCCCCTGGAGCCTGGGAGCAGTGCTGGTCTTGTTGGTGATGGTGATGCTGGAGTTGTGTGTGTTTGAACATCCATGGCATGTCTCTGGTCCGGTCTGCCACGTGCAGTGGGTGCTGGTGAGGGCTGGCAGGCTCCGTACAGATAGAATAGACTGTGTACACCGATGTGGGGGCAGGCCTCAGGAGCACAGCCCTTTAGGCTGAGACAAGTGTAAACAGCGGGGCTACAGGAGTGCAGACACACACACACAGGCCTAGATCAGCAAACACGAAACTGTGGACATTGGTAGGTCTGTATAGGCCTAGGGGAGGGAGCATCATCTTTTTCTTGGAAGCCATGATGATGGAGGGTGTCTTGAGGAACATCTTGGGTGATATAGTCAAACATCTCCAGGTCCAGGGAGTCGTGGCACACATAGAAAATTCCGGAGAATGGGAAGATGCAAAGCATGAGCTACACCTGGCAGCCATCAGGCCAATCAGGAGCTGAGCCCAAGCAGGTCAGGGGCTGAGGCTGAGCTGAGGGGTCTCCAGACCTGTGGATGGGATCGTGCAGCCTTAGGGCCGAGCTCTCATCCTTTGGCAGCTCTGGCCTCTACTGAGAGATGGGAGATGTGGGAAGGGCCAGCCCATGCCCTGGGCTAAGAGTTGTGAGGTCTCAGCCTCCCATGCAGGAAATGAACAGACCCAGGCCCAGCGCAGAGAGGGCAGGATCATTAGGGGGTACCTGAGTTCTCCATGGGAATGGGGGCTCCTCGGGACACGCGGGCAGCTGTGACCTTCTGGGAAGCTGGCCAGCCCTGCCCTGCACACGGTCCTTGACCAGAGCCAAGACTGGCTGTGGCCTTGGCCTCCAAAGGTAAAAAGACTCCAGCCAGATCCTGACCACACCGAATTCTAGGAGGGAAGAAATCCAGGCAAAAGGTCAGAAGCCCCCACCGCCCGGTTCCAAGAAGGGGGCTAAGCCAGCTGTGGCCGGGGTCCTTGGAATGTCCCCATTTGGAGCTTGGTGCTTTGTAGCCCATTTCTCACTTGATCCCATCAAACCTCATACCAGGCGAGCCTTGGCACTCCCCATTTGGAACATTAGAAATTGAGACAGAATTCACCTACCATAAAACTCAGCATTTTAAAGTACACAATCTGGTGCTTTTTAGTATATTTGCAGGGTTATGCGAGTTCTTTCTGGTTCTGTCTGGTTCCCGAACATTTTCACTACCCCGTAAGAAACCCTGTACCCTTGACAGTCACTCCCCATCCCCCAGCCCTGGGCAATCACTCATCTAACCATCTTGATGGATTTGCCTTTTCAGGACATCGTGCTCTGAGGGAACCATACCCTGTGTCTGGCTTCTTTCAGTTTTCCAGGCTCTGTGCTTCTGTTTATAAAAGGGGAAACTGTGGCCCAGACAGACACAGTGACCATCCAAAGTCACTTGGCAACCAAGAGTCAGGCCCCTAGACAGTGCCCTTTTAAGGGCCTCAGCTTGGGGGTTGTGGTGTGGGGAGCTGCAGGTAATGGAAAATTTCACACCCCATCTGATGGGCACCATAATTCAGCAGTGACTGTTTTTTGCTGCCTTGAGTGAGGGAGAATGTGGAGTCAGCATTGCCTGATACTAACGCTAGCAAACAATGGTAAAAACAATAACAGCTAACATCTTGAATGCTTCTTTTGTGTCTAGAGATTTTTCTTTTTGGGGAGGGGGGCGGGGTGCACTGCATGGCTTGTGGGATCCTAGTTCTCTGACCGGGAATTGAACATGGATCCCAGCAGTGAAAGCACCGAGTCCTAATCACTGAACCGCCAGGGAATTCCTGAGAAGAGTGAAAGTGAAGTCACTCAGTCGTGTCTGACTCTCTGCAACCCCATGGACTGTAGCCTGCCAGACTCCTCCATCCATGGGATTTTCCAGGCAAGAATACTGGAGTGGGTTGCCATTTCCTTCTCCAGGGGATCTTCCCGACCCAGGGATTGACGCTTTACCCTCTGAGCCATCAGGGAAGCCTAGGGAATTCCTAGAGCTGCCCTAAAGAAGAGATATGTAAGCATCTTCTCCTGTAGTCTTCATGACAGTCCCGAGGCAGGCACTATCGTAATCCCCATTATACAGATGAAGAAACCGCGGCACAGGGAGGTTAAGTAATTCAAGGACACACAGCAAGTTAGTGGCGGAGGTGGGATCGGAATCCACACAGTCTAACTTCACAGCACCTGCTCTTATTACGTGTACTGGTGATCTACCTCTTACAATCTTTTCAGAGAAAAGCGGTAAATACAGATTTTAATGTGACATCTCAACATTTTGAAGGATTCTGAATGTTGGTGACTAACCACAGCTGGTTTTCAATACTGTACAGCCTGGAAAGTTTGGTTTAACACAAAGGGAGGGGAGGGCAGGCACGGCTCTGGCCGAGGCAGGGAGAGCCTGTCCCGGGCATCCTGGGTCCAGCCAGTGGCCACGCTGAGGCAGGCTGCCCTGCACCTGGCCATGTGACCCTGGCCCACACCCTGCCCCTCTCTGAGTCTCCACTTGCCCTCAGCAACCTGGAGAGAGAATGTTCTTTCTCACAGGATGAAGAGCGATAACTCAGCACAGACTCGTGACTCAGTAACTCTTAGCTGTCTCAGAATCAACTGGAGATACCGCAGGCCAGTAATAGCATTTACTGAGAGCTCAGACATTCCAGATATAGTGCAACGTTTTCTCCACGCATTACCTGGTTCAGCCTGAAATTTGTCCTGCTGGTTACAAGCCCAGGGTTGCAAGTCAGGCAGCCTTGCTCAGATCTGTCACTTCTTAGCTATACGACCCTGGGTGGGGGGCTGTTACTCAACCTCTGAATGCCTTTATTTCCTTTCCTGTAAGATGGGGAGAATAAAGCCCACCCTTAAGGCTGCAGTGAGGATTCAGTGAATTAAAACCTAAAACTCATAGTAACTTTGAACATATTTAGTGAGCACTTAATGCAAGTTAGCTTTTCTCCTGGACTACTGTTAATTCCCCTGTTACGTATCGGGAAACAGAGGACAAAGGAAATGGAGAGACTTGTCCAGGGCAGACGTTCTCAGCCAGGGGCCGTTTTACTCTTGGGGGACGTCAGTTAGTATTTGGAGACATTCATGGTTGTCACATCTCAGGGGGTGCTACAGGGATGCTGCTAAACACCCTACGAAGCAGAAGACAGTCCCCCCCAACCTGGTCTTATCCATGAGGGTGTGACCTCTGTCCTTACCCAGGTCAGGCCTCCACAGGGGAAGGGTAGGGGGTCCACCATCCATCCCCTGATGGCAAGAAGGTTGAGGCTGAGAGGCTTAGTCTGATTTCAGTTCAGTTCAATTCAGTCATTCAGTTGTATCCGATTCTCTGCAACCCCATGGATTGCAGCATGCCAGGCCTCCCTGTCCATCACCAACTCCCGGAGTTTACTCAAACTCATGTCCACTGAGTCGGTGATGCCATCCAACTACCTCATCCTCTGTCATCCCCTTCTCCTCCTGCCTTCAATCTTTCCCAGCATCAGGGTCTTTGCAAATGAGTCAGTTCTTCCCATCAGGTGGCCAAAGTATTGGAGTTTCAGTTTCAATATCAGTCCTTCCAATGAATATTCAGGACTGATTTCCTTTAGTCTGATGTAGTAACCCCACTAAAAAGTGGCACCATCAGGGTCTGAGCCCAAGCCTGGAGGGAGGGGGGTGGTGCAAGGTGGTGGCCATGACTATCCTGCTCTGCTGCCCCTCGGGGCATCCTGTCTGAGTCCTGGACAAGAGCGGGCTCCAAAACAAGAGGGTCATGCAACCCAAGGTCAGGAACTGCAGGCCCGGGTCCCAGGTTTGAGGCCTCCCGGCCCTACTTTTGCCCCACAGCCCCTGCCCCTTTGAGATGGCCAGCCGGCAGTCACCACCAAGAGGCAAGGCTCACATGATGCATGGGGGAGCCCCACCCTCAGCAACCCTACCCACTCCAGCCTGCACCTCTGACCCTATCATTTGAAGGTTGATGCCCTGCACAAGAGTGGTATTTTGCCCCCAGAGACTTCCCTGGTGGCTCAGAGGGTAAAGCGTCTACCTGCAATGTGGGAGACCTGGGTTCGATCCCTGGGTCAGGAAGATTCCGTGGAGAAGGAAATGGCAACCCAGGCAAGTATTCTTGCCTAGAGAATCCCATGGATGGAGGAGCCTGGTAGGCTATAGTCCATGGGGTCGCGAAGAGTCGGACACGACTGAGCGACTTCACTTTCTTTCTTTCATTGGTACAAGATGTCTGTAGGGTCTCCAAGGACAGTTCTGAAGAGGCTGGGACTGCTACTGGCCAAAGATCAGCCCTTGAGGTCCCTGGCTGGGCAGCTGCCGGGGAGAAGATGTCCTTGTCTCTCGGGGAGTCTGGCTAGGTGCCCCAGGAGGCTGGCCTGAAGCCTCTGTCCTTGGCTGGCTGGCAGGGGTGGGGGGCTGCAGACAGACCCCTGCAGGATCTGGTGGGCTCATCTGCCGGCCTGAGCCGCTTTCCTGCGCGGCCCCAGAAATGAGGAGCTGCTGGGAGGCAGACCAGGAGACGAGGCAGAGGGCTCAAGGTCATGTGGAAGGATGGCCAGGGTTGGCAGAGCACAGAGTCTAGAATGACCCATTTGTTTGCTGAGGAAAGGCCATTGGAGCTGGGCTTTGAGGGCCAAGAAATGGCAGGAAGACCAGTAGAAAATCTGGAAAATGCCAAGACAAGAATGGGAGAGGGGAATAACCTGTCTGGGGAGCCTGGCTTCTCCTGGTGGGAGCCCTCTGTGGCCGCGGAGGATGGGTAGCCTGGGAGGCAGACACTGCAGAAGGTCCTCAGTTCAGAGACCTAGGGATTATCTGAAAGGGGATGAGGACCCAGGGCAAGGGCAGGAAGAGGGGACCTGAGTTCAAGTCCACAGGACTTCATAATCCAACACATGGCTAGTTCACATGGTGTCAGGCACACGGCAGCCGTGTAGGAAGCTGTCTTATCCAGGAGGGCACGGCCTCTGTTCTGATCCAGGCCCGGCCTCCACAGCCTAGGGGTAGAGGGGTGGTCCACCCTCCACCCAACATTAGAGATGCCGCCGGGGCCGGGACATTGGGAGTGGAACACGTTGGACATAGGGGCCATTTTCCAATCCTTAGACTCGGGCAGTTTCTGTCTCTGATGGAACAGGTGACAAAAAGCAAAAGTGGAAACATGAGAAACAGATCCTGTGGCAGAAAAAAGGCAGAAAGAGACATGCAGAGAGACACAGAGCAAGGGAGAGATGTGGACAGGACCGTTGCAAAGCAGGCAGAGACAGGAGACAGACACAAAGAGAGATGTGGAGGGGGTGGGCCATGGGGACACACCCGAGGAGGGGGCGGAGATGGAAATGGGCGGGCAAGGGAAGCCCTGCAGACAGAGGCAGAGCAGCGTGGGCTGGGTTGCATCCCTGGCCCAGCTGAGCTGTGGACCACGCCTAGGATGCTGGCCCCAGCAGGGTCAAGTCAAGACACTGCAGAGGGCCTTTGCTCGTGTCTTGGGGGTGATGGAGGCTGTCCTCTTCTGTCTGTAGTGCTAAGCCAGCCCCGCCCTCTCTCCACACCTCTTCCCCATCAGGGCTGTCTCTCGCCAGGACAGCCCCCCGCTGAGATTTGAAGATGGAGACAGCCATTGAGTTCCCCGTCTCTTCCACTATGCGTGTACTGAGCATGTGTGCGCTAAGTGGCTTCAGCTGTGTTAGACCCTTTGTGACCCTATGGACGGTACCTCGCCAGGCTCTTCTGTCCATGGGATTCTCTAGGCAAGAATGTTGGGGTGGCTTGCCACCCCCTTCTCTCAGGGGATCTTCCCGACCCAGGAATCGAACCCACGTCTCTTGTGTCTCCTATACTGGCTGGTGGATCCTTTACCTAACTAGTGCCACCTGGGAAGCCCCTTTCTGAGCACCTACGGTTTGTGTTGGAGTCCTGGAGAAGACTTGAGAGTCCCTTGGACAGCAAGGAGATCAAACCTGTCAATCCTAAAGGAAATCAACTGTTTGGAAGGACAGACGCTGAAACTGAAGCACCAAAACTTAGGCCACCTGATGTGAAGAGTCGACTCATTAGAAAAGACCCTGATGCTGGGAAAGACTGAAGGCAAAAGGAGGATGAGATAGTTAGATAGCGTCGCCGACTCCATAGACACGAGTTTGAGCAAACTCTGGGAGATAGTGGAGGAGAGAAGAGCTTCGCGGGCTATAGTCCATGGGGTGGAAAGAGTTAGATGTGACTTAGTGACTCAACAAGGACAACTGTTTGCCACCCACGGTGCCATCATTGTCTCCCCAAACCTCTCAACCACTCTGCCAGGTATGTGAGGCTCAGAGGGGTTAGGCTGCTGCCCTGAGGTCACACAGGAAATGTGCCCTGAGAGAAAATTCAGGTCTGTCTGTCTGATGAGCCAAGGATTTTTTTTTTCCCCACTGGCTTCTTCATCCTCCAACTCTGGGGTTTTAAACACCTCTGCCTCAGAATGTGCTTTAGTTTATTTCCGTATTTTTAGGAATTCTTTTTCCTCCCCTTCTCCCACCTTTGGTTAGAAAGGGAGGGAGCGTGGAGGGGTCAGAGGTGGGTTCAGAAGGGTCTCCTCTGCCTCCCAAGTTTCATCTGGACCCTTTCCTTGAAGCCTGGCCTCTCCCCAGGCACCCTCCTCCCTCCCTGCAATCCCCTGGCCTCTTAGGAAGCTGGAGGAACAATTGCTAATCAGTTTCCGAGAGCTCCAATGGGGGGCGGGAATAAACGGAGGAGCCACATGCACTGGATTGCACTGGATCGCTGAGAGCTGGTCCCCTCCCCACAGGTAGTCCTAACCCTGGCGCCTCGCTCCCCTTCTCAATTCCAGTTTTTCCTCCTTCTGCCCAGTTCTCTCTGGTCTCTTCAGGGTTCGTCCTCGACTTGATGAAGCCACAGGGGTTGAGAGAGGCTCCCCTTCCTTCACTCACCTCCCCAGGATGAGGCCCTCAAAGTGCTCATCACACTTACATCTCCCAGCCTTTGCACACCTTACCCTCCATGGACAGCCCTCCTCTGGCTGGCAAACTCCTACCCATCTTCTAAGATCTAGCTTACGCGTCACCTCCTCTAGGAAGCCCTCCTAGGCCTAGGGCCTGGCCAGGTGGGCAGTCAGTGCTGCTGCGTGATACCTGGGAAGAGCACGGGAAGCGGAGTCCAGTGGGTCTGGTCGTGGCTCTGATTCGTGCGGAGGTGAATACTGACCTGAGCTGCCTCTCGGCCTGCCTTTTTGTCTCCTAGTCCTCCTCCTCCACGTCTCAGCTTCTCTGTTGCCTGCTTGTGCAGACTTCTCTGACCCCTCTGTGCTAAGAATGACTCCCTCAGTGTCCCTGGGCTCCTCTCAGGGCAGGGGCCCTGCCTGCCTGGTAGCCACTATGTCCACATGCTTGTTGCACGACGCCCTCCTGCCTTCACCATGACGTGAACGAATGAATGATTCATGAGGACCTCGGGATGCTCGTCTGTAGGAGAGAGAGAGGAGTTCTGCCCTCCTGGGACAGCTGTGAGCATTGGCTCAGTTCAAAGTTTGCTTTTCCCTGGCTCTCAGTACTCAGCTCTACTATGATTGTAAATATCGACTGGGGGGAATCCATTTCCCCCGAGGCTGTTCTAAGGGGATTCCAGCAGGCCCAGCACCTGAAGGCTGCCTCGGAGAAACCCGAGCGCTGGGGGGAGGATGTGAGGGGGCTGGCAGTGCTCCCCAACCCTTTTGGCACAAGGAACCGGTTTCAGGAAAGACAATTTTTCCATGGATGGGTAGGGGAGGGATGGCTTCGGGATGATTCAAGTGTATTACATGTACTGTGCACTTAATTTTATTGTTATTCCATCAGCTCCGCCTCAGATCATCAGGCATCAGATCCTGTGGGTTGGGGACCCCTGTGCTGAAGGATTGATAGAGTCAGACTGGGGGTACAGGCCCCAGAGCCAGACTGATAACTCTCCCCTCACGGCCCCACATGCCAGATGGAGCCCCAAGTCACAGCTGCCGATGAAGCAAGAGTGGGGTGGAGGGGGCCGTGTGGGGCCAGCAGAAGGGCTGGACGGGGGCCTGTACTCGCTGGTAGAGCAGCCAGTGTGCCCTGCCCCGGGCATCACGCAGAGCCCCTCTGTCTCTCTCCTGTGTTCTGTCTCCCCAGCTAGCCTGTGAGCCGCAGAGCAGACTTAAGGAAAGAGAACGGAGACTTTGGGGAGGCCTATTCAACTCCAGGCTGGGGAGAATCTTATAGAGCCAGGAAGGAGGGGAGAGGGAGCCAGGGTTGGGGGGAGGCTGAGAGCAGAGGAGGGAAGCCCCCTCCCCGCTGACTGCGACAGACAGAGGCAGCCTGGGGCGCATCCCAGTCTGCCGGGGTCCAGCCTCAGCAGGATCCAGGGGGTACCCTCAGGATGAATGACGTCGGAGAGAGAAGACACGTGAGACCCGCCTTGATAGGGCCAAGTCTGCGAGGGAGAGAGAGAGAGAGAGAGTGACCAGATGGGGGTGCAGCAGAGTCTGGCAAATCTTTATTTTTTACCGTAGCTTTTATATTCTAAGTTAGTACATTTTTAAGGGGAAGATAGTTTAATATTACATCAGCTTGTCCTACATGAAACCAGGGTGTTTTCTGCATACTTCTTTGTTTATGAGAGTCTTGTACATTATTTTCTGGCCTTGGGGCCTATTGACATCTTATGACCTAGGTGAATGCAAAACTGTTTTCCTGTAATCTATTCTTTAATGAACACAAAGGTCAGTCCTTTTGCAGAAGTTATCAGTAAAATTTATCTAAAAGGTTTACCACCCAAAGACTCTGCAGCTCCGGTGAGGCAGCCCCTGTTTAGCATTCCTGGTTAAAATTAACAATTCTAAACTCTTATTTTTCTAAATCTTTAACTATAACCACTTTTAGAATAATATTTTTGTGTTCTCTAATAGGGCTTCCTCACCCCCGAAGGGCTCTGTGCCTATTAGGGCCTTTTGTGTGATCAGGTTCTTTATGCTGTTTATGATTAAGGTGTCTTTAGCAGTCATGTGCATTAGCATGCATTTGCCAAGCAGGCTAGAATGCCAGCAAAGGGGTCTAAATTGAAACACTCCTTTCATCCTGGATAATCTTATAGGATACCGCCGTCTGGGGGACATATTGATTAAAGTTCTAAGTTGATTCTGTTTGGAGAGAGATCGGGGAAAGCCTTCTGCCTGTGTCACAGAAATTAGGGAGTAGTCTAATACAGCAAGCATCAGAGAGACAGAGATCATCTTTAAGGTGAGCGCCGGGGCAGCTTTTTGAAATCCCTGAGGTCCTGACCTGCCTTGCCTGTCAGGTCTTCTCCTCATGACCTTGTCATGGGTGGGATCTTGTATGCTGGCTCCCAGCACCAGTCAGCTCTGCATCACTGGCCCCAGTCTTGAGGTCCACGGACCCAGCTGAGTCAGGTACCACCCCACAGGGTCCCCATACCTGATAAGCCTTCTCTCTTTCTCCTGTGGAGGAGGGCGGGGGGCTGAGTCCAGTGGGACAGAAGGAAGAAGGGCTTGGCTGGAGGACTCCAGTTCACACCACTTCCCAGAGATCACACTCCAGGTCTCCTGGGACGCCTCCACCCACCCTTCAAGGCTGAGCTTCAAGGCTGCTACCTCCAGGAAGCCCACCCTGCCCACCCATCCTCTTCTCTCTCTCCTTCCATCAAGTCAGAAGCCTGGGCCCTCATCTCCTCTTCTACCTGATCTCAGGTTTATTCCAGGAGGGGCAGCTTCCCCTGCAGAGGCTGTGAACCCCTGAGAGCAGACCCCTGTCTGAGTCACAGCAACAGGTGATGTGTTTGAGTGCCTCCCACGGCCCCAGTGCCATGAGAACAAGGGCACCCACTCTGCGTCTCTGGATCTCCCCCTCTGGCCTTGTGAAATGGGCAGTGAGGCCATCCCCGCTTTGCCAATAGGAAAACTAAGCTACTTACCCGACAGGTGTCTCAGAGCTAGGCACGGGAGCAGCAAGAATCTTACCTGCCTCACCCTCCAAAATTAAGGCGTGAGTATTCAGAGTTTATAAATGACCTTATAACAAAGTTGCTTAAAATAATGGAAATTGACTGTTTTTCCTGGTCAGAGAACTGACTGAGCTCTGCTGGGATGTTCTTCTGCTCCATGCAGTGTAGCTGAGGACCCTCAGTGGCTGCATTTGGCTGGGAGCCCGGCTGGGGCTTCTCACCCTTGAGGGTCTCTACACATGACCTCTCATCACTCTGCAGTCTTGCCTGAGCACCTTTACAGCGTGGTGCTGGCGTCCATCAGGGGCCATGCCAAGGAGACTAGTTCTAGTGTGGAAGACGCTCTTGGACGTTTGCTCGCATCATCCTTCCTGATGTTTCATTGGCCAGAGTAAGCCATATGTCCGTTACTTGATCTGTTCATTGGGATCACCTGTGTAACTGTCCACCACGGTCGTGTCTCCTTTTGTAGAAATGGCACTAGCTACCACTGTGGATCCTCTCTACCTGTCAGGTCAAGGCAAGCTGAGTTCGTCAAAAGCAGTTTGAAGTGACTTCTGATCCCCTTGCTCTGAACCTAAGACCCAGCCAGAATTGGGACCTGTCTGATGAATGGAATCTGCAGGTGGAACTGTCAAGGAGACACCCAACTCCAACCTCTGTGTGGAGCATCCATGTTACCCCTGGGAGCCTGGGCCTTTGAGAAAAAGACCCCTCCTGAGGGACACCTGTTGCTAAATCAGTGGATGATGGAGTGGTACCTTTTCTTTCCTACCAGGAGTGTAACAGCAGGGGTTTCCCCTCAATGGAGGGCTTTGCTGCTTGGAGAAGGCAGGTGAGAAGAATCTCCCCCTTTTTCCCCACTCCCCATTTGTCCCTTCCTCTTTCTCTTTCCCCATTTCTGATTCAGGAATTTAGGCTAAATGACCTTTAAGATGTTTATTCTTCCATCAGCATCCCTTTGGGACCAGGTTAGGCTTTATTTACTGAATGCCTAGTAGGTAGCAATGGCAACCCACTCCAGTACTCTTGCCTGGAAAATCCCATGGACCGAGGAGCCTGGTAGGCTACAGTCCATGCAGTCGCAAAGAGTCAGACGCGACCGAGCGACTTCACTTAGCAGGTACCTGGGCACTTTATCTGCTCTCTCCCTAGAAGCTCCCTGGATTTCATAGATTGTCCTTTGAGGCTTGGTTCCTGGTCCCTCTCTGAGGTGCATGGTGGTTGTCAGCAGACAGTTCACTGGACATCTCTGGTTTCCCCCCTTAGCATGTGGGAGCCTGCCTATCTTCCCTTGCTCTCATGTTATGCTTACTCTGGTCAAATCTGCATGAGCAGGGCTGCCATGCGTCGCTTCCAAGTGAGGCTTTACAAGTCAATGTGTAAGTCCCCACATTGCCTTTCTTCCCATCTGTAGTGGTCATAGAAGCAACATGTTGAAATGGAGCTTCTGATAGACTATGATCTGGAGTGATTATTAGGTCCAGAGCCCCTGCCCTGGATATGTGGTGAAGTGGGAAATGGACTTTTCTGTTAGGTCACTGAGATTTGGGAAATGTCTGTCACTGCAGCTTAATATAAAGCCTCTGCTGACTGATATACACACTGGGGTTCAATACAAGAGACCATAGGGCTGCTGGAACCACCTAACTAGTTCTCATAACCAACCTTTCAGAAAAATGGCAAGCTCTTTCAAAATCCATTTGATAAATTCCACAGAAGTCAATATGGGTCTTGGTGGCTAATTGGTTATGGAGGCGTATGGGAAATGAAGGAGCCAGTCTCCAAAACCAGAAGGCAATTCCCTCCCTTAATTCACCCCTGAACCAACCAGGAGGAGGATTTCTTCCATTCCAAGCCACTGGGAATATTAGGGATTTATTTTCCCCCTCCCTCTCTTCCTCTCTCTCTTTCCTATCTTCCTCCTTCCCTTCTTTTCCCCTCCTCTCTTTCCTTCCTTTCTTCCTTTTTTAAGCACTGCTTTCCAAAGTTGTGTTAAGCTAGAACTGTTGTTAGTGCGTTCTTCCCCTAGTACAACTCCACTGAAACATTTCAGCAGGCCCCACTTTCTGACCTGGGGAGCCACCTCTCTTGATTGCATACCGATGATTGCTTTATAAAATATTTTTAAACCCTGACAGCTCTCCAGTAGTGAAGCCTGTTGTTAGAAGAGTGCAGTGGCTTTCAACTTCTCTTGACCTTTAAGGAAAAGTATTTTGAAATGTGTTGTTTATTCTCTGTCTCCACCAAGCATGTGGAGAATGCAAGGTGGCATCATGTTGTCACTTACATTTTTTCTGGCTTAGAGCTTCACAGACCTGGCCATGATTCTATTACCTGCAGGTAGAGGGCTGTGCATCTCCTCGTCTCCAAGGGCTGGTATGAGAGTCCAGCCAGGGAAGTAGGAAATCCACCTCTAGGCTTACTGCTGATGGCCCAGATGCATGGTGCATGGAGCCGGGAGCTCAAGACCCAGCATTTCCACGCCATCTTCTTCACCAGTTTATTAAAATGTCATCCTTTTTATGAGCATCCTGGCCAACTTCATCACTTGGCATGAGGCAAAAAGGAGCCCAGAGGGCACAAGGCCAGGCCAGGGCCTCTCAGTGGGTTCGGACCTACCTGGAGGTGATCGCACAAAGACAGGTGGAATGGAAAGAGCTTGGGCTTAGCCCTGGTCACACTGAACTTTGGACTTCAGTTCTGTTACTTAGTCAATGACTTCCTCTTGGTCAGCTTCAGCTCCCTCACCCCTAAAATGGGAGCTATAATGATCATCAACATTCATAGGCCACTAAATGCAAGTTCTCTATTTCAGCTCACTTTTTACAACAGCGCTCTGAGATAATTACTATTATCATCAGCCCAATTTTCAGATGAGGGAAGTGAAGGACCGAGGAGTCATAAGATTTGCCTGAGGTCACAAGGAACAAACTCCAACCCAGTCATGTCGGGGAACACGGTACTTTCCTCCCTGGAGAGTTGCTTGGGAGGATTAAAGTGCTAGAATACACAAGAGGGCTTGATATGCAGGTGTGCTCAGTGAAGATGGCTATTGTTGTCATTCAAAAAGAAACCACCTATTCTAGAAGCAGTTAACCCAGAACTGCACACGAAGCCTTGTGCCCACTCGTTAGGATTGCTCACTCCCCCTTCCAGGAACTCGGGTGCTCCCAAGTGCTCTATCACACCTTGTCTAGGAGGAGGTGGAGACTTTGGATCTGAGCCTTAGGAATAAACACCTCACTTAGCAGACAGGAAGCCGTTGGGAGGATGCACCAGGCAGAGCTAGCAACACTGGCAAAAGCCTAGAGGTGCAAAAGTGTGTGTTTGCAAGTAGAGGCCGGCCGGGGTGGGGGTGGAGGGGTGGTGGTGATGGGGGTGCTGTTGGATTTGATTCAGATGCTTGTTGCTAGGGGATCTTCTCTGCCCCTCTTCCTCCTTCAGCCTCTTCAAAAACCGGACCTCAGGCGCCACCTGGTGGCAGCCTCAGATACCAACAGGGCAGAAACCACCAATGGGAGAAAATGCTACTCACACTTCTGTCCCCTGAACTATCCCTTCCTGCCTCTCTCCTCGGAAATGGACTTGCTATAAAAGCGATAGAACAATCATCAAGGAATTTTTATTTAAGGATTACATTTTCCAGTTATCACAACAAAGCATGGTCATTGTAGAAATATATTTTCCCAAATATACAAAAGTTTAATCAAGAGGGAAATAGTTCCCCTTAGTTCTATTGCTCAGAGTAACCACTATTAAGACACTGACATCTTTTTTTAAAATTTGTTATCCAAACTTTTTATTGAAATATACATAACCTACAGAAAAGCCCAACTCATACAAGTTGATGAATTATAACACAAAGTGAAAATATCAGTGAGACCATCACTAGGTCCAGAAATAGAGCAATACCAGAATCGTAGAAGTCTCTTTTTGTCCCTTTCCAACCACATCCACCAACCTCCTTCCCAACTGTAGCAACTAAGCTGACTTTCAATATCACAAAGTTCTGGAAATTTATGTAAAAATAAAAATACTGCTTTATGGCCAGCTTCTTTTGCCAAAGGATGTGCTGGTGTTGTCAGTCTTTTCCACTCACGTATCGTGGCTCAAATGATCAATTCCCTGCTGCTGCATGAAGTGTCTCAATTCTTTATGTTCATTGGATATTCTTCTATTTGGATATCTTCTTTTGTGAATGACTATCTGTGTCTTTTCCCATTTTTGATCATCTCTTTGTTATATAAAGAATTCTTTATATTTTCAAGATACAAGTCTTGTGGATTTTATATATATTGACTAAGATACTGACACCTTTGAATCCAGAGATTTTTCTCTGCATGTAATTTTCATGTAATCCACATACACTGAGGATTAGTGTGTGTGTGTGTATGTGTGTGTGTGTGTGCATGCACTGTGAGCTAAGTTGCTTCAGTTGTGTCTCTTTGTGACCCTGTGGACCATAGCCCACTAGGCTCCTCTGTCCATGGGACTCTCCAGGGAAGAATACTGGAGTGGGTTGCCATGCCCTCCTCCAGGGGATCGTCTCAACCCAGGGATCGAACCTGCATTTCTTATGTCTCCTGCATTGACAGGCAGGTTCTTTACCACTAGCACAACCTGGGAAGCATATATATTAGGTATAAATACATATACATATATATGGGGCAGTTATGTTTAAACATATGTGGCTTATGTTTTGTGAACAAAGGCTTGGTGTGGGGGTTAGTGTGGGTTTGGGAGCTGGGTGTAAGTATCAGATAATCCTGAGTTTGAATCGTATCTTTGCCTTTACGAGCTGTGTGACTTAGGCAAATAACTTCTCTGGGCAGCAATTTCCTTCACCATCTGTAAAATATGCTGAATAAGGGGACTTATCCCAGGGCTGCTGTGAAGCTTAAATGACACAACATATGCAAAATGCTTAGTACAGGTGCTCAGGCCAGAGAGGTGTCTCACTGATACTAGGTTACCATGGAAAACTTAGCCTGCCTTTCTGATTCATAGCAGAAACCTCTAGAAATGGGAGGAATTTCTGGAACCAGGGGTAGGAAGAGCCTCCAGGTGGATAGAGTTTGCCAAAACTGAGAGGAAAATTTCAACCAAGATCTCATGACTCCAGCATCACAGCTGTTCTCACTTGTCTCTAGCTTCTTGCGGGCCCTGTTTACTCGGAACAGTCTTTAAGCATTGTGATTACCAGGCTTGCACCAGGTTGCTTGATGTTACATCACCAGGATAATGTTTATCCTATATGGCTAAACCTGTGGTTGACATTTGCCATAATTTACCTAAGTATTTTCTTATCGTCAAATGTCTTAGCGGTTTTTCTTTCATTCATTCGTTTGGCTCATTCATTCATTAGTTCATTCATTCATTAATCAATCAAAAAAATAGTTGTTGAATGCCTACTGTCTGCCAGGCACTGACTGGGTGCTGGGATATGGTAAACGAGGGCAGGACACCCTTACCTGTGGCACTGGGACTCTGGTCAGTGAGACAGTCCATCATAAGTAAACAAACAAATAAAACTCTGACTCTAAGACGTGGTGAGTGTGTGAAGGAAAGAGGGGTATTTCTTGATGTATTCGTGTGTTTGGGGAGGTATTTCTGGTCCCCGAGTCTCCGCTGCTCTTTTCTCCTCAGCAGCCATAACTGAAGCTTCTCTGTGAGGGGACCCCAAAGGGCTTGGATTTTCAACCAACACATTTTAGAATTTCCTGAGAAGTCAGAGGTCACCACAGCATTCAGAGCCCTGCCTGGGAGCTCTAATGGGATTTGCCTCTAAGACTTGTGTCTCCACAATTCTAGTCTATTCCCTGGCCCCCTGAAAAGGCTTATGACTTTGGTTGCTATTCAGTCACTCAGTCGTGTCTGACTCTTTGCAACCCCATGGACTGCAGCATGCCAGGCTTCCCTGTCCATCACTAACTCCCAGAGCTTGCTCAAACTCATCTCCAATGAGTCGGTGATGCCATCCTCTGTCTTCCCCTGTTCCTCCTGCCTTCAATCTTTCTCAGCATCAGGGTCTTTTCCAATGAGTCAGTTCTTTGCATGAGGTGGCCAAAATACTGGAGCTTCAAGCTTCAGCATCAGTCCTTCCACTGAATATTAAGGGTTGATTTCCTTTAGGATCCACCAGTTTGATCTCCTTGCAGTCCAGGGGACTCTCACGAGTTTTCTCCAGCACCATAATTTGAAAGCATCAATTATCCCCTCTCCCCACTTTTTTTTTTACAGGATTAATAAATTTTATTTTTTCTTCCAGTTTTATTGTGATATAATTGACATAAGCAGTGTGTAAGTTTGTGTACAACATAATGATCTGATTTACATATATCACAAAGTGATGAGCACAATAATTTACTGAACATCCATCATCCCAGATAGGTACAAAATTAAAGGAACAAAAAAATGTTTTCTTGTGATGAGAACTCAGGATTTACTCTAACAATGTTTATATATAGCATACAATGGTGTTAATTCTATTTAACATGTAATAGGCTACATTCCTAGTACTTATCTACCTTATGACTGGAAGTTTGTACCTTTGACTGCCTTAATCCAGCCTTCCCTCCCCCAAACCCTTTGCCTCCCCAACTCTGTGTTCTGTGCTTAGCGCTCAGTCCTGTCTGACTCTTTGCTACGCCATGGACTGTAGCCTGCCAGGCTCCTCTGTCCATGTGGTAACCACACATCTGTCCTCTTTTCCTCCGAATTTGTTTTTGAAGAATAATTGAGTTACAATTCTATGTTAGTTCCTGGTACACAACACAGTGATTTGATATTTCTATACATTTCAAGCTGATCACCATAACCATTCCCTTCTTAAATTCACTTGTCCTGCACCTTTACCCAGCTCCCTCTCAGTACAGGGCCTCCATTAGCCCTGGGAGCCTTTGAACCCATCAGCAAAGGTGCCCCTTTCTGTGGAACAAAGCCTCAATGGGTGAGGCTTGGTGGGCAGAGAGCAAGTTGGATTTCAACCCCCTTGAGGCCCTCTGGGTGATCTGCATGACTGTACACAGCTGCCATGTCCAGAGCCTCTGGAATGACTACCCCCACCTGCTTTCTTTTTATTTATGTATGTATTTATTTGACTCTGGGTCTTAGTTGTGGTGTGCAGGAGTTTTGATCTTTGTTATGGCCTGTGGGATCTTTAGTTGCAGCATGTGGAATCTAATTACCTGACCAGGGATCAAACCCGGGCCCCCAGCATCAGGAGCTTAGAGTCTTAGCCACTGGACCAACAAGGAAATCCCTTTCCTTCTCTCTACCTGATTCTTACTCTATCTTGAAGACTCAGTTTATATTCCATCTTTTATATGAAGTTTTATCTAACTTTCTAATTCACAGTAAATTCTCCATTCTTTGAACTCCTAAATAATTTTTTTAACTCTTTGGCTCATTTGGCACTTAATTACATACTTCTTTGTGATTTCTCTTCTTTTCCTCTCGTGTCATAATTTCATCTGCAAAGTGCGGCAAAGTTTACTGGTGGGGGCTGTCACAGCCACTGTCCTCAGTATGAGGTGCTATCCCTTCCCAACCCCATTCCCTGAAAAAATGAAATGTGGTTCCCAAAGGTGAGATGGGAAGGTCCTCTCCTTGGATTGGCTTTAAAAATACATGGCAACCCCAAAGGAATTGAGTGCAGGGAGTGGACTAGGTATTTGTGTATTCATGTTCAGATCAGCATCATTCACAATAGACAACATATGGAAACAACCCAAATGTCCACTGTCGGATGAATGGATAAACACGATGTGGTCTATCCATACTATGGAACACTTCTGCCTTACAAAGGTGTGAAATTCTGATAATATTACAACATGGATGAACCCCAAAGGCATTATGCTGAGTGAATAAGCTAGACACGAAGGGATAAATGTTGGATGATTCCACTTATATGAGGCAGTTTATCAAATTCATATAGACAGAAAGGAGAATGGAGGTCCGGGGGCTGTGAGTTAAGAGTTTAATGGGTACAGAGTTTCAGTTGGAGAAGATGAAAAAGTTCAGGAGATAAATGGCGATGTTTGCACAATGTGAATGTGTTAACGCCCTTGGATATACCTAAAAAAAATGGTTAAAATGACACATTTTATGTGTATTTTATTGATACCAAATTTCTTTTTTAATGATATAATATGAAAAGGGGTTAGCTGATGTCCTCAACTAAAACGCGAATATGCAGGTTTCCCCATGGCCTCCCCATTCCATTGCGAGCTCCCTAAGAACAGGGAAAGGTATCCCCCCTCTCAAGTCTGGGGGCTCTCCCAGAACGAGAAAGCGATTTCCTCAAATGAGCAGCTGCTCTTTGAGGGCCTGGACTTGTTATCTCCACCATCAGGCTGAGATTCTTTCTGAGGGTGGAAGTGCTTAGAATGGGTGAGGTTGTGCCTCCTCCATCGGACCAGGAGTTATCCCAGTGAGTGCGTGTGGGGTGGAGGAAAGTGGGTTTCCTGTTTGAAATTATGGTCTCTCCGACCCAGTCCCGGAGCCCTGCAAGCTCCCATAGCTGTTCCATCCTCAAGCTCATCTCCAGCCGGTCGGCTCCAAGTTCTGCGAGCTCAGCTACCCAGCGTGTTCTCCGAGGGGGCGGGCCAAGGCCGCTTCCGCCCTCTTCCAAGATGTCCACCGCCGCCTCTGTGACAGACCTGACCACGTGAGCAGCCTCGCCTATGAGGTCGCCGGGGCTGTGACGGCGATTGTCCCTTCTCGGGCCCCGTCCAGTGGGCGACTGCCCTTGTCAACCGGAGCCTGAGCGATCATGGCAACCGGTTCGGGAGGGGAGCGCGCGGCAGCGGCGGCAGCGACGGCAGTTTGGTCGGGGGCCGGGGCGGCGGAGCGGCGGCGGCGGCGGCTCCGTCACTGGCGTTGGCACCAGCCCTGAGGGCCATGCTGCGGGGCAGTCCCGAGAGGGAGTTGGCGGCCTGGTGGGAGGCGGAGGCCGTGGCCGCGACCAAAGCGCAGGCGGCGAAGGAGCAGGTCCGCGTGGACCCGGGCGCGGCCGGGGAACCGGAGCGCAAGGCGAGGGAGGAGCAGCCCAAGGAGCCGGTCCCGGCGCCACCCTGCGCGGCCGAGGAAGGTGACGCCCGCATTCTTCCGCGGCCGCCGCCAACGCTGCCCGTGTCCCTGACGAAGCCGGAGCCGGCGTCTGGTCTCTGCCCGCACGGGAAGTCTAGGATCAAGGGCCGCAGCTGCAAGCGGAGCTCGGGCCAGTCCGACGAGTACTGCTCTCTGCGGCCGGTCACCGTGGACAGCTCCAAGGCCAGGACCTCCCTGGACGCCCTGAAGATCAGCATCCGCCAGCTCAAGTGGAAGGAGGTGAGGCCCGGCCCGGCCGCGTGGGCACAGGGGGGTGGACTGGAAGACCTCAGAGGAGCCTGCTGGCTCAGACCAGGTCTCAGGGCCAAGCTCCTGCTGTGCGCCACCCTTGGCAGCCTCTAACTGCTGCTCCTTCAAAGCCTAGCCCCCAAGTCACTTCCTCAAGACTGCTCTAGATCCCTCCAGGTCCGGTTAGTTTGTCCTTCCTTCTAGCTCCCCTGCAGCTACCCTTGGCTCCCTGATCTCCAGCATCAGCACTCGCCTCCCCCACATTGTAGATACTTGTTTATATGTCTGCCTCCTCCAGCAGCTTGTGAGTCCCTGAAGCCCTCGATCCCCTCTCTCTTTCATTTCTTCCCTAAGTTTTATTTGTTTAGCATTCACTGGGTGGCCCCTTGCGGAGGCTGAACCGTTTGTACTTTGGAGGCAGATAGACTAGGGTCTCAGCATCCAGTCACTTAGCAGTGTGACCTTGAGCAACTTGCCTCACTTCTTTAGCCTACTTCTTCCTCTGTAAAGTCAGGCTAAGTGTACCTATCTCATAGTTTTCTTAGTATTAGAAGACTCACTCTGTATTATAATAAACCCAAGTCTGCAATAAATGGAAACTCATCTTACCACCCACTCTTCTCTTCCACCATCACCATCACATAACCGTCAGTATTATTGACGACAGTGTAGGTGCTGGGTTTTATGTCTCAAGGCTTGGCATGTAAACAGGCATCAGGAACTGGTGGGCAAAAGGGTGAGTGAAGGAATGGGTTATTTGTCCTTGAACTTATTTTAGATCTGGAAGGGGTTGGGATGAAGTACCAGTGACATCCAGAGATAATCTGTTGTAGTTGACCGAGTGGATAAAGCCATGTGACTTTATTTGCAGCGCCTAATGTTATTTAATGTGCTTTTGGGAGTGTCAGGATGTGGTTTAGGGTAGTGGAACCTGGAGGCTTGGACCCACGTGGTCTGCTGATGGAACAGAATCTGTAATAGGCGACTCAAGGATGTGGGTCCTTAGCAGCCCTGGGCCTTGGCTAGAGAAGACATTCAGGAATGGTATAATGAAGCTGGAACATGCAGAGAGATGGCCACAGACAGGATTAATGAGGTCAGAGGGTTGATGTCCCAGCAGTAGGAGTCATGTGGTTTGGAAGGGAGTTGAGAGTCAGGCAGGGCAGATTTCCAGATAGGGAGGGGTTAGCCATTGACTAGTCTGATTCCAGGTGTCAGGCACCACCCCCCCCCCCCCCCCCCCCCCCCGCCAGCCTTGGGGCTTGGGGATCAGGGGAGGGCTTTTATGCCCATGAAACCTGGAGAAAGTGATGAAGGCTCCCAGTATACTAGCTAGGTGTCTGGGTTTTGGGGTTTTGGGACAGGAAGGTGTGAGATAGGAAGACCAAAAGGAGATAGACATGGAGAGCTTGTCAGTACCATAGTCCTGATGAAGGGAGGATCCAGGGACTGAGACCAGGCCACAGAATGAAGGCAGGCTGATTGGCCCAAGCGTGGCCTGTACTTAGCTTAGCCCTGGGGCGAGGGTCGGAGAGAGAGACACAAAACTGGCCAGATCTCAAGAAATGGAGCCATACAGACTCAGAAGTCAGCAGCCACACATGCTGGTCCAGCTTCAGTCACTCATTCTGTAAGTGTCCCCTGTGGATGCTGGGCCCTGTGAGGCAAAGGTGCTCAAGATGTAACCCTTGCCTTCAAGGACTTCCAAGTTCAGTAAGCGATAAGACACAAGTAAGTAATCACTGCAGTAGTTACAGGGCCTCTGCTGCTGCTCCTGAAATGCTCCTTTCCCAGCTGTTGGCATGGCTTCCTCTATCACTTCAGATCTCTGATCAAATGCCAGCCCCTCAGAGAGGCCTTCACCTGTAGCTCCCCCCGCCCCCCAACTGATGCTTGCTCTTCTTTATTGGTTTTTTCATAGCACTGAACTCTGGTGACACTGGATTTTGTATTGGCTATTGTCTGTTTCCCTCACTAGAATGTAAGCTCCATGAGGGCAAGGGCCTTGTTTTATGTACTGCTGTTTCCTCAGGTGCTCGGCACACAGAAGGTGCTCAATAAATATGTGTTGAATGGATGAACACCTTATGTGATGAGTGTTTCTGTGTCTGTGTAAAGGTGTACCTGCTCTAGGAGGTAGAGGAGCATCATGTCAGGGCCATGTCCTGGAGGAGAGAGCCCTGAGCTGAGTTCTGGGATTTATTATTATTTATTATTGTTATTATTAGGGATCGTTGACTTTGGATCCCTGGCAAAGGGAGTGGGACCGACAGAGCAGCGGTGCATTTGGGGCCTCACACTTAATTCGGTAGGGGCTGGGTCACAGAGTGGGCAGCAGAATGGTGAGAGAGGAGGCAGGAGGGGTGGGCAGGGGTCAGATCATGTGCCACACTATGGGATGTGGACTTTTTTGGAAGCCTGTGTGAGCCACTACCAAACCTTAAGCATCTTCCGTTTATCTACTGTGTGACTTTGGCAAGTGAGTTAAATTCTTTAAGCCTCAGTTTGCCTGTCTGTCAAATGGGAGTGGGTCCAGCTAGGTCCGTGGTTCCCAGTCTCTCTGCTGCTGCAGCCACATAATGGTAATGTTTACTCTGTGTGAGGCGCTCGTGCAGGTGAACGCGATGGGGTGAACGGTTTCCAAGGTGCTACCTGTTACTGTCTCCTCCAGCCCCTACTTTGCCTGTTCTCCTGCTCAGAAAGCATACTGGGGTGTAAGTGGAGATGCTCATTCTAGGATGTTTTAACATAATTTACTCCCAACAGGACTTTACTTTTAGAGGTGTGATTATTTACCTGCCATCACGCTTCCCTGTTTGCCTGTAAGGTCCTGAGGGCAGGAGTGGTTTCTGACTTGTGTCCCTGATGCCCAGCAGGTGGTGGGCGATCCATAAATGAATGAATGGCTGACTTAACCCCAGAGCTGACATCTCATCTTCACACCATAGAATGTGGAGTTCGAAAAGTGCCAGGCTAGGAAAACTTTCAAGTTCCTTCCAGGTTTAAACGATAATTACGGTATTCTTAGTACCTGCAGCAAAGTTGGCTTCATGATAGGTAGCATATATATATATGTATGCTACCTATACCTATATATATATATATAAACTGGATACTAACAAAGTGCAAACACAACCTCCCCAGGCTTGTCTCCCCATCTGTTACAGGGGCGCTGTTGGAAGAGTCCGCCTCTAATGTTCAGCACCGATGTGCTAGGAGCAGGAGCCCTGCTGGGGGCTGGGTTGCGAGGAACTGAACTGCAGTGTCCTTTGTATGTCACGCTGTGCTGTCGCTGCAGGCTGTGGAGTCCCCAGCCAGCTGGCTCTGGCAGGGGTCAGGTGGGCAGCCCAGGCGAGAAACAAGGACGTGAGTACCACCCAGAGTGAAAGGCCTGTGTCTGCTTTGCGAGTAAGTGGTGAGGGCTCCGCCACTGGGCTGCTCAGCAGGGCGGCCCCGAGCCGGTGAGGGCGTTCAGCATTCGCCTGGCTTCAGGGCACAATCCCCTTTCTTCTTCCACTTTTCTCTATTAACAGACACTTAACAACAGCAACCAATAGTGACAGTAATAATGAACAACTATGATGAATCCTTCCACAGCCCTTCCCCTCTGCCAGGCACTCTTCTGGGTACATCACATACAGCCAAGGATTTGATTCTCCCAACAACCCTTTGGGTACAGCGCATGCCATACAGAGGAGCAGCCAAGGCAGGGAGATTTGGTTTTATACACAGGATGGGGTAATGGCGGCTTAGAGAGCAGAGAGAGATGAAGAAGGAGCCAGGTTGGAGGACACTGATGGCCATGCCAAGAAGCTTGTGCTTCTGGCTGAGTATGATCACAGATTCCTGCCTTTTATAGACCATGCTTCCCTTGCCCACACTGTCAGTCTCAAGGGAACCACACCAACTCTTTGAAATGATTCAGTTTTCAGTTGTATCCACTCTGGTCAGGTCTAATGCAATGGTGCCCACCGTGTTTCTCAAAGGACAGTTCATAAATGTTAGCTCTGTACACTTGTAGGTAAGATGAAAGTTTATTTTAAAAGCGCAAAATCATGTTTATAGAGTTACTGTGAAGTTGAGACATGAAAGAGAGACATGGTTCCTCACTCATAGTAGAAGCTCAATAAATATTTACAAAAACACGTGGTTCTCTTCTAATCATGTGAGCTTCTCTCTGCCTCTCCTGTATATTCTTTTTGCAGTTTGGACACCCTCATTAAAGAAAACCTTAGGGAAAAGACACCGTGGGGAATAGATGCCACTGTTTTTGCGAGCTGCCCTCCTTGGAGATGTCAGTTGTGTATATGTATGCGGTGGTGTCATGGACACCAGCTAACGTGAACAAGGGTGCTGAGAGATTTGATAGAGGGACCTTTGTTGATAATAGCTGGCGTAAGCCCTATCCCAAGATCTATTAGGTTTCCCCTGGTGGCACAGTTGGTAACGAATCCGCCTGCAATGTGGGAAACCTGGGTTCAATTCCTGGGTTGGGATAATCCCTGGAGAAGGGAACAGCTACCCACTCCAGTATTCTGGCCTGGAGGATTTCACGAACAGAGGAGCCTGACAGGCTACAGTCTATGGGGTCGCAAAGAGTCGGACACAAGTGAGTGACTTTCACAAGATCTATTACAGTGTGAGCTGTTTGCTTCAAGAGTGTCCAAATCATGCGTTGTTTTTGGAAATGTATTCAGCCTTTCTTTGAAGCATGTATATACTTAGGATATCATCCTACTTACAACTTGTGTGATGTTAGTTACTGTCTATGAAATACCATATTACGTGCTAGGCTTTATGTTCTAAGTGCTTTATGCTCATTAAAACTTGAATAGAACACTTATTATGTATTATTTTATTTAATCCTCACAGCAGCCCTCTGAGTTGGATCCCATTATTTCCTTTTTATTTTCCCCATTGTTTCCAATTTACAGATGAGGAAACCAAGGTTGAGAGGAGGTTAGTTCAGGGGTAGCCCAAGGCCACACAGGTAACAGGTGTCTGAGCCATCCAGGGCCTGTGCTTATAGCCAGTACACAACCCTCTACTGTCTTCTTTGCTAATCCTTTGCTGAAATCCACCCTGCAAGGAGTTATTCTATTATTACTATTCCCAGATAACATTTTTTTTTGGCGGCACCATAAGGCTTGTGGGATGTTAGTTCCCTGACCAGGGATTGAACTTGGGTCCTTGGCAGTGAGAGCATGGAGTCCTAACCATTGGACCGCCAGGTCCTAACCAGTCCTAACCAGTATGCCCCCAAGATAACAACTGAAGAAATAGAATTGGGCGCAGAAGTGGGAGAGTCAGGGTTCAAACAGTCTGCCTTGTTCCCAAGCCCACTTTTCAGTGTGTTGTGTAATCCTCCACTTCTGAACCCTCCTGTTCCTCATCTGACTCATAACTCTCGAATGGCAATAGTGACACTTAGAACCAGGAGGCTGACGTTGCAAATAGGACTTAAAATAAAACACGCTGAAATATATCCTGCCTGGCAGAGGGAGCCTTTGGTGCCTGCACTTTCCAAATCCTATCTCATGGCTGCCCACGGGGGGAAAGAGATTCTGGTGCATTGAGCAGCCAAGTGGCCTTGCTCCTCTGCGGGACCCGAGCCTGCTGCATGAACCGCCGTGTCGCAGACTCTTGGTGGAAGAAGGCAGATTAGAAAATGAAAAATTGGATAGTTTAACCTTCCCCCCCTTCCTCATTTTAATGATAGTCATTGCAATTTACTTTCCGGTTTTTGAAAACAGCCTTATGTTTAAGGACAGTTTATAGCTTACTCCATCCAATGTTCTCCTTCAACAGACATGTTATTTTAATGCCTAGTGCACTAGAATTTTTTTCCTTTGCAAGTTAAACTTGTCACGCCATAAAAATCACAATTCACTACCACTCCTTCTTGAACAATACAATATGTAAAAAAGCCTCATGAATCCACAGTAATGCCTCTCATTTAAAAGACAGTGTATTCCAGGAGCTCATATTCCAGTTCTATAACTAGTACAAATTAAAATTTTAGTTTTTAAGCAGGTATTACAATTGTTAGAGCAGTTTTCTGTGTTACAGAAATATGCTCTCTATTGTAAATAGCCTCGATTTTGGAGGTATTCTGGATTCTGGTTTTCTGTCAGAAGTTGAATGCAAAAATTCAATTATATATTTTCTTTTAAATCTATCCCTTGAAAAGAACATATTATAAAAGTAATCAGCTACTCTTTAAGTGGCTTCTCTAGAGGGAAAGTAGTATGTCCTGGAGCTAGCAGGGACTTTGAAATTCGCACAGATGAGTTAAAACCCTTGCTTACTAATTCCTTGTGTGACCAACCAGGTTGGGTCCTGCATACAGAACCACTCTGAGTATCACATTCTTCAGCTGTGTCAATGGGCCATAGTGATTCTTGCTGAGTTTTTGTGAGATTAAATGAGGGGAAGTATGTAAATTGCCTTAACCCAATGCTTGGCACATTGTTTGTATTCAGTTAATGGTACTTTTCCTTTTATTGGGTAACTATAGACATTGGTCATTTGATTTTATATATGTATTTTAAACTAGAAGACAACTAGTATTGCATTTCATCTTCATATATACGTTACTGGTTAAACACACTTCACAGCTCATTTGAATCATTTAACAAATACTCTGAGACCTACATTGTGCCAGGCTATATTTGAGTTCTTGGGATCTAGCAGATAACAAACACATGCAGAGACCTCTGTGTGGTAAGGGGCAGGTACATTTTGCACGAATATCAATGTGATGTAGTTTAGGTTTAAAAAAAATTTTTTTTAAGTTTTTTTTTTTTTGATGTGGACCATTTTTTAAAGTCATTATTGAGTTTATTACAGACTTTAAGTTTGTTAAAACGTCTATTTTATGGTTTG